>NC_141757.1:73446574-73760892 GCF_982258835.1 Parasteatoda tepidariorum
AATACGTATTTAACAGTCATCGCTGGGATTTGAATCTGGGTTTTCTGGGAGTCGAGAGCTCTATACCCTGAGCTACCACGGCTCATGAATGTGTGATATACATGTGTGATATGCACATTAGTTTCAGTTTATGCTTTTGTATATCTGAAAAAAAAATTAATTATTTTTTTTTGCGTTTTTTAATATCTGCACTTTTGTGAAAATCTATGATTCAAAATTTTCAAACAATGAATAATGGTAGTAAAGTACATATGTTTTAGTTCAGTTAATTTATCTTTTAGTTAATATTTGTAATACGTATTTAAAGCATCTCAAATATATTTTTGGTTTGATAAAGATATAGATTAATTTCTGTTAGCTTATTTTGATTGACTAAAAAATTATATATTTAGTCATATTGTTAGAAATGAATAATTTTGATAATTAAACTTAATTTAAAATTGTCAAAGAGTATAGACGATATTATATATATATATATATATATATATATATATATATATATATATATATATATATATATATATATATATATATATATAAATACTCTAAATAATATTTTTTTTTCAAAAATTATAAAAGAATTTCGAACTTATTAGCTGTTCAATTTTATTTAAACTCTTTCAGTTTTTATGATGAAGTAAAATCCCGGCATACATGCTTAAATGTTATTAAGAAGGCATACTTAGTCAGCTAATGGCAAGCTTCACGCACTTTAATAGCAGCTGTCAGGAAACTGTTTTAAAAAATAAATGAAACCGCATTGTCTTCATATTGCTGCGTAGTCCTTAGAAAGAATAGAAGTTAATAGTTCTGAGAGGAATAAAGAGTGATTCGGCGGCAAAGAACTTTTATGTGACATTTATGTAGTGATGAGCTAGTGTTTAAATATAACGATATACCCGTAGTTAGTTGTTAGATTTAGACCAAGTAGAATGTTTCAATGAATTTTTTTTTGTTATGTTATAAAAATATTAAATGTTCGAAAAACATTCTTAAAGTCATTTAAAAAAAATCAATCTTTCAGCTTCATCGTTGTTTGCTAAATATAGTTGGTTTTTTATTTATTAGAGGCAATAAATATGCAATTCTATGATTAACAAGTGAGAAGAGCAAATAAAAAATTGCATCGAACTGAAATTTAAAAGAATTTTTTTTTAAATGTTTTAAAGTTTTCGATTGTTTTAAACAGGTATGATTTAACATTTGAAATTTTTTTTACCCCATTGTCAATTACTTATTAGTTTTCATGTTTTGCTACTTAAAATGAAAACTTCTTTCAGTTTAAAATTATCAGCAAGGTATTGAAATTTCAAACCACAAATTGTTTTTCAATGTTTGTGTGACTTTATCAGACCTCATCGGGATAAGTTATTTGTTTGATATTGTTTTCTTTTGGGAGGAGGTATGCAATTTAAGAGATTTTTAAAATTGTTTAAACTCATTGGAACTAAAAATCATTATATTATCCTAACTTTAGAATTGTAAAATTAAACCAATGAAATTCT
This sequence comes from Parasteatoda tepidariorum, assembly GCF_982258835.1. NCBI lineage: Eukaryota > Metazoa > Arthropoda > Arachnida > Araneae > Theridiidae > Parasteatoda > Parasteatoda tepidariorum. The sequence continues at coordinate 73,448,080 of NC_141757.1, forward strand.
TCATTACAATATATTGGTTAAAATTAGATTATTGATTAACATATGTAAGTAATAAAGTAAACTTCAAAATAAAAGTGATTCAAAGCTATAAAAATTGGAAAAAATGTTAAGTAGAATTAATAAAATAAAATCAACAATAGAGTGAGTGTATATTAATTGGAATTAATCAAATTTTTTTCATAAATTGTTCTCAAGAAACTATAATACTTAACATTGAAATTCATTATAAAAAAAAAAAAAAATACAAGTTTGCTGTATCCTTACTGTATCGCAATCTTATTTTAAAACTATAAGGTTTCAATAATTGATAAAAAAGGTCAAATGCATTATTAATGAAATAATTTGCAAGCATATGATATAATTAAGTAATTAGCAAGTATATAATATAATTTAATAATTAACACATAATTCAATTTGTAATTTGAAAATTACTGTTAAATATTTAACGACCCCCAAGAATTGTAAAAAGTTTAAAGAGATCTTTTACATTCCCAAAATCCGACATAAATAAGTGGACATTTTTTCTCTCTCAATAAAACCCAACACAAATAGTATATAAACCATAGCGAAACTTCATCATTATTTTTAACTTAATGAATTTTTTTTTCATTCAAAAACGTAATTTGTCTAAGTAAAGTGAATGCGTATAATTTCTCCTTTCAATGCCGCAAGCTTTTTTTAAAAAAAAATTTTTATGCGTTGTTGAGAAACAATTGGTGAAAGAAGATAATTTTTTTTGCAGACCAAATATGAGTGCTTTGATTATATTTTAAATTTAGGTTAGGCAAAGTTCCTCATAGCACCTTCTCCAAAGTTGTTATTAGATAAACCTGCAATCTCACCGGACTTACATAACAGTATATTTTTCTGAAATCACCCCATAACTCGCATAAGAGTAAAAATTTTTTTTTTGTAATATGACCACACAAGTATAAAAGCATATTTTTCTGTAATCTCATCAGATTCGCGTAGGAACATGATCGGGCACTGAATAAGATCATTTTTTTTTAAAAATCTCACCTCATCTTATGTATAACAGCATATTTTTCGGAAATCTAATCAAACTCGCATAAGAGCACATTTTTCTGCAATCTTACCGGATTTGCATAAAAGCACATTTGCTTGCAATCTCACAGGATTCTCTTAAGAGCACAATTTCTTACACCACGGGACGCACATAAACCACATTTGTTTTGTAGTCTTACCGGACTCGCATAAGAGAACCATTTTTTTTACCATCTCTCTAGACTCACATAAGCCACATTTTATTGCAATTTTTCCGAACACGCATAACAGCATATTTTTATGCATCTCAAATGGGGCACGAGCTTGAGCAATAACGTTATTTAAATGTCTTCTTTTTTTAAGGTATATCCAGTTTTAAATACTACTAGTGGGCTGCGCCACCTGCTCGCTAACGCTCGCCAACCCCTGAAAATTGCTACGCAATCTTATATGGTTTGCTTCGCAAACCAAGCTCGCTTCGCTCTCTACAAACTTTGGTACATTGCAAATGCACAAAATTCTAAGAATTCAAAACAATCATTCAAATCCATATAACAACTTTTTTTAAAAAAAAAATTAGTATTATAGGAAAACGTTTCTCTATATAACATAAAATCATAATGGTCTGACACCGTTTTCCATTGTTGTCGGCGCATTTTTATTGGCCGGAAAATCACGTGGTAGGATCCAGTTTTCCCCCATTCATTTCCATATTGGTTAGGTTGTCATCAGCAGATCACACTTGGTGAGAATGCTCTCTCTGGTTATTTCAGTTTCCGTTTTTAAAAGCGCTACATCTTGAGCCACCTCAGCTAGCTTTGGCATATGACATTTTTAGCGGCAATCATTGGTCGATTTTCTAGCGTTGCCATTCGGGGAGTTGTAATGAGGCTTTTTTTTTGTCGCCGTGTAAGAGAAATATATATATAGATTTGAGATATATATTTGTATAAATGCAATTGTTCAGTTCGTTAACTTTATATTTAATGTATATTAAGATATTGTAGTAGTTTAGCTGAGGGTGTACAAGTACATTTTCTTAACTTTTATGATTAACCACAGCTTTATCAATTGATTTCGAAACTATTATATGAAATTGATAGTCATAAAGATTTAATCAAAATCTTATAATACATAGTTTAGTGAAAACAAAAAGCTGAATTACCTAAAAATTTCATTTGTTTCAAAAATTCATCAAAAGCAGATAACAGTCGATATGTTTCGAGAGCTTCAAAACTAGCACTCCAGTACCAAGACTTGCCAGATGTGAATAAAAAGAAACGTTTGCATTTTTGAAGCGAATGAAGCTTTTAATCAGGTAATTTCTTACCTCTCCAGTTTCTTGAGATTATTTATTTAGCAAGCAGAATTGTTTTATCATCTATGTTTCAAATTTAAATGTTTAAATTATGTATTGTTCTCATATACTTTATTTGTATATTAAGTATACGATAATACGCAGTTGAAGTTCGTAATGTTCTTGTAAAAAACTTACTTTATTGCAACCATCCACTTCAGTTTAAAGAGTTAAATTTTTATGACATATATTGCGTAATGGTAAATGCTGCATAACTTAATTATTGTATTGTGAATTTTAAATTTCAAATGATAGCATATTAATTATTGCACAAATACGTATAGTTACACAGTGATATATTATGAAGTGAATAAAGATACTTTTTTGAAATTGTGACCGCATTGGTTGCATTTAGCTGTTTCAAAATTGAGAGGAAATAGGCTGCAGGCATTAAAATATTCTAGCTAAGAGTAAATTATTTTAAAATTTAGTATTTTCTGTTCTTTAAGTTCATTTCAACTACTTTTCTTTTTTCAAAAATAATTGCTCTTAACTGATGAAAAAATATAAAAATTTAATTAGTAATTGTTCGTTAATTCCAAAAAAGTTATATAACAAGTTTTATTAATTATGAATTATGATTATTAAAAAAAAGGCTTCGGACTTAGAATAATGTCATGCTGAAATTTTGAATATGAAAAGTATTTTACAGTTTAAAAAATGCTATTGTGAAAAAGCTGTTTCAGTTATGGTAAAAAAATATTAGAAATCTTACGAAAAATTTTAAATTAAATTTTCGCAGATGAAGACAATCATAAATGTGACAAACTTTGTGGATTTTTATAATGGCAACGTAAAAAGTATTATTTCAAACAATTCTTATATATTTTTTGTACGAAAGGAATTCACCATTTTTTTTCATGTCTTTATATTTATTGTTTTACCATTTTGTTTTTATCGCTTTTGCTTGAAAAAGTAAGTTATCTTGCTTTTTTGTAAAGAAAGAGGGATAGTCCCTTGAAAATTGTTCAATCCTTTTATGTTTTACTGTTTTTGTAAGAATTCTAAAAAAATCCTATTATAAAAGAATCCTTCTTAACGCTTTACTTTAAACTCTGGGTTTTTTCCAACCCTTTTAAAGCCACAGTTATATGAGCAGAAAAACTCATTTCAGATAAGGGTAACGTAAATTTAGCATTTGATGTAAAAACCTAAAGATAAACATTTTAACTCAAAATAAATTTTTAATTAACACTAAAGTAGAAATAAAAATTACAGTTCAATTTTAAATTAACATTTTATCTTTTTAAGCGGAAATAATTCTACGGAATGAGAAAAAATTAACTTATATTTCAGAAATTATTACTGAAACTGCGTTAAAAGATTATCAAAATATTTTAATCATTTCTGTATAATACATGCCTTGTGACTATATATATATTAACTATATTTTTAAGGCTAAATTTATAATGTTCGAGTAAAATTGTGAGTTAATCTAATATAGCTGTGCATGTGCTAATTCACGCCTGTACACTATCAGAAATAAAAACTCTCACTTTTGACGATTCAGCAATCCAGAGCTGCTTTTACTTAAATCTGAAAATAATTTCATCATGAAATCACGTGATTTCTGACGAAACGCGAACTCTTAAATATATGATGAAAATATTTCCTGAACTCGGAACTTCATCGCAGTGTATTGTGGGAGATTATTAACTGGAATAAAAACTAGACGATCCCGAAAATAAAGTTACGAAATAAGTCGACTGATATATGGTGGGTAAAGAGTTAGTCTCGTACCTGGAAGATCCCGGGATTGAATTCCGCTTCCGGTAAGGGAGTAATTTATCTCTCTGTTGTCCTATTTATCTCTCTGTCCGTTGTTAAGGCGATTTTGATTCAGCTATATGGTGCCCAAGATAACCTGATTATTATAAAAGTTCGATACATTAGGCACTACGATTTATTAATAAAATAAGAAAACGAAATATTTCTTCAAGATTGAAAAAATTCGTTTTCTAGAAAAAGTGACAATAGTTATTTAATTACTTTGACTAAGTGTTTGGTTGTAGCATATACCGGTTTCACCAAAAACAGAGAAAGTTTCCTGAAATTTGAGCATTTATTTTTCACAGTGTACAACATTTACTTTTATAATGTACTAATCGCAATTTTGATATTATATTTATTGGTCAAATAAAATGCATTAATAAAATCAAGTACAAGATTTCTTAATCAAAGAATTCAGAAAAAATTAAATGTGAACAATTACTCTAAGTTAAGGACTCGACTGCTAATCCGGTCACCTTAACACAATTGACAAATTGATAAAGAGTTAATATCTTATTTGTAATACAGACACTAAGAAAATGCAAAACTTACTTATCTGTCTGCACTGTTAAAAAATTCGGGATCAAATTATGGTAAAAAGTACCGGCACACAGGGTGCCAATACTTTTAACCGTAAAAACCATTTTAACCTTAAAGTTTTACGGAACAAAAAATCTGATGTACGGTAATTTTTATAAGGTAATATTTATTACAAAATCAAAGAATTACTGTGATTAAATAAATATTGGTGTAAAAAGTTAGGTTATAAAATTTTACGGTAAAACTCTGTTTTACTGTAAAATGGATTTTACTTTTTATCGTAATTTAAATCCGAATTTTTTACAGTGTGGACATGGACCCAAATTTACAATATAGAGGAGACGTTTGCCAATTTTATTGAATAACCAGCCGTCTCATTTCTTAAGCACTTCGTTTCTTTTCCTGTAGTAATTTATGTTACTTTTTAGATTTTATTCGTGTAATTTTTATACTTTCTTAATGTACAGTTTTTATTGCATTTTTAATGTTTTTAGTGCACTGAGAAGAAATTATGGTTAAAACTACCAGCATGTGGTAAAATTTACCGTGTTTCTGGCTCTATTTGAACATCAAAAAGCATGGTAATTTCTTACCGAAATGCTTTGGTAATGATTTTGGTAAAATTAACTTCAAAATATAGTTTTATAATAGGCGTTAAAATTTGGTAGCTTTATCATGATACTTTAGAGCATTGCATAAAAGCAAATCAGTCATTTTTTACTAAATGCGAAAAGAACTATTATTTTTAAAGCCAGAATTTCCGGTAACCGTTACCATATGAACGAGAGAAAATGATAAATGAATGGTTTAAATAACATATTTTTTAGAGTTATTACCAGAAATATAATTTTAAAAATAATACTATATGTAATAATACTTTTTTTAATTAGAAATGTCTTAATCCTACAGTACTGTAATTTTACGGTAATGAAGTTTTTTTTCTCATCCGAATCAAAATTTGTGTTAATTTTTATGCCTTAAATTTGTAATTTTTATACGTTTTTAATATAGACTGTTTTTATCACGTTTTAAATGTTTTTCATGCTTTCAATATTTGTGTATTCCAAGATCTGCTTGTAATTCTGTATTGTTTCTTGGCAAGTTTTGATACAATGAATAAGTTCTGATATTGCCATTTGTAGCAATGACAGTAGGAATTATTCTCTTACTTCTAGTGTTTTGAGTAAAATCATGAATAATTTTGTAATTTTAAAAAAGTAGATAAAAAAATGAAAATAAAATTATTGGAGGAGAATGATTACCGTGACATACTATTAGTAGATGCGTCGGACATACTTACATTTTAGGTGCAAAGCTTATTCTTGCACATTAAGAACTTCCATTTAGTAACTTGCAAAAGACTTTTTAAATACATTGTATAATTTTGCTGAGAACACTAATAAATGTCCGTTCTTTCATTGCAGATAAGGTTAAAGGTCCTTTTCAAACAGGAAAGGGATTTTACTTAATCTATGTTCGTTATTTTTACAGACACGACTTTCTGATTAATTAACTCATTAATATTTTTGAAAATTTTTCGTTTAATTTTATGCATTGAAATATGTGAGATTGCCATTTGCCATTATAATTGACAAACCATAATTGCCATTATATTGCCATTATAATTGACAAACAGAATTTTTGAGTTTATAAATATTTCTAAAACTTTTCACAACTCTTACAATTTCTTTGAAACGGTTTCAAAATTTCTTTAAAACCTTGGAAGTTTTACCTTGCTTAGACGATTCAATGGAACATGTTTCAATGAAAAATATTAAATAAAAATACTCAAAAACATAAACGAGTTTCACACAATGAAAAAGGAAATTGCTTTAATATATTTCTTGAACACTGATGAAGCAGAATCCTTTGTTTTTCGAATGAAAAGGACCCTCAATCTCTTAAGTTAAGACAAGACGAATTAATTTAAGATTCTATTTGGATTATTTTTAAACAATTTTCTAGCTCCTTCCATCTGCATCTATTTGTATAAATGAGATACCCATTAGTAACTTGTGGAATGCGATCTGCCATTTTGAATAACATAAGTTCATCTGATTTCATCCAGATGTTCTTGTATCGCTGTCATTTATGCTGACAGCTCTAGAGAGATAACTGAAGCTATCATGAAACATTCCATTCAAATTTAAATGTGCTATATATTCATAGAGAGTCATAGAGACAGGCAAAGGTAACTATAGTTTTAATTTAGTTGAATGCATTTGGTGTAAAAACATTTCTTCGAGAGTAGGAAAATAATATTTGGGCATGTATATGCTACTGTCTATTATAATAAATGCTAATTGCTGTTTATTTTCAGTATCAGGTGCTCCAAAAATGACTGACATTTTAAAAATTAACTAAATAAAAACAGATGGAGATAGAAATACACAGCTTTCTGCTGTTGAGGAAATTTATCTTAATCAAATTTCTCAGATTTAAATTCTAAGTTTTCGGCTGCAAACTCAGAACTTCAAAAAACAAACTTAGAACAAAAACTGCAAAGTATTGTTAATTGGTGCATTTTTAATCATTCTCACTGCAATTTTTTCTTTAGGGTTAATGCATGGTGATGAGGCGAAAACATTCTTTACAAGTGTCTCTCAGTTATAGTGCCATCTGATAATTAGTTTTTTAACTAAATTTGAAAGCTGTTAATATTTTTTAATTTCCTATGAGCTGCACAATCAGTCTTTCCGATGAGCAAACCTAGTGCGTTCTCCAGAAGTGGTATCCACTCTTTCAGGACCACCACAATGGGTGAGATACCGTTGGCCATGTTATTTTGGACGTCTAGTTTCTGCCACACTAAATGGTAGCACCGAGACTCTATTTGGATTCTAAAGTGTACTAGGATTTTTTAATTTTGCTGTAAATGCCAAGAGCCAATAAGGCACACCAGGATTTTTTACATGCAGCATAATCATACGACATGGACACTGAGGATTTTCTGCATCCCGAAAATCCGGTGTCTGGGTTGGGAATCGAACCAGCAAACTTGGGCTCAGAAGGTCGACGACAAACCAACTGCGCCACCCAGCCACACCTGTTAATATTAAAGTATGCAGTTTGCTTAGCGGAGTGCACCAACAACCATTTATATTTTCTTCTGCTTTTGTTTAATTGATTTTTCAAATCGCTGTTTTGCTATTTTAATATGTATAGCGATTGGGTAAACTTTTATTTTAATAAAAATAAACACGTAGATCACGAGTAGATGCACGAAGAGAAATAAGTTAACTTTGTTTTAATGATTCTTATAATAGACGTAAATGGTATTTTAGAGTAGTTTTGATAAAAATATTTACGCACTCGGCAGGGTGTATAATAATAAAAAATACATGACTGATCAAAAAAATACATGGTCCGGGCATGTCAGGCAATATAATTTATAATTTTCGATCCCTGTCATGTAGTATACATTATAATTCAAAAGAGTATTTTTAAATTATAAATTTACAAATTACTTTCAAATAGTAATACACCATATTGCTCTAAAATCAGTGTTTTTTCCTTTTTTTAAAAAAATTCAATAAAATTAAAAATCTTTTAATCTTACCTAAATCCATAAAAGCAACTTAAGTATTTTATTGGTTTTATTAAGTCCGAAAACTATTGCTTTCATTTGTTATTAAAGCAATAAATAATATTATATTTTATCAAGAAGTCAAACCGAAAATAAAAGACTGTTTAATTTCTTTTTAGCACAGACATAACGGTATTGTTTTGTTTAATCTAAGAAAAATGTCAAAAGGAAAAAAAAAACCTGTTGTAAGAGCTTCGCATTTTCGAGAAGAACGGAATTACGCGCGTGTTTTCTGTTTTAGTTACATATTTTTTTCTTCCTACTTCTAATTCTGTGCGAAGAAATAAATTACAAGCTCTAGGCTTTTTCCTAAAAAGGAATGTTGCACATGAGATTACCTACTAGAACTAGATTAAAATCAGATAGCAATATGATATTCAAAGAGATATTCTTATGTTTTTGTAACAGTTTTTCTTTGGTGAATTTATAAGGGTAAAATAGCACGAAGCAAGCATTTTGAATTTACTACACCTTACATCAAACGAAAGTTATATTTAAATCATATCGTATTTTGAAATCCAAACAGTTATTTTTAAATTTTTTTGATGGTGTTTCTTTGATAAATTGCCGTGAACAAAAATACGTGTCACAGATTTTTGGTATCTGTTACAGTTTTGTATCTGTATCTAAAGTATAATATGACATTGCAATTGTATAGTATTTGAAATTCAAAGAGATATTCTAATATTTTTTATTTTCTGTCATAATTTTTATTTGGTGACTTCATAAGAGCATATTTACATGATACACAACTTTTGAATCTGCTACAGTTTTTCCTCGGGTATTCAAATTAACATGTTACATTAAAATATTATTTTTATTTTAAAATTGACAGAGATATTCTTTGATAATTCTTAGGGAGATTCTTTGATTTAAGGGTCTCTTTGATGAATTCCCGAGTACAAAACTACGAGTCACATATATAAAACTACGAGTCACATATGTTTTTAATGTATCTGTTAAATATTTGCATCTCTACCAATAGGAAGCAAATCAGTAACAATACTAAAGTTTTTATGCTCTGTTACGTTTTCGTTACCCGATAAAAACTTCACCAGATAATTTAATGGGGTCACATTTCAGTTAATGCGAAACACTAATAGTAGTTTTGTTTCAGTGTGATGTTGTATAAATAATATTTTCGATTTAACTGAATTAATTTGTTAACAATAAGAGTTTTCTTCTTTGAATGCAGCCTACTACAGGCCAAGGCAGCCTCAATTAGTTTTTTACAACTAGTCCAACATTAGTTCTATACTCCATCAACTACTGGCATTTAATGTCCTAATGTCATTTAATATCTTAATATAAATAAGTAAGTTAATCACTGAAAAGCAAATTTAATGGATAAATAGTATCAATTCATTTGGAAGAATAATACTAGGGTTTCCAATATTAAGTATCATTGGCGTTAATAATTGTTTCATTTCATTTTATTTAAGTTAACGGCAATTGAGTTCCCAATTTTGAGTTTACGGCAATCTATATTCAATTCCGTATGATTGTAATTTTGAACTCAACCCAGAAGACAAGGAAACTCCTGGATCATACACTGAGACAAATTGTCTTTGTGGAGGGCTTTTTAATAGAACTAACTAAAATTTGCGTTACACGGAGGGGAAAACCTCGAAAATCACCCACCGATAGCCCGATGGGAAAGGGACTCTATTCTATCCCATGGATCTACTCTATTCTATCCTATCTCATAGGATTCTAACCTATGACTCGCCTACCGATGAGGAGGATATTTTATGTCAGCATTGTGGTCGGTGCTAGCTGGGAGCAGAATTTGAATCGACCAGCCGATGCTGGGATCGACCCTGGGCCACCTACGAATTTGTGCAATTTCTTTATTAATTCTGCGTTTTAGTATATAGGAAGATGGAGCACACACCTGCCAATCAGGTGTTCCGGGTTCGAATCTCAGTGATGGCTGGTCTAAACGAATTCCGCACGCAACTCGCGCCGACCACAGTGCTGACGTAAAATACTCGCAGTGGTAGATGGATCAAGGGTTAGAGTCCCCTTGCTGTCAGGCTAACAGTAGAAGGTCTTCGTAATTTTCCTCCCTATGTATCGCAAATACGGATTAGTTCCATCACAAAGTCCTCCATGAAGGCAAATTTCTTCCAATACTTAATCCAGGAGTTCCCTTGTCTTCTGGATTTGGTTCAAAATTTCAAGGCTATGGAGTTAAAGAATAGCTATAGTCGTAAACTCAAAATTGAGTCTACTGTTCAATGACGGTAATAAAATAAAATAAAGTTTCATCAAAAAAGTTCTTCACTAAAGCAAATTTCTTCCAATATTCCAACCAGGAGTTCTCTTGTCTTTTGAATTCAGTTTAAAATTTCAAATTAAACTCAAAATTGGGACTGCTACTCAATGACTGTTATAAAATAAAATAAAATAAAATAAAATAAAACGTATCTATTATCTATTATAAAAAATAATTACGCTCACAGTTTTCACACTTTTTTCTACGCAAAGACTTTTCCTTTTATTATTGTAGATAGATCTTTCGTCTTCTTTATTTTCTTTTATTACAAGCAATTATATTATAAAATTTTTAACTGCAAAACTTGTTTTTTTTTATATAATTTGTTTTCTCTGAGCCCGAGGACATTTGTTCAAATATAAAAATTGCTGGTCCATATGGAATAGCAGTAAGTTTTACAATGAGCCAACTAAGTTTTTATGTACTTGCTTTTTAAAATTTTGTGATTATAATCGTTAAATTTTATTTGTAATTAGCGAAGGATTCATGTTTTCATTTGATTAAATATGGTAATAAAATACATAAATAAATAAAACTTTCGCTTATTTTATTTAATTTTTTTAAATTGATTTATGCTTCAGAAGTATCCTATAACTCTATGCCAAACTCGGTTCTAATTTTTAAAAGAATAGTTTTATGCGTGTATAATGTTTTTGAATTATGCCTAAAACCATGAAAATACTAATTTAAATTTAAATAGGACACTTTATTAATTAATTTTTTAGGATGTATTCGCATTTCAGTTATTGCTGGTATAAAATATTCTAAAGCATTTAAGAAATGAAAAAATAGTGAAAATTATATTTTGCTTATATTTTAATAGTAATTTGAGAGTGCCTATATATTGGAGTTAGTTAATTATTTTCATGTTATGTAATTTACTATTTTCATAATATGTTGAGCATTTCGAAGTTCTTTTGTTAGTTCTACATAGCACAAAACCAAATTACACGCGTCAGTTATCATTAGATTAACATGTTATTACTTTCATCTTAAAGTAAAGGGTCGAATGTGAAATTAACACAAAGGAAAGGAAGATTTAATCACACCCAAATCTCAGTGAGTTCTTTAATTAAAATTTGAGAACAATTTAAACGACAAGGAGTCAAAATATCTTCTCATTTTAGACAGACTTTTTCTTTTCTCGTAAATGGAACTAGCTAATAGAATTCCACGTCACATTAATTACAGCCCTTAATCTTTAAAGGTAGAGAAATGGGAATTTAATTTCTTTTCACTGTGCTACTAAAGGTAAATTTTCATACAATGGAATTAGATTATCGTTGTCAAAATAAGAAAAATGAAAAGATTAATTTGATTTGTAAGTTATTTATTACTCAATGATGAATTTTGTAATATTTCTTTTAATTTAGAAAGACATACGGTCTGTCATACATTTTGGTTTTTTAATTAGGTACTTGCATTGATAAGAAGAAGATCACAGATACCCACACATGGGATCTATGACGTCAGCTCCAGCTCATCGTTTACATGCAAATTGCGGTATTAAAGTTGAGCTATGTTCTCCACATAAGTTAAAATGTTAATTAACTTGAAGTTAGTTAAGCACAGCGCCGTAACACACATCGAATTTGTTGAAATATATTTTTTTCTCGTCTACATCTTTTACATAACTTAGATTTATTATTTGTAACCGTGATATATTTAAGCTTTATGTTGTCAAATTCGATGCATAATTAAATTGTTTATGTTCTATGTGGCTTCATGCCTGTCTTTGTGTTACGTAAGAAATATATAGTGAAAGAATTAAGATCTTCGGAAAAGACATAGAATGTGATAAAGAGAAGTGATGCTTGCTGAGCTTATCTTGCTCGAAATAGAATGGAATCAACAGTTGCTAACTTAAACAAATCGAACGTTTCAATAATCCCTTGGGATCGAGATACCCACACTACGTAATTTGCGGGTATTCTATTAGGTACTTACAACTGGAGAAGAAGTGAACATTCCAGTTAGTTGCATTCCTTTTCGAAGAAGCGCAAATATCCAATATAGTACGTGTTGAAATAAATATTGCAAGTGATAAAGAAACGTGCAACAGTACCCATATTTTATTCAAATGTATTCCATAGATTATTTTTGAATGACAGAAATGAATTATAATTCTACACAGATCTATAAATGCAACACACTACACACATACATAATGCAACACACTACACACATCTATAATGTAACACACTACACACATCTATAAATGCAACAAACTACACACATCTATAATGCAACACACTACACACATCTATAATACAACACACTATACACATCTATAATGCAACACACTGCACACATCTATAAATGCAACACACTACACACATCTATAAATGCAACACACTACACACATCTATAATGCAACACACTACACACATCTATAATGCAACACTACAGACATCTATAATACACAAATGTATTCAAATGTTGTTATTACTATTTGCTGCTGCCAACGGGAAGAAAAGCGATAAATTATTCCGTCACCTTATGATTTGAAACTTCACTTTTTAATTGCTGTGTGACATATTATTCACGTTTTATGAGTTATTTAAGTTTCTTTTTTTCAATGCAGTTATGGTATTGTTGCAGCCAATGTGCGAAAAATGCACCTTTTTTCTGGGAATTTTGTTATACCTGCAAGTGACGTCATCGTAGGTAAATAGTGGCATTTGTCGACTCAGAAGCCAATCAGGTTCGGCACACAGACATAACGTCTCTTGCTGGTATTGAATCTAATTTAAATTACATGTTTAGACATAATCACTTCACTTCATCTCAAGTTGTAAGTACTCAATTATAACCAGAGATTAAAATAGCTTTTGATAGTGTGTAGTGTGTTTCATTTGTATTCAGCACATTGATGAGGAGGATAACCAGCTTTTATATTTTCTGTTCAGCGTGAAATTAAAAATATTACATACCTTAACATAAATATATTTCAACTTAGTTTTTACAGAAAAAGCTCACATGAAGATTTACTAAGCTTAATTTGCAAATTAGTTACTCTATACTTAAATTTTGTCCTTGAATTTTATTTTGAAATTTACACTGCTATCGGATACTATTATTTATTTCATTATTATTAGAAACTGTTATCAACTGTCGTTGTCAATGGTTTAACTTCAAGCGATCTATCTTAAAGTTAAACCATTTTCCCTTATAGTGAAACGTCTTGATATCATATCCTTTAACTTGCCTTTTCTGAGATTGAAATTTAATATTAAATTTCAAATAGTTGTCCGCAATCTTTCTTTCCTTTTTGTGTCAACCCGCTTTTGAAGTACGAACTTCCATTTTGTTCCCCTCAGTGATATTTTAGCATTTATTTTACGCGCTATTGAAAATTCAAAAATTCTTCGTCGCGTAATTATTTTGAAGATCAAGCATCTTTTCTGCAACTTAGCAAATCTCGTAAGGCGAGAATCGATATTACTTTCAAGGAAAATTCTTCAAGAGGAAAAGTCCAAAGGAAATAATTTTAACTTAACGTTGCGTAAAATATCAAAGTTCGAAAAAGACAATTAAGAAACGAGATAGCGTGACTAACAGAAGCGTTCCGAAAGACCACGTTTTGTAATTCGTTTTTTTTTTTAAATCTAACTAGCTTTTCACACGATCCTTATATTCAGGAAAATAACACTGAATTTATGATAGGTAAAAGTTACATTCCTTTTCATAGAATGATAAATATGTGCATTCATATTCTAAAAAGATTACCGTGGCAAAAAAGGACACAGTTTAACTCTGAATTTTAAATATGAGTTTGGAATTTATAGAGATAAACATTCTCTTTAGTACAGGAAATAGGTCTAATAACTCTTTATAAGGTCGTGGGAAGAACACAGTTAAAAATTCTGGGAAAAAATGATCAAATAACAATTTATTTAATTGTTATTTTACCATATTTAAACGAAAGATTCAAATAACCATAAATAAGATGGTATTCAAACTGTTCGCTGTTAGAATATATATATTAACTGCAGGTACTGAATTATCATTCTTTCGCCTCGGAAGATGCAGGAAAAGTGTTGCTATTTAACGTTAATAGGTGGGAATTAGTGTGCGTAAGTCATTAAGTCATGGAGGCGATGTATATATATATATATATATATATATATATATATATATATATATATATATATATATATATATATATATATATATATATATATATATATAGCTCTTCTGTGTCAATAACTACAAGTTTGACAATGAGTTTAAATTTTCCTTTGCGATTAGACAGTAATGTCTTAATAATTCTATCAATTTTGATTTTCCAAACTTTTTAATTTAAAACTAGTTTCTCTAAAAAATTTTAATCATTTTTTAAATTCTTATTTATTGTAGAATTTCATTGTTGTTGTAATACTCTGTGTTTAATGCGATTTTCTGAATTATTTACTGAAAAATTTGTTACTCTACACTATAATAATTCAGTCGATTCTAATTTCTCATGTGCGATTATTATTGTTACGGGATTCTAAAAGTTTTAACTCAAAAATTGTTATTCGGATGCTTCTGCCAATTTTCATATCTTTTCTGTAAAGTAAATGCTAAGAAAATATCGTAACAATTTAATCAATGCTAACTTCCGAACATTTTACTTTGATCGTTGTTAGTTAAAAAATATTGTAACAATTCTGCCATTTTTGATTTTTAAATTATTTATTCTAACAATATCTTACAGGAAGCAATATTATAAAAAACTTCACTGTTTCCAATTTTCCATAATTGTTGATTTATAAGTCAATCAGCTAAAACATATTTTCCTTAGTGCAATTGGTTTTTAAAGTAATCAAAATTAATAACAAGAATGAAAGGAAGGAAAAGAAATTTTATTCTTTAAATAAGAGTTTTAAAACATCTTTTAAAATATTTTTACACTTATTAAACTTTTATGTTGTTAAAAGTTTGATAAATATATTTTACTGCAAGAAAAATTATTTTTTCTTTACACACAAAAAAAGTTACGTTCGTAAGATACAGCATATAAAAAAACTGCCTTTACTTTTTCCCCAGGTAAAATGTTTTATCGTAATTCTATTTTAATCCAAAATAAACGTTTGTTACATTGAAAAGTAAGTTTTATTTTGTTCCACAAATTGTCGAAACCTTTTGAATAAGTTTTCTATCAAACTACTCAGCCCCATTCCATAGAAAATGCTTCTTTTCATCTGAACATAAAATACTTTCTTTAAAATTAAGTTTCTTTATATATCCTAACGTCCATTAAAGAAATTGGGAGAAAAAGAAGAAAGCCATGGTTTTTATTTATTTATTTTATTAGAGTTGATGTTTGTTTAAATTTTAAGCTTCTCTCTATGTGACTTTGCATAGTTTAGTCAAACCTAATTATTTAATGTGAGCTTTACTATATATAGCCATTTTGAGTTTAAAAATAATTATTTGGTTTTTCAAATCTGCTTTACTATCCAATTACTGAGATATTTCAGTTTTAATTTTTATTAGTAATTATTTTCTTATATTACATGCCCTTTAATACTTGCCAAACAATGGAAATAAATATTTGATTTTAAAGTGAAAATGAGAATAAAATTGTTGCTTTGAGATTCACAAAAGATAAGGTAAATGCGCGAATGATACTCGTCAATCACGAGAATAATAAGTAGAGAATTGGAGAGAGGTGATTTTGTTTATTTTCTCTTGGTAATTTTAATATCTGTTTTTTATATAACAAAATAAAGAATAATAAGACAGTGGAAATTAGCAATGTATGTCACATTTATCGTTAATTTGGTTTGTTTCGTTGATTTGTTATCACCCGTTTGGTGTATCGTCAATTTGGAAAAGTTTCATTTTGGGTGAGTAAAAATCTTTTCCGCTTGCTGCGTACAAGAGGAAAATCTGGTTCGGATACTGTGCAAAAATAATCGACAGCGAATAGTTACAACAGGGCACTGACACGCAGAAAACTTATTTAAAAAAAAAAATCGAGAAGGCAAAGAAAATTTCTACTGTTAAATTCATAGTCATTTTCAACTTCTAGGTAAATACAATCTCTAGACAAAGGGAAGTTCGAAAATAAGTTTCCCCAGACAATTGCGAACAGAGATGTGAATGAAGGACTAGAAATACAACCAGACATTAAAGATAAGACGTAGCTTTATTTTGTCACATAATTATTAAGTACGTTGAGACCTTTACCAAGTACCAGTTAACATTGCCAAGTAAGACATACCACTTTATGAGCTTCAAAAAGTTATCCAGGAAAAAATATAAGCTCTGCATACGGATGTAGCGTCGAACTTTCGATCATAGTTTCGAAAGAGTTTTGTTGCTGGACTTTTTCGATGTTGGACTCTGCCAAAATTGCATGATACAATTCGGATAAAGTAGTCTGGTCTTCTCATATTTGGTGTTCTATTGTTGGATGGCAAGGCGAGACCACATTCATCTACCAAACCATACAGCAGACCAAAACCATATTGTATTTCTTGTTTTGGAGCGTTTTGACCATCTACCACGCACTGCTGATCTCATACCCAGTGAGTACCATCTGTTATCTGCTTTGAACGAGAATCTCGGTGGTAGGAGCTTAGTTAAGGAAAGATGAAGTCACCTACTGGACAACTTATTGGAGCTTTCAAATCTCGGTGGTAGGCACTTAGGGAAGGAAAGATGAAATCACTTGCAGGACAACTTATTAATTGGAGATTTTAAATAGGTATGAAAAATATCTCAATCCAGTTCGCAATATATATATATATATATATATATATATATTATATATATATATATATATATATATATATATATATATATATATATATATATATATATATATATATATATATATATATATATATATATATATATATATATATATATATATATATATATATATATATATACTATATATATATATATATATATGTAATATAGAATTTCTCATACGAGTCATTCTATATTAACTGGTAAGCTTAAAACATATGTTTCTTATCAAGTTTAAGATGTAGAAGTCGGTCTCTCACAAAGAGCCATAAAAAGTCAAGATGAACCAGATAAGGCCAGATAAAAGATTATTTTCTGAAGTTAATGGACAATAATTCATCAATGAAGATAGTCCCAGAAAATTCCCACCGTCAGAGTGGCGAGATACTTTTAGCGGATCAAAACCTCTAAATTTTATAAATTGAATGACGTTTCATTCAGATAAGAAGATACTTGCAACCACGCCCTCTCAGAATCTCACTTTAAAAGCTCAGGACAGGCCAAATTGCGTGTCTTTTTCATATTTTCAATGGCTAGATAAAGCTGGGCCAACACCAAACAATCCCTGCAAAGGGGGAAACCTGATGTAAATATCCAACGCATAATGTTTGCAATACTCTATCTAACAAAATAAAATGCCTTTTTAACAGAAGCAGCCTAAGTCTCTTCAATTATCTAGCCTTTAAAGCCATAACATGACATATATATATATATATATATATATATATATATATATGTATATATATATGCATGATGAATGTGAATGAGATGTGAATTTCGAAAGGAACATAAAGCATAGACTCATTTTTACGAGATATTTAAAATTTTCTAAGGAAATAATTTATAAGGAGACTGAGCATTGAAAAGAAAATGCATAACGATGTTTCATTACAAGTAACTGCATTTTTTTCTTCACATAGTGATAAAAGTGAATGTAAGATGATTCAAAAGTAAAATTGAAGTAAAAGTTATTCTTTTAGAATTCTTAAGTTTTTCGAATGCTCAGACTGCTAAATAATAAAAACATAAAAACACAAATTTTATAAGAAAAAAAAACTTCTCATTGGTGTTTTATTTAATCAGATAAATATTATTAGTTTTACATCTAAAACCATAAATTTAAATGCTGTTATTTACTGTGTTAAACTTCAGAATGTTGCTAGTCTAATTCATCAATGTTTAAATACATATTTAACAGACACAGCTTTTGACGACGATTCGATCAAAGTTACATCAAAGAGGCGAAAGTTAAGGTGAAGTGGAAATGTCTAATTTATATGGAAAATATGGAAATATTGTAGCCTCTAGACTACTTTGTACAATAGAGCTATTGAATGTTATGGGTGTGTACTTAATGAGGATACTCCCTTGAGGCTTTCAAAATAGCAAAATACGTCTCATTAATGTTTCAGAAACATATCTTTTTTTTCTTCCATAAACGTATCATAACTTCTAAATGCTCTCATATATTTCAAAAGTGTTAAAATAGAGTTTATTGATTACACCTTTTTGAAATAGTTCTTCAGAGATATATTTTTTTTAAATTTTAAATATTGTCTTCTTTCTAAGGCGACTAAATATCTTTAAGAAATAATCCTTCATTTTGAATGGCATTTTTACTTAATTCCTTTTTGCATTGTAAATCACTATTTTTAAGCTATTAGATAATGAAACAGCGAGGGAATTCACAGATTTTGGAAGAAATGCTTGTTATATCTATCTCTTTAATATAATTTTTTTTGTGAATTAATGCATCCAGCAAAAATAAATAAAGAAAGAAAGAAGGAAGGAGTGGAAATAAGTAAATAAATAAATAACATTAATATAACTAAATAAATAAATAAAATATGTAAATAAATAAATAAAATATATAAATAAATAAATAAAATATATGAATAAATAAATAAAATATATAAATAAATAAATAAAATATATAAATAAGTAAATAAAATATATAAATCAAATAGATTTTTAAAGAAACAAATAAAATTTGTAAGTGAAATTTTGAAATATAGATCCAAGGTACAACGATGGTGGGGCACCCTGTGCTACACTTTGACCATCTTGACGTTGCATCTTGAAAACCACTAATTTTGAATTTTAATCTTCTAGATTTGAAAGTGGCTTGAAGTTGGATATCTTCACATCTCTGAACCATAAGACTTTGACTCATTTTTCAGTTTTGAGATTAAAAAATAATGCGAATGTCGAATTAATTACTATTCGTTACATAGAGTTGTTCAGATAAATTTAAAAACAAGTAAACAAGAGAGCATATTTCCTAAATGATTAATTCTTGTTATTAGCTTCAAACATTTCTTGAAATAATTGCACTAGAGCATATATCCTCTAACTAAAAAATGCTCTAACCGATTTTTTTTGAATATATCAAATAAAGTTTATTTCAAATAATTTGTTTGGTATGATTTAATTTTTACGATTTATAACATACGATAACCAATTTCTTTTACATAGACATTTGTCAAAACATTTTGAACCGGGTGTTCTAGGATCACCACCCTTATTGTATATTTTAGAAATCTAACCGAAAATGAATTCAAACACCTTTCCATTAGGAGTCGCATTTTAAAATTAAAGTAAGATCAGATTAAGTTAAATCGTTATCAAAATATGACTATACACAATGAAGGAAAACTAGTTAAGAACCTGCTTAACTGCACAACATTACTTAGAGTCGGTGAAAGGCTGTGGTTAGAATCACCTTTAAATTTTTCGATGATAAAACCGGCTTCAATCTTTTAGATCCCGCTTTAAATAATAGTGCTTTGTCAGATTCATATAAGGTTTTTGATTCTTTTTCCATGAAATATTTATTCCTCCTAATATTTCATGTAATTTTTAATGTAATATTTATTGTAACTAACGTAAGTTTTTTCTTAAAATTAATTTCCTATTAAGATATATATATATATATATATATATATATATATATATATATATATATATATATATATATATATATATATATATATATATATATATATATCAGATAGATGGTTAGGCTATTGCGGAAAAAAAATCTGTACAATACAAAGCAAATAAAATGAAACCAGAAAAACAATACAAAACCAAGGTATGTATAAAGAGTATTTAAAATACATTAAATAAAGTAAACAAACTCTCAAAAAGAAATAAAGTAATCTACAATCCATAAAATGAATATCTCTTTTCTTATAAAAATGGGAGTTTTATTAGAGAATAAAATGTGTCTATGGATTGTGATTAGGCTTTTTATAGGTTGTAAATTTTTTTCTCCAACCATTATTCAGCGATTTAAAAGCTTAGAAACTTATTCTACAATGTAACATATAGGGACTTTGTTTTTTCCCCATTCTTTCTCGCAAATTGAGCTCAACCTCTTTTTCAGCGAGGAAAAGTTTTTATAAAAAAAACTTATTTATTCTTTAATGCATTGGTTTAGTCTATCTCTGCTGCTATTTTTGAATTACTTTTATAGTTTGTTATTTAAATCTTTGAGCATTACCATAGCTAGAATAAGCAGAGCTAAGTTAACATATAGTAATAAATATTTAGTTTAATCATTGTTATCATGGAAGTAATAATTATCAAGTTAAGGTGTGGTTTGAGGAAGAAAGTCATTCATTCAATAGTGCATTGTATTTTGAATCTACCTTTATTTTCTAAATTGTGTAAACAGTTTGTTTTAATCTCTCAGTTTCTCCATAGTTATTATATACTAATAATTATTAAGTTTTCCAAATATAACTATTCATTTTTTTCCGAAAAGAGAGAATGAATTAAAGATAAATTATTTATTCTTCAATGCATTGGTTTAGTCTGTCTCTGCTACTATATTTGAATCACGTTTATGGTTTGTTGTTAAAATCTTTAAGAATTACCATAGCTAGTATTATCATAGATAAGTTATCATATGGTAATAAATATTTAGTTTCACCATAGTCATCATGTAGTTAAACATATGATGTTTCATTATAGTTACTATGGAAAGATTAATTATCTAGTTAAGGTAAGGTTTGAGTGAAAAAAAGTCCTTAATTCTATAGTGCACTAATTTGTCTTGTATCTGCTTTTATTTTTTAAATTAAGTGAACGATTTGTTGTTTTAATCTTACAGTTTTGTCATAGTGATTATATATTTTATTTTATTTTATAACCGTCGTTGAACAGCCGATCCAATTTTTGAGCTTACGACTGCTAATGTTCAACTACTTACCCTTGTAATTTTCAACTCAATCCAGAAGACAAGGGAACTCCTGGATCAAGTATTGGGGAAATTTGCGTCCATGGAGGACTTTCTGATGGAACAAACCCGCATTTGCGTTACATGGAGAGGAAGACCATGAGAACCTCCCACGGTTAGCCTGATGGCAAGAGTACTCTAACCCATGATCCGTCTACCACTGAGGATATTTCACATCAGAACTGTGGTCGGTGCAAGCTGGATGCGGAATTCCTATCGACTGGGATTCGAACCCGGTTCACCTCATTGGAAGGCGAACGCTCTGTTCCCTGAACCATCGCGGCTCATAGTGATATACATTTTATTTTATTTTATAACAAACTGTCACGGAACAGCCTACCCAATTTTGGGTTTACTATGTTAAAAACTAATGTTAAACTCCGTAGCCTTGTAATTTTGAACCAATCCAGATGACCCCTGGATCAGTACCTCTGAGGTATGATTTGTTATGGGAACATGGAGGACTTTGTGACTCGATAGATTTAACGTGCATCAGTCACCATTTACTACACGGGGAGTCTTCGGCTGGCGGGGATTGAGCCTAGAACCTATTGGACATGGGCCCAGTGCCCTACCAACCATGCTATCCTAGCCTATATTGATTATATAGCAATAAAAGTTTCCCACAAATCACATTAAGTTTTTTCTTCAAAGAAAGGAGTGATTAGAAATAACTTTATTCTTCAACGCATTGTTTTAGTCTACTTCTCATTTAATTTTTAAATTAAGCTTTATAGTATCTTTTTGCAGTTAAAATTTTTCAGTTTCCTCATAATACTTGATATCAAAATTTCTGGTTTTGATTTAATTACGATCTTGGTAAAATTGACAATATCTTAAACCGGTAGTTCCCAAATTGTTTTCAGAGGAACCCTAAGATTCCAAACGTTAGGAATTTTTCTCAATTACTTATTATTTTCGAAACCTGCAATTAAATTTTTTAAATAATAAATTACGAATCCATTACTTATTTAATATTTTAGTTATTTAAAAAAAATGCTCGTAATAAAAGAAATAAGAAATTTCAAAACAGTGCTTTTTATAATAGAAACATTGAATGAATTAAAAGAATATGCATCTGAGAAAAATTCCATAAGTATTTCGCATCGAATAAAAAAAAACCAAATTCTACACGAAGGAAGTAAATTTCTTTGATAACCATTCACAGCGTTAATTTTCTTCCTTTTTTATTTTAATGGAAACCATATTTCAGTTCATTCATTTTCAGTTTATGCAAGCACAAAAATAAAATTACGATCTAGACTAGATGCCGTTCCAGACCTCTGAATTTACCTGTCTGACTTAAAACAGAATTTTAAGACTAATATTGATAAAACGATATGATGATAGATATTCATTGTTCACTTATTCGCTAAGATCTTTATATATTTCCCGAAATATTTAGTCTTTCGTAAATTAATACATTCACAACTGTTAATAAATTTTTTTTATCAAGTCTCGTAATTCAGCAA
This sequence comes from Parasteatoda tepidariorum, assembly GCF_982258835.1. Lineage (NCBI taxonomy): Eukaryota > Metazoa > Arthropoda > Arachnida > Araneae > Theridiidae > Parasteatoda > Parasteatoda tepidariorum. The sequence goes on from NC_141757.1 coordinate 73,471,075, forward strand.
AAAGAAAGTCGATCCACAACCAAAAAAATTGGGTATCGCTGCCTTAGAGCATTGCATAAAAACCATTAATTCGGTTAAATTTACTTTTTAATTTTGTGTTTTTTACCATACATGGGCACTGAGAACTATAATTTTGATAACCAAAATTTCCAATAGACCGTTACCATGTCAATGGAAAAATTACCAAATGAATGGTTTAAATACCATATAAAGGTGCCATAGAAAACCCATTATGGGGTGTTTAAATTCGAAATGTCATTACCATTTAGTATGGTGATTTTACCAGTATTTTTTCTGTTTGTGTATTTCAATTAGACCGGATACATTTTCGAAAATTTCTTTTTAAAAATTCATAAATTTTATAAAGGCGTAGAGTACGAAAAATTTACAAAAATATTTTTTATGAGTCATTTTTAAAAATGCTTGATACTTAATAAAATGATGTTTCTAAGTTTTAATGCTGCCGAAATTTATCAATACAATACTAAAGGTTTTTGAGTTTCATTTGGATAAAATGTCAATAATTTAATAAGCATGGAACATTTTTTACTACTAGTGTTTATTATTAAAGGAGCTTTCAAAAGTTCATCCTTACTTGAAATTCACTATCGGGAATTTGATTAAACCAAGTATTACTTTCCTTTCCAATTAAGTACAAACTAAAATTTTCCATAATTTGAAAAAAAAAAAATTAAAGTAATATTTTTAGTAATAAGAAAAACTCATGATTTCTAAAAGTTTTGTGTTTTGTACTTCGTATTTGTGATTTTAAAAATGAGGACATGATTCAAAATGATTTAATTAAGTTGTATTTAGAATTAGACTTATCAAAATGGGAATTAATTCATAAGCTGAAAAATTTCAATCAACTAAACATGATTTTGTTTAAACCCAAATCAAAATATTTCAATTTATCTTAGGCAAAAATACAAACTACATTCGAAATATTCTATTCACGAATTTCGAAAGCAAGTCATCAAAAGATTCCAAAGCCTAACTGAGTTTCCCCATATTGCATACATCATTCCCCAGCAACAAATATCTATTCATTTAAAAGACATCAACCTCTGGAAACTGTCATCTCCAAGTTTTCCGGATTCTTCCGTTACATTGAATATCTACCTTAAAACCCAGATTTGAGCCATTGTTACTTTTAACAACTTGTCTGAGCAGTTAGGGTGGAGAAATGATTAATGTGAGCTACTTAAGAAGAGGATAGAAAAAGAAAAGAAATAAAAAATGGTTACTCCTTTCATTTAAGATAAAAACATTTTTGTTGTATGGCGCTTGTTTTGGCTTGTCGTTTGCTCCCTGGTTATTCTTCGCGCAGCAATTGATCCAAAATTATCGATTTCGTAACCGAATACCGATCTAGACGTGGGTGGTAAAAGATGTTACCTTTCATGAGGGGAATAAATTTTTCGCCACCTATGTAGACAAGTGATCGCCTTCCAGTTTGATTTGATTGATGATGGCGTCTTACGTAATTGTGTGTAGCAATTTTAGCCCAAACCTGTTGTAACGAGTTTTATTATCCCATGAATATAACATTTGATGTTCATTAAAACATTTTCGAATTAAAATAGTATTTCGACGAGTTTTATTAGCTAATGAATATAATATTTTATGTTTATGAGATATTTCGAAATTAAGGTATACTAATTCGATATGTGATGGCTGTTAAAATATTTTCGAACTTTATTGATTTCTTGGCAAATTTCATTAGTTTATGAATGTAGGATTTTAACTCTTTGATGCAGAATATTTATTAAACATATTTTCGTGCTTTATTCTCATTATTTTGCATTAATTTAAGTCGAAATAAGTTAAAGATATTACATAATATATTTAGAATACTTATAATGAATGGTTATGGAATACAACATATATCTTTTTCTGCATTAAAGGTAAAATCTTCCAAACGCGGCTTTCATCCAAACAATAATTTTTCAAATTTGCTGTCGTTTGCAGTTGTTGCTGATCTAAGAAAAGCAGTTTTCCATCATTGAAATTTTTTTATTTTACGAAATCAACTATTGATACATTTTCGAATATAAATGGAAGAAAATTAAACTACTTTTTTTTTGGATTTGTAAGTTTTGTAGTAAGTAATAAAATCCTAAAATATAATTCCTATAATTTAGCTGAATGATTTTTTAGTAACTACTATACTGTTTTTTATAATAAAAAAATACCAAAATATATTTTTGATACCAAAATATATTTCAATATGTAATTACAGCACCAGAAAAAAATGCATAAAAGGGTGCCTGGTGTCCTATCTGCGTCAAAGGGTTAAGTGAGTTACAATCTTTTAAAATTTTGCGAGTTCTTTTTGTCCATGATATGGCATTCACTAAAATATTTAAAAATTTAAAAAAAAAAAATTCATGAATTTTATTAGCGTATGATTATAAGATCTGATGCCCTTAAATTATATCATAATTTAAATAATTTCCTACAATTCTTATTAGCCCATGAATATAAGGTTTGATGTTTACTAAACTCTTTCCAATTAAACTGTTTTTCAGACCAGTTTAATTAGATCATAAATATAGGATTTAATGCCGGTAAATTGTTTTAAAATTTAATTTATAATAACTTTGTGGAGAAATTTTCAAGTTCATTAATATCAGATTTTACGCAAAAGGAAAGATGAATAATCTTGAATAACTTTCGATCTGGATCGGATCTTTACATTTTACTATACAATATTAATAATTCGAGGAGGTGACCTCAAATATGCTAAATAAAAAGTCAAACGATATTTTAAGTTACGAAATCAGACATAAAAATATACCTTCTCAGAGTAAACATACCTTTTTTTTTGACGGATTCGGATTTCCGACGATATGAGATCCTTGTCACCTCTCCATAGCGCATGGTAATGTACTTTGCCCTGATTTGCCTCTCTCGGCTACTACCCTTTTTCTAGTTCAGTTTTTTACCACCTTCAGTTATATTTTCATTTTCTGTTTCACTCACGCCTATTGCGGTTATTCTAGTTTTGTTTTTGAATTTTAATTTCCATTTTCTAGGCAACTTTGTCCTTAGTTTAAATTTTTTTCCCCTCCATTCACCAGTAAGAGTGATTCTTAGAATGGGTGCCTTTTAAAATCTATATCTTTTATTCCATTTAAACATTATTGTATTAATCAGTATTAAGAAAAAAAACCTCTTTGTTTTGAAGAAATAAACTAGATTTCATTATTCTTATTAAATAATTCTAAACTGTATAACCAATCTTTCGTTTCAGTTTACCTTCTTATTCATTCAAAAGAGAAAGAGTATTAAACCCATAAGTTTAATAATATTTCCAACATAAAACATTTGATTAGATTTGTAGTTGCTCTAATATTACATTTAAGTTTCAAAGTAATGAATATGAAATCGCTCAAATTCTCCTTAAACTTCAAGCAAGATATGTCTTAAAAGAAATATCTTATGAGTTTAAATAATGAGATTCGGAGAATCTGGTTACTTGATTTTAAGTTGTGTAAGTTTTAATACTTTCTTACATTAAGTTATTAATGCGGTAAACTGTTTCTTTTGACTTAAGGTTAAATACCTTCTTATTTTATTAAATTCTTTGGAAAAATTATCTTTTTAGAAAGAAGAGTTTTACTTTTAAAATGGTTCATTCGTTAATATGAAATTTAAGTATTTTATACGAAATGAAATAATAATATCATAATATGAAATCAAGTAATAAAAATTAAGTAATAAAAATGGTAAGTTCATGATATATGTTATAGCTTAAATTTACTTAATTTGATATATTTTTTTAGAGTTGCAGATAAAAAATATTAGTTATTAGATTTGACAGAATTAAAGAAATTTCTCATTGATATTTCTGACTACATTGTGGAAAATTTAGGATCAAATTACGGTAAAAAGTTCCGGTACTCAGGGTATCGGTACTTTTTTTCTTCCTAAAATCCATTTTTACCTGAACATGTTAAGAAACAAAAAACTTTGTGACATACCTTAATTTTTACAGTATTAATTACTTTAAAATCTCTGAATTGATCTAATTAAATAAAGATTACTGTAAAAATTGTATTATAATATTTTACGGTAAAAATTGATTTTACGGTTAAATAGATTTTCAGGATGATCCGAAGTGCCGGTACTTTTTACCGTAATTTGATCCGAGATTTTTTACAATGTAGGCTTAGTTAAATGTTAAAAATTTCGGTGATATAAAATAAAACATTGAGTATATTATAGTAATTATACACGATTTATTTTAGTAAAAATGAAATTATTTATAAAAGTTTTACTCATAATAAAAATGTCAATTTTTATACGAGAAATGTGTTTTTATTTAGAGTAATAAAATAGAAGTGTTTTTATTTAGAGTAATAATAGAGAGAAACGAGTTACACAGGAGAATTAAAATTTAAATTGAATAGTTTATTTTTGTTCTTATTTCATTTAATACCTCATTTAAGAAAAATTATCGGGGTCTTGGCCACTATTATTTTCAGTTGTACTGCAGAGAAACGTAAATGATATGTAATGATATAGGGTGTCCCAAAAATTAGCCGATGATTCGAAAAATCTAATGAAGTAAATAGGTTTACAGAAGTTTATTTCGTTCTGCTAAGAATCAAAATGATTGCTTCTCACAAAATTTTAAATTTAGTAATAAAAAGTGTCAACAGATTAGGATACTGACTAAAAAAAAATCCAAAAATAATATTTTCTGATGAGTTTCACTGATTTTCATACGATATTCGATGAATTATCTGATTTGCGTCTATTAATTTTGTGTTCTGTTAATGGAAATATTATTTTGGTAATGATATTTTAGTCTTTCTTTGTTAGTAATGTCATTATTTAACAAGTTTTTTTAAACTTAAAACAGAAGCATATCTTGTTTTCTCAGCAACCCGTACATTTGCAGCTCTTTCCGCTATTTTAATTATTTTTCTTTTTTGAATTGATTTTTTAATCCGTCCGTTATTTTTAAGACACTCTGTTTATAAACTCATTATATTAGTATCGCATTTTTGCTTTTACTTTTATACAGTGAAAGGTTTTAAAAAAGTGTTATCATTTCAAAACAGGAAAAAGCAAAGTTTTATTAGACAAAAAGTGTTTAAATAGACGATTATGGCTGACAAATAGGTTGATTTATTAAACTCGATATCTGAGGTAAAATGCGTCTACTGTTTAATATTGTATCCAATAAAAGATTAAATTGTTGGTTTAAATAGCATTTCAATGTTCGTACTTTTAAGCATCCAATTGTTTTTTTTTTTCCAAAGAATTTCCTTCCAACCATCTTGTTTAACATGTTGTCACACACCTTTTACTTGACTATAGTACTCAGAAACATATTTTTTTCCCCAATTGTTTGTAACTTCTGTGTGCAATTGTGCGTCAATCGTATGTTTGGAAGTGAAAGTTATTCCATAAAAACTTTCGACAGCTGCCACCGTCATTTGCTCATAACATTTTATTCTTATTCCAGAGAAAATAATGGAATGTTCCATCTTTTCCTGAAGGTATTACAGAATAATTAACAAATAAATGCATTAGTACCCATCGTACTAATCATATTTCTTTTTTATTAATTAAAATGTTCAGGAGGGCTATTACTTAGCGGAATTTTAATTAGTGCGATTTAGAAGAACGATTACTGCTTGTATTGTCATCAGGCGCAGAACTTCTTTAGAGATTTAAGCTTTCTAGCTAGTCAGAGAGTAGTCGTAAGTTTGATTCCAAAATGACATCATCACAAACATAAAAGGAGTTATTAAAGCCTTATAATAAAGGGGATTAATAAAATTTCACTCCAAAATATTAGTTAACGTTCTTATCTATTGATGCAGAACTTTTTGCTCAAATTTATCAAACTTATTTTACTATTTTGTATTAATTATGGTCATAATAATTGAGAAATATTAGATTTGGCGCTTTAGTTGTTTATGGTTGTGAAATACAGCATGAAACACCAAGGTCTTTTTCTGCTCCACAGGTAAATTCTACCAAGCACGACTCACTTCCAAACAATAATTTTTCTAAATTTGCACTTACTTGCAGTTATTTAGATCTACGAGAAACAGTTACTCATCATTTAAATTCTTTTAATTTACAAAATTAATTTTAAATGACTATTTTAAAATGAATGATTTTTTTTTTCTCAAGATACTTTTTTGGATTTTAAATTTTAGTACAAAAATAATTCCGATTATATGTCAACTTTTTCCGCAACTATCAGATTGTTTCAAATAATTTAAGAAACACCAAAGTATATTTTTGCTTGCAGGCCGTCAGAAAAAAAAAATAGATAAAAGGGACACCGTAGTTCTCTCCGCATAAAAGAGATACTTGTAGGATGTTACTTGACTATCTTTGCCTACTTTATTAGAAATATGTTTTTACGATATTTACATTTAATGAATGAAGAAAGTTTTATAAAAATGACGATGAGAAAAGAAAAGAATTTTAAATCAATGGAGCCTTAAAAATTTCTAACTATATCTTTTTTTTTGCTTACGTATAAAAGCATAAAAAATATTTTTGAAGTGATCATGATATCAATGATTACATTTATTGGTACACTGAGGAAAAAAAGTATGATCAAAACGATTAGAATACGGTAAAATTTAACTTGTTACTGGCTTTACAGGAACGCCAAAAAGCGCTGTAATTTTTTCCGAAGCACTTTGGAAATCACTTTGGTAAACTTAACAATAAATTACACCGAAGAGCCATTACATTATGACCATCCTGCTAATAACATGTAGAACCACCTTTAGCCCTCAAAACTGCAAGCACCCGCCGTGGCATTGATTCCACAAGGTGCTGATAGGTAGTCTGAGGTATCTGGTACCAAGCGCTCACCAACTGGTCCTACAATTCCCTCACATTGCGAGGGGGTAGCGTGGCAGCACGAATTTGGTTTTCCAAGTAGCCAGAAAATGCTCTATTGGATTAAGGTCAGGTGAATTTGGGGGCAAAGACATGACTTGAATGTCACTGGAATGTTCCTCGAACCAATCCATGACGATTCGACCCTTATGACATGGTGCATTATCCTGTTGGTAAACACCATCCCCCGCAGGAAAAACTGTTGCCATGAATGGGTGAATCTGGTCTGCAACTATGTTCAAGTAGCTTATAGACGTCAGGGATTGTTCCATGAGGATTATGGGTTCTAATGTGCCCCATTAAAACATTGTTCCTAGGCGAGAAACTATGAAAACCTGGGTGAGCCCAATATTATAGATGGAGGGTGGTCATAATGTAATGGCTCTTCGGTGTATGTTCTTATAATATGCGATATAACTTATTAAATGTGGTAAAATTTGGTAATTCCATCATGATACCGTAGAGCATGGCATAAAAAACAGTTTTTACGAGATTTCTTAAACTTTATTTTTTATTAAATGTGTGGTAATAAGAAGTATAATTTTGAGAAACCAGAACTTTCGGTAAACCGTTACCATTTGAACTAGAAAAATTACCAAATGAAAGGTTTAAATACAGTATATTTTGGTTTTATAAACCAAAATTTTTTAAAATTTTCGAATTTTTTTTTAACCTGCAATACCATTAGCATACAGTACGGTAATTTTACCATAGTTCTTGCACTATCTAGATTACACTCAATGATTACATTCTTGATATATTATGTTATTATAAAGTTTAAAATAATCTTAAATAGCATTTTAACTAATTTTAATTTTTGACATTTTTTTCACTCTTTTAATGATTATCCAGATTTTTGCGGAAATGAGTTTACGGGATCTTAAACTTTTCAAACTTGAATTTTCATAAAGGAATTAAAAAGAAATTTCTTTTTCAAAGGACGACATTCCTTTATTGTGAAATAACATTTCATAATATGGAAACAAAAAGAAAACTTCTTTTCTTTTCTAACTAGACTAGGATGTTATAAACAATAACGTAGCTCGAATCTAATTAGTTGACACTTGAGTTAGGAGCTATTTTTCAGTCAAAAGCATTTTTTATAAAGTTCAGTTTTAATTAAAATCAGAAGCTATAATTAGAAGCACATAAGTTTTTACTCTGATTATAAATTAGCTTGTTTAATGATTTTACATATTACAGCTTGCTCAGCGAGATATGATTAAAATGTTTTCTGACTGATTTTAGATTATTAAAATTAAATTTTATTTTAATTCAAAAATTAATTTTGAACTTCAATTGTGATTAATACTTATTATGGATGATCATACTAATTATAGTGGAACTTATTGTTCCCCTATATTTAGTGTGAAGAAATTACTGTATAATTTGTGAAAATGTTTCGCAAAGCGTTTACGACTACATAGAAAATCAATTTATTTTCAAAATAATTTTTATTTATCAAAATATATAAGGATTGATATCTGAGTGTTCAGAAAAATTTTACGACTATATATCATTAAAAATGCAAAATTTTCAAAATATTCACAATTCAAAAGTCATTTTCAATTTGGTTTGGAATACAGTATAGGGTGTCTCAGTGCAGGTTGTCCCGTAAATGGAGGACTAACTTCTGAAATTTTTAAAATAGTCGTAGTTTTAAAATTCGATTTCTCCGTAACTAGTTGACCAATTTCGCTAAAAGTTTGCATTTTGCAATTTAAAAAAATAAAAAATAAAAATAATTATATAATAATAAAAATAAAATATAATGAAAAAAATACAAATAATAATTATTTACTACACGATATATTTTATATAGAATTCTCTCTGGATAAACGAATTATTATAATTTGAGTAATTTTTTATCATTTTCAAAATTACGTTTGGCATTTTTTGTTTCAACACCCTTGTAAGGGTCGAAATGTTTTTATAACTCAGGTGCTTAAATGTATTTTGTTCGGATCAAAAGTTTTTTTGATGCAAACATTCTGTCGTTTTGAATTTAAAAGTTGTACATCCGTAATATTGAAGCAATATTTATTTATCCCATGCTCATATTTTTCAATGCATACCTTTTGAACAGATTAAGTTACCATAATAAGGGTTAAAATTGCTTGAATTATTAGCAGAACTTCATTATATGTAATTCATAATTTTTTATATGAGATTGAAATAATAACAATCAAAATATAGAATTTTTAACATTAACATGCTTTATAGTATCACATATTTTTGAAACAATAACAATCAAACCATAGAATTTATAGCATCTTCCCAACCTTAACAGCTTTATTTTAACAAATGTGCCATAAACAATATCAATGAAATGCAATTTCTTATCTTTGCGAACTCAACTCATTTCATTTCAACATATGTGCTTGAAAATCAAAATATTGAATTTGACTCTTTCATTCTCTCCACTCTTCATTTCAATGCACGTGATAGAAAATACAATATTTTATAAACCTGAACACATTTTCAGTTTAGCAAATATATTTGGAACAAAAAAAGTCAGAATTGAATTTACAATTTCAACACACCTTATTATTTCAATGCATGCAATTAGTTTTCTTATTTTTACAAAAAGCATAAGCGCTTTTGTAAAACAAGTAAAACAAACTTGTTTTTACATTGATTAAATTTAGCGTAGGAAGATAAATTTCTTACAAGCCTTAAAACACTTTATTATTTCTACACATTTAATTAAAACAATAACAGTCAAAATATAGAATTTATAACATATTATTTATAATATTTCAATGCTTCATATCAGTATATAAGCTTGAAACTATAACAATCAAAATATAGACTTTACAACATGAACATGGCTTATATTAACACATATTCTTGAAACAATATGAATCAAAATATAGAATTTATAATATATTTGGAATAATTACTATCGAAATATATTTGAAACAATAAAAATCGGAATTGAATATTTATAATAGGAGATATCATAGAATCAGAAGGATAATATATTTATAATATCAACCACTACATTTATTTCAATATATGTAATCGAACCAATTATTTGAAAACATGTCTTCGAAATAATGCCAATCAACATATAGGAAATATCTTTAAATAAAAATGTAACGTTGATTTTATGTTACGTCAATTTAACTCTTTACATTGAATTAATTTAACCTATTTTAAAGGCAGGTTATAATATACATAAATTATACTTCATGATGGTCTCGTCAGGAAGTTAAAAGGTTTTTCTAGTGATTCTTAAAATGCTGGTCCTCTCCTCAACTTCTACGTCAAAATTCCATGAAGAGTCGATTTTTGGCACTTTGCTTACAACAATCAATGAATTTGAGCAAAATTTGATTTTCCCTATCTCTAGTTTCATGAATTTTATCGCTAAGATCTTTTGAGGCTTAAATCTAAAGGGAAGAATTATCCCGCCAACAATTTCTGATGACGCTTCCCCTTTTCCCTAAATGTATTCAAACGTAGTATTTAAAATACAATTTTTAATAAACCTCAACACATTTTCAGTTCTAGAAATATATTTGAAACAACAGAGATCAGAATTGAATATTTAATATATTTACAATCTCAAAACACCTTATTTTTTCAACACATTTAATTGAACCAATTATTTCATCACATGTTTTCAAAACAATATCAAAATATAGGAAATATCTGAAAAGAAAAATGTAACGATGATTTTATATCACGTCAATTTAACTCTTTACATTGAATTAACTTAACCTATTTCAAAGTCAAGTTGTAATATACATAAATTATAATATACGATGCTCTTGTCAGGAAGATAAAAGGTTTGCTAGTGGCTCTTAAGACGTGGATACTCTCATCAACTTCCACGTCAAAATTCCGTGAAGAGTCAACTTCAGACACTTAAATGCTTACAATAATCAATGGATTTGAGTAAAATTTGACTTTTCCTACCTCTAGTTTCATGAATTTTATCACTAATGTCTTTCATAAAGTCTTCTGAGGCGTAAATCCAAAGGCAAACGTAGTATTTAAAATAAAGTTTTTAATAAATCTCAACAGATTTTCAGTTCAAGAAATATATTTGAAACAATAGAGATCAGAATATTTAATATATTTAAAATCTCAAAACACCTTATTTTTTCAACCCATGCAATTGAACCAATTATTTCATCACATGTTTTCGAAACAATATCAAAATATAGGAAATATCTGAAAAGAAAAATACAACGATGATTTTATCTTACGTCAATTTAACTCTTTACATCGAATTAACTTAACCTATTTCAAAGTCAAGTTATAATATACATAAATTATAATATACGATGCTCTTGTCAGGAAGATAAAAGGTTTGCTAGTGGCTCTTAAGACGTGGGCACTCTCATCAACTTCTACGTCAAAATTCCGTGAAGAGTCAACTTCAGACACTTAAATGCTTACAATAATCAATGAATTTGAGTAGAATTTGACTTTTCCTACCTCTAGTTTCATGAATTTTATCACTAATGTCTTTCATAAAGTCTTCTGAGGCGTAAATCCAAAGGGAAGAATTATTCCGCCAACTATTTCTGATGACGCTTCACCTTTTCCCTAAATCTATTCAAACGTAGTATGCAGCTCCATTAAACATTAGCCCTGCAGTCATGTTCTGTTCTAAAATTTTCCCTTTTCTATGTTTAGATCCCCTGAGAGGGAAACTATAAGCGAGAGAGAAGTTGATTATATTTAAAATTACGCGCGTGGATCCATGTTACGTTGTTCTACGTTGAATCTGTATTCGGTCGAAAGGATTTCTGCTCAACCCCGTCTCTTGTATTACAAGAGATGCTTAATTATCCTCAAGGCGCGGAGCAATCCGTTTTCTCTATTCAGAATGAATCTTCTTCCTGCTGAACTTACTCGGTTTGGGAATTTGGTTCTAATTTTATGTCGCCAAATTTAATTTTGGTTTTTGTATTCAGAAAGGTTTTTAGTTTAAAATAAAGAAATGTTTTTTTTCCCTACTGAAATTCAAGACACGTATCACACGTAATAAGTAGTTAATTCTTCATGTTCATGTGAAAAGTCACGCAAAAGATTTTGTTTTATTTTTATACGATTCTAAATACATTAACATCAACACTGGATTAAAATAATTCTTATTGAAAATATTTCTCATGCTAAAATTAAAGAATGCAATTAGTTTATTTGTTTAAGAAAGAAAAATTCAAATTAAAAAAGCCATTTTAAAATCTTAAACTATAGAATAGTTTATTGTTGTATCCTAAACTATTTTGGGTATTTTATTACAAATTAAACAAAGCAGGATAAAAAAAAGTATTCATTAGTTGAAATAATGCACACTGTGAAAAATTCCGAACCAGATTGCTGTCAAAAGTATAGGTACTCAGGTTGTCGGTATTTTTTAAACGTAGAATCCATTTTTACTGGATCAATGTTACGGAACAAAAAAATCTGATATACCGTAATTTTTAAAGTAGTAATTATTGTAAAATCACTGGATCATCCTTATTAAATGAATTTTACTATAAAATTTATAGTATTATATTTTATGGTGGAAATGGATTTTACAGTAAAATGGATTTTAAGGATGATTCAACCAAAGTACCGATATTTTTCACCGTAATTTTATTCGATATTTTTTACAGTATATTTGTTTTTAACAGATCCTGTACCATTTTGCTATCGTGATTACAGGTATCAAAAATTAGTCATTTAACTTTTTTACACAGATTGAAGGACCAGGTTATTCTTTTAAATAACGTCTTGATTTATCGATGTGTATTATTCACGAGCATTTAAAATTTCATAAAATGTTTTTTGATGCGTAACATAAGCGCATAGTAATCAACAACTGACACGAAGAGTAAAAAAATAAAAAAAACTGAGATTCAAATAATTTTTATTGCTGTTGTATTCGTATATATTTTTTGGTCCTCATGGTCGTCAATTATCGCAATCAGTTGAAAGATTATAGATTAGCTATTACCATATATTTTATGCTTCAAATTTACTTGATTAATATTTGAAAAATCATTGTTATAAAGCATACATCAATGCATTTGAGAAAATTCAGATGTAATCTTTAATAATTCCCGGTCAAAGATGGTACAGAGTGTTGCAAAAAGATCTACGATTTAAAAAATTATTAAAAAAAGGAATTTGTAAAAATGTATGGTTTGTTGCCTTCCGTGTAAGAAGCCATACTTACAAAAAAAAATTTCTAGTAAAATTTCTGTACTGTATAATAATGACAATTCTGGTAAAAAAATTGAGGAATTAAAGAATATAATTTTATAATGAAGAATATAAAATTGAATAATATAATTGAATAATATAATTTAATATATTTCTGGAAAATAAAACCAAAAAGTTATTTAAACCATTCATTTGGTAATTTCTCTGGTCATATAATAACGGTTTACCAAAAATTCTTGTCTTAAAAATTATAGTTTTTATTCCACACATTTAGTAAAAAATAAAAAGCTGAAAAGTAAATTTAACCGAATAAATAGTTTTTATGCCATACTCTAATGTACCATGATAAAATTTCCACATTTTGTCACAATTTTTACATTTTATCACATATTAGAGAGCCATATTGCATTGTTAGTTTTACCAAAATTATTACCAAAGCTTTTCGCTTAAAAATAACGATTTTTTTGGTGTTCCCATTGAGTGCGGAACATGGTAAACTTAATCTTAATCTAATTATAATCATATTAAGATTATTATTTTAATTAATCTTGGTTGTTTTGACCCTACTTTTTTCTCATTATAATTTTACTCTTACTAAACTTTAAAATTATATACAAAATTAGTCATCGCATGTCGTGGTTCTCTCAGGAAAACTATAGTCCTTTTTTCAAAATAATAGCACTTTACAACAATATCGAGGCACAAAAATAAGAAGAACAAAACTAGAAGACGCATATGAAAACACTTCAGTTGGAATGGGCTAATATTCAACAAAAAACATTGTTCTCTAGTCAACAAAAGTCTTGTGAGTCAACATAATAACCTGCTGACAAAATTTACAACTAATTTTGAAATTCGATAAAAATAAAAATTTGTTTCCTTAGAAGAAATCAGTAAACTGTGCATTTAATTATCTTTCCTCTAATTTTCCAATTGATTTTTTTAAATAGTCGGTTATTTTGGAGACACTATTTTCCGTTTCATTTTATATTTTTATCCACATTAATATATTCTCAAAAGAAGTTAAAATGTAAAGTTAATTCATTTTGACAAAGGTCTTAATTCACCACAATACATTCCTAAAAGAAAATGAGACATACAATCCACGTAAATACATTTATAAAAGGAGAAAAAGCTATGTATTTCCAGTTGACGAAATCATAAAAATGATCTATATCCACGTTAATAAATTCTCGAAAAACCCATTAACGTTAATGTATTCCTGAAAGAAAATGACCGCTGCAATCTATGCAAATATATTTATAAAATGAGAAGAAGTTATGTATCTCACGTTGATGAATTCTCAGACAAAATCGCTGTCCATGTTAATAAAGTCCCACAAGATCATAAAAATTACAAGTTTATACATTTTTAGAAAAATCTTAATTCACGTTAATGAATTCTTAGAAGAAAATGAACACTGCAAAATGTGTAAATACAATCATAAAGGGAGAAAAAGTTATGTATCTCAATTGGCAGAATTCTAATTTTTTTTTTATCCACGTTAATAATTTCTGAAAAGACCCTAAAAATCCATGTTTATGCACTTTTGCAAAGATATGTATTCACGTTAATGCATTCCTAAACGAAAATAAACGCTACAATCCATGTAAATATATTTATATCAGGAAAAGATTTATAGATCCTAAGTTGACGAATTCTTAAAAGATCTTCATGTTGATGATGTGATTGAAAAGAAAGACTTTGAATTGATTGACTAATAAAAAATAAAAATTTGAATTCAATTAAAGAACTCAGAAATAAAGCTAATTTAAGATTTCATATTTTTTTCCTCTTAAATTGTCCAGTTAACTTTTATAAAAACAATTCTTTGTATTTTGGTTTCAGTATTTAAAAATTGAAATTACGTGGGTTCACCTAAGACTTATGTATTATTGTTTGAGAAAAAATGTAGATCATCAAGATTAAAAAATTTCATTTAAAAAAGAATGAAAAAAAAAATATTATTTAAATTTTATATGTCTAAGCTAAATTTTATGAATAATTTTAAATATGTATGTGAAGATTGAAAAATTATGAAAAGAATAATAATGAAAAAAAGCATTTAATTTGATATTCTAAAAGTTTATCAGCGCTAAACTAATAAAACGTTTACCATAAATCATGCATCTTTGAAACTATCTTTTATGGTTTCAACTTAATTTAAAATACTTCATTTCTTATTAAAATTTGCTTCCAAAAATAGTTACAGCTTCAAACTTATTCACTTTCATTTGAACGCAGTCACCATCTGTTTCTCTTATGCGCTGCTTTAATGAATGTACCTTGCTTTTAAAATATTCTAGTTATGGTAATTTCAAACAGAACGTTTCCCTAAACCACAAATATGTTCGTTATTGAAATATTTCAGGTCAATTTTTGAGAATTTTTAATAAGAATTTAAGCTTTATTTTGTTAATATGAAGGAGTATGTTTTGTAAGGAACATAATGAAAGTACTTGTAACGTTGATGAATTATTTTTTTCTAAAATGGATGATTTCCAGAAGCAAAAATTTGGTTTCAAATAACTTAATAATAATTAAAGTGCCATTCTCTTATTATTTATAAAGTTTAAAAAATTTTCACAGAAATATAATAACAAATGCATAAAGTCTTGAAAACTGGAAGTTGCATTCCTAAAATTTCAATTCATTGCCAGGCTAAGAAATCTAACACAGATGAAATGGATACTTGCAACTCGAAAACAAGTAACCGTGATTATACCTAACCAAGCGATTTAAATATTTAACTGGATGCCTGCAAGGGAGATGTCACGCCCATATATCGAACCTGATTATTTTCAGAATCGAGATATGTGCCACGTAGAGCTTCTGAATTAGAGAGAACGACTCGTCCTCCATTTTGGAGCAAAAATTTTTACCAATTTACTAATACGGAAGAGATACAAGATTTGGCAACTTATCGCTATAAATGACGCGAATCTTAACTAGGATAATACGTAAAAAAGCTTGTTTCCGTACATCGAGTTGCATTGTTTTTCGGAAAATTTTTTTAATGCTTGAACAAATTCATTAGAAAATTTATTATTATTATTATTTAAAATAAAAATATTATTCATTACTAGATAGAAACAGTTTATTACGATTATTTAATAATTATGAATTAAATTTAAAAAAGAAACAAGCAAATGGAGAAGAATCAGTAAATTTATATTTGCGTTAGATTTAAGCTTATTTAAAATTGATCCTGGTTTTGGACAAGTTGAGATTCTTCAAAATGAACCTGCAAGAAAATTTGAAATGCTTTTTTATATTTTAATACTTAAATTAAATCACATTAAAAGATTCAGAGTTTAAATTTGAACTTTTTTAGAACAGAAACTTATTATTTCAGCAATTCCACACAAGAATTTTAAAATAAAAATCCCCCAACAATAATAGATCTAAAAACGCTTGAAAGATTGTATATTAAATAGATTTCTTATTATAAATGTAAACAAACCTATTGAACTTTAAGCGATATATTACCATAAGTAACTATCTGACATATTAGAATCAAAATGATATACAATTAGAAACAGGTAAATACTTATTTTTAACACAACAAAAGGAAAAACTTAAAAATGAATACAAAACTTGGCGATTCTGAGATAAGTTTGGCAGACATTAATGAGCTTATCTCTTGCCTTTATTTACTTGGTCTGATGTCAAACAAACACTCAAAATTATTAAATAAATAATTAAATGTTGTTTAAAGATCATATTTTAAATAAATATTTACTTAATAAATGCAATTTTTAATGAAAATTCTAATATTTGATAGTTAGTTAGAACGGAACAATTCAATGAACTCCGAAAAGACAAAAACAAGCATTCAAAAACAAACTCTAATAACTTAAGATCTTTTATATACTACATATATAAGTAAATAAATTGAATGAATTAAAAATAAATGAGTATTTACCTCACATAAACGAGCTCCACTTCCAAGCTGCTAGTTATATTTTCTGCAATTGATTTTTCATTTCCTTTTTCTTTCGAGATTTGATGGAAATCTTAATATTAGAAAGCCTTTTTTTTTTACTGTTTGCTGAATTCATCGCTGCACAATTACACATATCAATAATGTCTAAATATCTAAATGGGTTTCTTATAATGGGTAAATTTAAATGTCTAAATGGGTTTTCAAATTCTCACGCTAATGTTAACATTACGTAACAAGCGAACTTATTTGCTCCATAATGGCGGACAGTTCAGCTCTCACTAATTCAGCTCTCAGTGCCACGATTTATCTACGATGACGTAAATTGCATGCATCCAATTAAAAATACCGAACTACATGCTATGATTCTTCATTTAACTAAATATACAAAATAAAAAAAATTTATTAAATGCATCACATGAATACAGCGACTCTTTGAAATATGATCCATATATGTGATTAGCGAGTAGAATATGTCACATTTCATCAATAGGAGTTTCATAATAATTAAATAAAGAAATAAAACATAATTATAATAATCATATTGAAACTATTACTTCATACAGATAGATTTTAGTATTTAAATCATAATAGTATAGATTTCATCATAATAGTATGCATAGTATAGATTTTAATATTTAAATCATAGCAATTTTTGAAGTTTGAATGTCATAAATAGTTTTATAAAACAAAAATAACTTTATTGACTTGCTGATGTCTATATGTAATAATGTGATGCGTATGTTAAGATAATTTTATTTGGTGAGGATAATTATCCGATAAAGATGTGAGGGCAATTATGTGACCATGTTTCAGTGTTAAAATTTCCCATAACTTTGTAAATATTTATTTTATAAAACATTGAAACATTTTACAATTGGTAGTATCAGCTAAAATGAGAAAGAGAGATATTACGATAAAATATATTTTCCAGTGAATGTTTGATCAATTTCAATTTGATTACTTTAGCAGGAACAAAAGTGGTCGAAGTATTTATTGATGATAATTGCTATTTGATATGATGATAAATTCTGCTGTCAGGGAACAACTGCAACTTACACATTAGAGATGCAGTCACTGTTTGAACCATTCAACTAGTTGGGACTTTGATTGAATATGAATTCTATTTGGCAATATATTCATTTTGTAGCAGTCTGGGAACCATTGAAACTTGCATTGTCAACGAGATCTGAGCTTCAATTAAAATTTGAAAGTAAAGTAAACTAAAGTACTAGTTGGAAAGTAAATGGGAAAAGTTTTGCATGCAAGATTCCATCGTTACAAACACTAAAAATGGTTAATAAATTATTATACAATACTTGCTTCCATTATTATAAAATACTTGACGAATTCCCACCCACTGTAATTAATTAATGAATTATTATTTGTTTTCTGGTGGCCTTAAGTTACTAGATTGTTAAGTTATTAAGTGATTAGATTCAAAGTAAAACACGTTTTTTAGATGTTCATTCAATCAAACTAATAATTAAATTTATTAGTTATTTGATAGAAAAAATAAAAACGAACACAGGGGTTCGTTTTGATTGAAGAAACAGAACTTAAGACTCCAAAAAATTAGTATATCAGAATCTTACAACTATTTATAACTAATACAGCTATTTCTAGGACTCAATTACAGCCCAAATAACATCGTATTACATCAAAGCACAGGCTTTGAAATCTCTGATAGTTCAATGAACTCACAGATCAGAACACTATTGCAGTCACAAGCAGGCTAATAATCTTAACTCTTTACTATGCTACACACATTCCAATTTATGTAGGTTTGACAACGAAGCCCCGGAACTTTCGACACTATTCTGGACGATTATCGAATAACTCCGTCGATATTGGTCCTATCACTTGGAAATTTGAAGTTCCCAGAACAATATTTTGTAGTCAAAATGGTTGCTAAGTATCGCCAAGTCACTAAGATTACCTCCAAGTCGGAAAATGTGGCCAAACTGAGTCTTCCATAAAAAATATATTAGGTGTTATTTTCTCTTTAAATTACATTAGAATTATGCAACTTTTTTGCAGATTTTCTAATTAAACTGCTTATTTAGGTATCATAAGAGATATTTAGCCTCACAATACAAGAATATTCACAAAATTATACACATATTTACAAATTCGGAATAGTATACCTACTCTTTTAAATTATTATTTAATTTAATCCTTTTCTCAATCAAGAAAAATCATTAATATAATGCGTAATCGTTTGATCTTTAATCTTGACTTGAGTTCAGAATAAAATCCATTTGAATAGATTACCTCTAACATCTGCTTAACAAATTAGCATAGAATTCAAAAACGTTGTTAAATGATTTAATTTTGTTAAAATTCGCTATTTCTCACTCTTTCTTCTACACCAACATATTTGAATGAGTAAGTTGAAGAAAAGAAACCTTGGCAATAAATAAAAAAGAATATTAGCCAATGCATGATTTCTTAACTTTTTTTTTGGTGAAGTAGATCTTTACGTCTACATGACACTTTGCATTTTAGATTTCTTGAAAGACGAGGGTGGCCTGTCGAGCTTGCTCCTTAGCTTGCTCCGAGCGAGCTTGCTCGGATAATTAATCTACTAATTCTGCTTTTCTTCAACCACTTCAACATCTTTCTTTACAGAATCAGAAGCATTTGGAAAAATTAAAGATTTTTAAAAAATATTATTAAGCGAATCTAATTTTTCATTAAACTAGTTTATCATCATTACTTTGCGAAAAAGTTGAACAATAATTATTTTCTTCAATGATTACCAAACGTCATCATTAAATTTCTTCAAGCACTATTTTCTCGAAACAACTAATTCTTCTTCATGGTAATTAACATCTAGAAGATTATTAATCTACTAATTCTGCTTTTCTCCAACCACTTCAACATCTTTATAGTAGCTATTTTTTTAATGCAATTATGTATTAATAGTTTTAGATTAGTTCATAAAATCAATCCGCTTGTCTTTAGAGAATGCTTTGAAATTAAATCGATAAAAAAATAAATTAAAAAAGTTACTAATGTTATTTAAACAAGTGCTACAATGTAAAAAAGCTATTTAGAATTTCTAATTTAATTTAGGTACTTGAGTAAAACCCGTCGACAAAGAAAGTTAGAGCGAATTCCGTCAGATTGACACCGAATCGTTTCTCATTGGAACCAATGCATATTTGATGAAAATAGAAAAACAGCTTATTTTTAGAAATAACTATACATTAAATCTATTATATTTAAGCAATAATAAAAAAAGCGATTGCATTGAAAAACTTAATAAGATGAACCTGTATTTGGTAAATATTTTTATATTGTTGGCGAAAAATTGTGTTGTTTGGCACCATCACTCTCTTGGTTTTGGTTGTATCTTTATTTCAACGTATCTTAATTTGTTAAGTCACATCATTATTGAAAATAAATCCAAATTAATTCAAAGTTGTCGTAAGTAATTCTGAATTAATTACGTGCTCTTAATAATGTGGTACGTAATGCACTATTTATGGTATTTTTCAACTTGCCTGACGCAAGCTAAAAGTTGCCAAAAATGTAGACCTTGTGATGCCAGAATTGGCATACACATATTTATTTTCTATCTTTTAAAATATCCTTCATTACTTAAGCTTATTTTTATTAATAGAATTACTTTTAAAATAAATCAAAAACTTAATCTTTTTAAACGAACATAAAATATTTATTTCTTCTCTTCCAGATCAATGTAACGGATACTTTCTTTTTATTTCATTATTAAGCAGACATATAAATTCACTGTCGCCTCTAATCGAAAACAAAAATCTATTTATAACTTTTTATTCTAATTTTCCAACGGCTAAATGTTTCGGTTGCATGGTTATAATAATTCACATAAATTTGTTGGCGACTCGTGATCGCCAAGGTGTTCTTTTTAACCCATGTGGACATGCTAGTTGGCTTTGTTTTTGGCTATGATATATTATGATAAATCGCCAAATTTTGGATCTCCTACCCATACTCTTTCTCTGTCCGTTGAGAATAAATATATTCACTTTGAATTTCTAAATTGGTGAGACTGGGACCCCTTCTGGGGGTCCTCGCCAGTCTTTATTTTATAACCGTCAGAAATGTTGTTCTGGCTTTATGATCTCTCATTAGAGAGTATTCTTATTTCATCCCTTTAAGGGATTTCTTATTTTTTTGAAGAAATGGCCATTTTATAATTTACAAATTATGCTTAATAAAATCTAAATTTACATTCAACGATTTGTACATCATTTCCTGGAAACTCAACTGTTATTGTTTTATTCATTCAATATTGGCCTAAATGAACATATATACCACTATCAAATACGGCTAATGAAGGAAGCAGCAAAGATTTCATCATTATAAAACTGGTGCCTAATGACGGGGAAACGTATCCTGTAAGAATATTTACGTCCATCATGTATCATTCCTATTTGCATCCTATTTGAAACTCCAGCCGATGTCAAAATCTTCAAGATCCTGATAAAAATTTCCGAAGGTCCTGAGCAGCATACCAGTGCGTTTGAAAAACGAGTCATCTGTGTTTCTCATAAAACTGTCTGAAATCAATTTCTATGGTGTTTTTTTTTTTTTTTTTTTTTTGCCTCTTCAAAAGTGTGAATTCCTGTTTCATCAGTGTGTTTCTCAAGAAAAGCTAACGGAAATGGTCAACTGTGTGTGTGTCACTCTCAACAGTGAATATTTTTTTTTCTCTCTTTCACATCAAAATCAGAGAGAAATTTTTTTTACACAAACTGCAGTGCTTTTTTTTTTGCAGTAAAATTTTTTTTAAATTAACACAATTAGATAATTGCATTTAGTGCTTTTCAATTTCTAACTGATTATTTTACAGATTCAGTACTTAATATTTTCAATGCATAACATTTTTTTAAAGCAATTATTTCTTATTCTCATTAAAAATTTTTGGAATTGATTTTCATTTTGTATGAATATCTTATATTCTATTTATTTTAATGATTACAATTTATTATTGCTGTTATATTTTCATTTTTAAAAATGATTATTATTTTTCTTAACTTGATATTTTAATTGGTATAACTATTTTTCATTTATATATATCTATATATAATTTTAAGTTATCTGATTATTAAATATGTCTAAACGTAAAAACAATATAAACTTTCATATTCAACCCTTTGCTGGTGATCCAACCACATCAAAGTTTTTCTTTCTTCAATTAGAAGATTATGTTAAGATAAATTCTTTAGATGAAGAACAAGCTATTGCAACTTTTAGATCTTTAATCTCAGGCAATGCTTTAAAATTTTATATTGAGGAACCTTCATTGGTTAAAATGAATACACTAACTGAAATAAAACATAAATTTTTGGATTTTTTTAGACAAGATGATAATTCATCTATTTTTGCTTTGAATAATATTTTGTTGAAACCTCAGGAAACAATAAGATCCTTAGCTCATAGGATAAACATAACTTTCAATAAGGTATATCCGAATTTAAATGATTCAGATACAATTGATACTTTAAAGTACACGCATCTAATGGGAGCTCTTCCTCATGATATTAAGATCACAATTTTGAAAGAAAATATAAAAACTTATGAGAATGCTGTCGAAAGAGCACAACAACTTCAGAATATAGACTCGGCTATTAACAACCAATTTAAAGGGAATGATGAGATTTTAAATCTAAATTCGGAAATTTCAAATTTAAAAGAGCAGATAAACAATATTGTTTCAAATAATAATGATAATAAAAATAAATCTGATGGAAATAAGAGACAATTTGAAAACAAAAATAGAAATTTTAAATCGAAAACTTATTCGAATAGTAGTAATTATCGCAAGGCCCCTTATCATAATAACCAACATACCTTTCGGCAGAATTTTTGTGTTTTCTGTGGCAAGCATGGTCACATTATGAAATTTTGTAGAGAATTTTTGAATATTTCTCAATCGGATGTGCAGATTAATCAACATAATAGAAATTTTCAAACTCGAAGGAACTTTAGAAGCAATAGATTTTACCCTAATAGAAGTTACCTAAATAATGGAGATCACTCGTATAATAATTCTAACTATAATAATGACAATAGACAACAAACTTATCCAAATCCTAATGCCACCACTTTTAACCCCAATTTAAACTAAATTTTAGCTCAAATAAGGCTGATGCATTTGAGCTATCACCTAATATTTTGTCATCAGCTAATATTAAGTCAAGCATTAATGAAAAGAAAGATAATTTTACCCAAACAGTTAATAAAATAAAAATGCAAAATGAATGTTTTACTCAAACTAATGAATTTAATGAAATTATTGCAAATGTACACAATGAAATACCTAAACTACCCCTCATTAATGTACAACTTAAAGATTATTCTGCCCCATTTCTGATTGATTCAGGCTCTTCTCTTTCAATAATTTCTAATGAAACATTTAATAAACTTAAACATAACATTAAATATAAATATATTTCACGTTCAGTTTCAATTAGTACTATAAACTCTAAGGTTTCATTTTTAAGTTGTATTCAAATCTCATTTAAAATTAGCAACAAACTATACAAACATACACTTTTTGTTACACATTTAGATAATTCAGTTTTTGAAGGGATATTGGGATATGATTTTATGCTAATGCATAATATTCAATTGTCACCTAAGGGCAATTTTATAACAATTAATGGCGAAAAAGTACCATTAATAGGACAAAAACAAACTACGGATAATGTAGACATTGATTTTGATGGAGATATTGTGTCGGATATTTGTGGAGAGATTCATAATGTAAATAAACAAAATGTAAACAAACAAAATTTGGACACTAAACAAAATGGACAAGCTGTACTAAATCATAAAATTTTGTTGAATCCTGAAGAATATATTTATGCTAAAGTAATAGTTAAGAATCCTTTGAATACTAATGTAATTTTTGAACCAAGTATAGACTATAAAAATATTGAAATTTATTCTTCAATACATAATTTAGAACAAGTTAAAAATTTTCATGGATTCTATAACAAAAATAATAAATACTATGCTTGTAATATTTTTCTTAAAAATAAATCTGAAGAGACTTTACATTTAAATAAAGGACAAGCTATCGGTCAAATGTATCCTATAGATACTATCCAAGATTATGTCTATTCAAAATTAAATTTAAATGATTCTATTGCCAATAATCAAGAACTAGACCAAACTAAAAGACAGGAATTTTTAAATTTAATTGTACCAACAAAAGATATTGTGGACTTAAGAAAAAGGGAATTGAAAGAAGATGATTTCCAGCTAGGTCATCTTGATGAAGCAAAACAAAAGCAATTAAAACATTTATTGTTAGAAAATTATCAAGTCTTTTCAAAATCTTTAAAGACACTCGGGCACACAGATAAAGTAATACCTGAAATTTCTTTTATTCATGATTATCCTATTCGCACTTTGCCATTTCCTGTGCCTCAAGCTCTTCAACAAGAGACACTTAAGCAATTGCATGAAATGGTCGAAGCAGGATTGATCGAAAGAAGTGCAACACAGTGGTCTTGCCCAATGCTTTTGGTTAAGAAAAAGAATACTAATGACCCCAAACAAAAACAAAAATTTAGATTAGCTTTAGACCTACGATTAATTAACAGCATTGTTAAACATTCGGCTTACCCACTTCCTAAGATTCAAAATATCATTCTAAATTTATCTAATTATAAATTCTTTTCATCATATGATCTTCCTAGTGCTTTTTGGCAATTGAACCTCCCTGAAGAATACCAAGATAAGCTAGCATTTACAACCCCTTGGGGAACTTTTAAAAATAAAAGATTAGTTTTTGGCTTAAAAACAGCTTCTGCAACTTTTCAGGCCCTTATGGATTCAATAATTGAGGAAACTCGAATAGAGGGAATTTTCGCGTACCAAGATGATATAGTCATTGCAAGTAATTCTTTTGAGGAAACTGTAGAAAAACTAAAGGTTCTCATTTCTGTTTTAACTAAATATAATATAACTCTTTCACCAAGTAAATGTAAATTTCACCTTCAAGAAATTGATTATTTAGGATTTAAAATATCAGAACAAAAAGTTTTACCAATTGAATCAAACATCATTAAAATTACATCTTTTCCTATTCCAAAAACTAAAAGACAACTTAAGAAATTCATTGGTGTTTGTGGATATTATAGAAATTTAATACCATGTTATGCTAAGCAAATTCAACCGCTAATTGATTTGACCTCTCCTAAAGTTAAATTTAAATGGACTCAAGAACATCAAAATGTTTTTAATTCTCTACAAGAGGTATTTTTCAATAAACCATTTATAAGACTCCCACAATGGGATAAAGATTTTATTTTAAATACAGATGGTTCAAATTTTGCTATTTCTGGTGTACTTTTACAGGAATTTGATGGTAAACTGTCTCCTGTGTCATATTTTTCCAAAACACTTAAAAATGCAGAAAGAAAGTACCCTGCTATCAAAATAGAATTAATGGCTATAGTAAAATCAGTTTTGGCTTTTAAACATTATCTGTATAATAGACATTTTATTATTTTATCTGATAGTAAACCCCTTAAACATTATAAGAAAACTTCTTCTCCCATGGACTTAACAACAAGATGGTTAATTCAGTTAAGCGAATATTCTTTTACTTTTAAGCACATTTCTGGAGTGAAAAATGTTTTGGCAGATTATTTTAGTAGATTAGAACAAGAACCTCCCCAACAGGACATATGTAGTAATCCTCAATTACTTCTAGTGAATGATGAAATATTTCCATTTATTGAAAACTCTAATGATGATGAACAAAATTATATAAATAATACCAATGTAAACAAAGACCCCCTTTTGGAAATTTCTAATCAAACATTCTTAATTGAACAAAAATTGGATAAAAATATCAAGAAAATTTATAGCAATATTGAAAACAAACAATTTACTAAATCCAATCAACATTACTTTATTGATTCTGACACTAAATTATTAATGTATGTACATATGGAAAATGATAGAGAATTTCCTGTCATTGTTGTTCCTAAATCCTTAATATCTAAAGTTCTTGCAATAATTCATCTTCCACATTTTGGAATTAAGAAAACTTACCAATTTTTAAAATGTAGATATTTTTGGTATGGTATGTATTCAGATACAGAAAATTTTGTTAAATCTTGCCCCAAATGTATGGAAAACAAACATCATAGAATACCTCACGCTCCTTTACAAAATAATTTTATTCCCAAAAGACCATCTGAATTTGTTTCTTTAGACATAGTAGGACCTTTTTCTAATCAACAATATATTTTAACTCTTATTGATCATTTCAGCAAACATTTAGAACTTTTTACATTAACAAAAATTACTACCGAAGCTGTCACTGATTGTCTTTTTGCATATATTTGCACTTATGGCAGACCTGATATGATCTTAACAGATTTAGGTACTCAATTTACATCAGAAATATTTGAATACTTTTCAAAGTCATTAGGAATTAAAATGAATCACACTACTTGTGCACATCCTGCCGCTAATTCTGTTAGTGAACGGATTAATACCAGCATAAAATCAACAATAAATTCTTTAATGAAAGATGGCATAAATTTTAAAAATACAGCAAGAATGCATAAAAACTTGTATAATGGTGCTAAGCATAGCACAACTGGATATTCACCTAATATAATACATTTCGGTCGAAATTTGTCATTAATTTTTGATACTTATAATCCCGATATTCAAGTACAACAAATAGATAAAGGTTATTATTTGGATAAAATTCTTTCGGATTTAAATAAAATGTATGATAAAACTTATGAAAATATTGCAGACGCCCAATGTAAACAAAACAAAAGTAATAATGAAAAATCAAAACTCAAATGCTTAATACCTAATGATATTGTGTATATTAAATCAAGGGATAAATATAACAAAAAGTTTTCTGGTCCTTACAAGGTTATTAAAAAGCATACTGATGTAACATATTCAATTCAAATGTTAGATAATCATCATGGTAGGATTTTTAAAATACATATTGATAGATTATTATTAATGAATAAAAGAAAGGAACATTTAAATGATAACGATAATGTCTCTAGGAATAATGATAATTATAAATCTCATTACAATTTAAGGAATAGAATCGTTTAGAAAATTTTTTTGGTTTTGTGAATGAAAGATATATGATTTTTCGAGTCTTTCCTGCTGTAAAGGCAGTAACATTTTGTTTACAAATATAAAGTAAAACATTTTTTTCCATTCATATAAATATATTTTTATTTCAAGTGTATTTTCAATTTATATATTTACCATTTTTGCATTTCAAGTTATATATATTTTTTATTTGGTTTTCATATGTGATAACGAAAACAGACTTTAACAAGTTGCAGTCACAGTAAAAATTTTGGTGTAAAGATATTTTGTACAGTTGAAATATGAAGAACTGTATAATTGATTAAAAGTTCAAGCAATATAAATATTTACATGAAAGATATCGTTTACTCTAAGAACTCATCAAATTTTTATACATCATTCTTTAACCCTTATGCACAATGGATGCTAACACAAAGCATTCTAGGATTAGTTGGTAAATAATGAATATTTTTTGAAGTATTTTATAAGATTTGTAATTCATAAATAATACTTGTATTTATATATAATTGAATTTCAACCACATGCTCACATTTAACAAGTACTATAGTACAGTATAAATAAATTTTGATATCTATATTGATTAAACTCTATCTCATTGTTGCTGTTGTTTTGCATGGAGGCATCTGTGCGGAATGATTTATGGTGATTTTCTTTACTTAGGCGCCAGGTAATTAAATTCATTAAGTGACGTAGAGATAAGATTTTTTTATTACAATGTAAATAAACATGAATAATTAATTCAATGGTAATATTTTTTTTAAATTTAGAACAACCGTAAAGATTACATGGATTATAAGTTGTAATAATGTAACAACAATAATTTTTATTAACAATATTGGACATGTTACTCAGTCCTAAATTTTTTTAAATGTTAATTGAAATAAGATAATAATATTTATACTTTCCTGTGCATAAAAAAAGGGTTATTTAATACAAGTAATACACACCAAAATACTACTTTTTGATTTAAATACTTTTACTGTGAAAAGCTAATGCAACTTTTAGTGAATGTTTTTAAATGAGCTATTTAATAATTGTTTAAAATAAAGATAAGAATTCTTTTTGCTGAGTATAAATATTTAGATGAACATAATAAAATGTTCAGATTTTTTTTCATGCTGAAATATATAAGTTTGAAATAATGGAGGCAAACAAAACTGAAGTAAATTATTTTTCTCAAGAAAAGGACTTGTACAAAAATGAAGAAATAATAATATTGTAAGTTTGCTCTTCTCTCTGAGTTGAGAGAAATTAAAAATATCCTGGCCAGGTCATGACAATGCTAAGCAAATGTAGCATTTTAAATACTCAGCAAATTTTTCATGTATAGCTCAGAACATTTACATATGATATTTAGTAACTTGAGTGTTAAAAGTATATCTTAGAACTACAACTGTATGTTCTAAAATTTTTTTTGAATAATAATTTTTCTTTGATCTTTAATTATACATAAGTGTATATTTCATATTTTGTTCCTTGAATATATTATGTTTCAATGCATAAAATTTTTTGTAACATGGGGGGAGATCCAATTTAAAAAAAAAAAATATATGTATATATATTTTTTTTCTGTGTCCAGCGGGGATGTATGTGATGCCAGAATTGGCATACACATATTTATTTTCTATCTTTTAAAATATCCTTCATTACTTAAGCTTATTTTTATTAATAGAATTACTTTTAAAATAAATCAAAAACTTAATCTTTTTAAACGAACATAAAATATTTATTTCTTCTCTTCCAGATCAATGTAACGGATACTTTCTTTTTATTTCATTATTAAGCAGACATATAAATTCACTGTCGCCTCTAATCGAAAACAAAAATCTATTTATAACTTTTTATTCTAATTTTCCAACGGCTAAATGTTTCGGTTGCATGGTTATAATAATTCACATAAATTTGTTGGCGACTCGTGATCGCCAAGGTGTTCTTTTTAACCCATGTGGACATGCTAGTTGGCTTTGTTTTTGGCTATGATATATTATGATAAATCGCCAAATTTTGGATCTCCTACCCATACTCTTTCTCTGTCCGTTGAGAATAAATATATTCACTTTGAATTTCTAAATTGGTGAGACTGGGACCCCTTCTGGGGGTCCTCGCCAGTCTTTATTTTATAACCGTCAGAAATGTTGTTCTGGCTTTATGATCTCTCATTAGAGAGTATTCTTATTTCATCCCTTTAAGGGATTTCTTATTTTTTTGAAGAAATGGCCATTTTATAATTTACAAATTATGCTTAATAAAATCTAAATTTACATTCAACGATTTGTACATCATTTCCTGGAAACTCAACTGTTATTGTTTTATTCATTCAATATTGGCCTAAATGAACATTCATATATACCACTATCAAATACGGCTAATGAAGGAAGCAGCAAAGATTTCATCATTATAGACCTCCACCAACTTTTTTTTAAAATTTTATTTATTATTTTTTAAGCATAAAAAATTAAATTAAATAAAAATATAAAAAAAATATTTTGCAATAACGTTGCAAAATTTTCAGGATTATTAGAAAATCCTATCTTAAAAAATATATATTTTTTTTATTTGAAAAATTTGGAAATTTACAGAATTTTAAGGACACAATGCAAGATATTTAAATCAGTCTCACGAGAGTTTAAAAAAAATCTTACAAATGCTTTCATTAAAATATTCACTAAGCGAAAGTAATTAAAAATGAAACAAAATTACTCTTCTTTCCTTCTTATTGTAAAAGAAAAGAAAGAAGTTACTTTTGAGCCGAACTTGAATTGAACTGAAAGTTAACCGAACGCTAGCACTTCATTTATTCTGTTCTTGATCAAATCTGAAAGAAATGAACGCTTAAAAACAATTTATGTCGACAAAATTATTCCCATGGAAGCTGATGATGCGCTTTAAAACCAACCCTAAAAAGGAAGCAAAGGATTAATGCTTTAATTACTTTTAGCTTACATGAAGATAAATTTTGCAAGAATAAACAGATGTTGATAAACTCTTTTAAGCTCTGCAAAAAACTCCTACTGGGTTAAAAATACAAATTTTATCGATACTACTTTTAGATGACTTAAGGATTAAATTTGCACGAATAAACAAATATTAATTAAAATTCCTTAAAACTCAGTTTAATTTGTCTAACATGGTAAGAAATCATAATAACTGTATATTTAATCTATATTTATAACTACATATTAAATCGATATCCCTTTCAGATGATTTTAAGATAAAAGTTGCGCGAATAAAAGAATATCAACGTTTCCTTTAAGACTATATTTATCAATAAATGTGTATGAATAAAAGAATATTAATAATATTTTTAATACTGAATGTAAATTGTCTATCATAAAAGTAAAACGTATCTCTATAATTAATAGACATATTTAATCACTTATTATATCACTTTTAATGGACAAAGATAAAATTTGCACGAAACAATATTAATAAATCTCTTAACCCTTTGAAGCAGAATTATTATTAAATATATTTTTCATACTTTTTTCATTATTTTGTATTAATTTAGTTCATAATAAGGGAAAATATTATATTTAGCAATTTAATAACTTATGGTTCTGAAATACCGCTTGAAATACCAGTGAGTTAAAGGTAATGAGGTCTTTTGAGTTAAAGGTAAAATATTCAAAACACGACTTATATACAAATAAAAAATTTTCAAATTTGCAGTTATTTAAATCTAATAGGAACAATAGTTATATATTATTGAAAGATCTTTAATTTACGAAATCAATTATAGATAAATTTTTGATTATAATTAAAAAAAAAATTTCAAGCTATTTATTTTGGATTTTATATTTTAGTACACATATAATTCTGATAATCGTAGAGATTTTTTAATAACTATTAGACTGGCTTTTTTATAATTGAAAAATACCACGTATTATTACTTTACATTTGATAGACATTTTTAATCACGAATTAAATCGCTTTTATAATAAATATAATTTTTCATATTCCAAATAATAATTAATTAATTTTCCAAAAAATAATTTTTTAAATTTGCAGCTATTTAGAGAAAACTAAGAGAATAATTTTGTAACTATTTTTTTTGGATTTTATATCTAAATACGAATATAATTACGACAATCTAAATGATCTAACAGATTTTTTTTAGTAACTATATAATTGCTTTTTATGATAGAAAAATGCCAAAATAAAATTTTTCTAGTTATTAAAACGCCAGAAAAAATATAAAAGGGACACCGGTGTTCCATCTGCGTCAGAAGGCTAAGTATAAATCAGTATAAATTGTTCCACAAGGTAAAAAATCATAGCAACTATATATTTAAGCTATTTTTATTTCGAAATATAAGGAACTTAATATTCTAACAATAACCTTACTGGAGTCTGTCTGTATGAAAAATATAATTCTCCATAGTACCGATCCCATTCGAGACTGCATTCAAACAGCGTTGATCCAAAAATATACACTCCTCTCTTCTCAAACGTAGTTCTTTTCACCAAAATATACTCCGTGAATAAACTATCTAATATATTTTCATCTATTTCTATTCAAAGAAAGTAAAACTCTGAGTAAAGACGATGAAATCCTACCCTTTTCTTACGGGAGAAAACAAGCCGGCAAAGTATTTCCCAATGGTAGTGTGAAGAGGGATTTCTAAAACATTTTTCTTCCTCTGAAAGAGTTGATTACAAAGCAAGTGCCCCTTCCTTTGAATGGGTGGTATTGTACCATTTTAGAACTGCGAGTTTGTTCCATTGCCTCTTCCTCATGCTTAGGGTGAAAGACGTGTCGAAGACTGAAAGTAAAGTTTGGAATTATTTACAAAACTAATGAATAATACATGAAAGAGATGACTCAATTGTATTTTCGCTAGTTCTTTTATTGGTAATAAGAAATGGAGAATGTTTAAATTAAATTTTTGTTGCGCTACTAGTAGTTTTAATAAGTTATAGGTGTTTTTTTAGGGTTGTTGGCCGAGGAAAATGAAAAATGCTACTCTTAAAGTGTCTTAATTTCAATACAAAGATAAAGGTGCTATTTTACATTAAATATTTTTCTGGGTTTCGGAACTGAAAAATAACTTCATATATATCTAAAAAAAAAGTAACGAAATTTTAAAAAAAATTTCCATTATTTGCATTTAAGCCCATTTATATGACTAATAATGAAAATCAAATAATTTTAAATAATTTTCAGTTTCTCTAATTTTTATGTGAAGAATTTGAGGATTGACCGAAAATTCTGGTTTTCAAAATTATATAGTTCTTATTAGTTCACACAAGGTATCCGACTACCTTAAAAAAGAGGATTTTCACAAAAATTCACTTTTTTATTTTATTGCTTTATAATAATGCCCAATTTTTCTAGTTTTCAAAACTGTTTTGTTTTTGAATGCACGTCAAGCAGAACTTTAGTTATAGCTATTTTAGTAACAGATGACAGCTGTCCAACTTACCGGAAATTACAAAAATGAAGCCGGTAGTAGGTAATAGTTTCGGTTCCATTTCTATTTGTGTCTTTATTTTTCTTAGATATTTAATTTTTAAAAGCTCTTAAACTCACGGCTAATAATCTGAATTATATTTTAATTAGATTTTACGTTTCGTGGTTACTGTTTGTGGGTAACATGAAAAGTTAGCATATTTTCTGATAGTTTGTTTACATTTGAAGCGTACTTTCTATATCTTGATTTTGATTTGTTTTGAAGAAATTTATTGATTTCTTTCAAAAAAATTTGTTATTTATTTTGATGAATTTATTGAAATGGGTAAAGGACGTACTTCTCGATCTAAGAAACGTAAATATTACGGTAATCAACATGCCACCAAAAGCGATGATTTGAGTAAAGTTGATTATACCATTTATTCAAAATTGTGTAAAGCAGATGAATCTATTACTTCAAGCTCTTCAAAATTATCGATTTCTATGGATGTCAATGAGGAACTGATGCCTTTGGATAAAAACAATCTGTGTGGCAATCGAATAATTGATATTGAGATCCTGATGGTGATATTAGCTTCATTATGTTGTCCGGTTTGCTATGATAACAAATTGCATTTAGAAGAAAATTCTAGATTTGAGCTATTATAAATATTATAAAAAATATTTTTTACTTCTAATTATTAATAAAAACTATATTTAGACATATATATTAAAGTGTGAAAATACAGTAAGATGGTTGTTTAATAAAAAATTGTTCCTGTGTTAAATGCTTTATAAGTAGTAGACTTTTGATGTTATTCACTAAATACTTTAAAATATCGCTAAATAATACGTTAAAATATCGCTACGTTAAATAAAACTAAGAAAATGTGTGAAGGAATGTGCCCCTTATAAAATATAATAACTTCCTACTGACAAACATTCATAGTTTTTAGAAAAAATGTAATTATAAACTTTAATTGTGTTTTTCTCAAAATGAAAATTTTGCTGTTTTTTGTCTACGGAAAACAAGATAACTCAACTAATTATAATAAATTTGTCTTCAAACTTTCAGAGATTGTTTTTTGTATTGGTGGTTATGTAACAGACCTCCAGAATTCAGATAACTGTATTATTTTTTGTTTTATGAGATATTTTGCAGTAGATAATGTGAAGAAAATGTGGAAAAAAATGGAAAAATATGCTTAACACTCCATAAATTTTTTTAATTTCATGATATCATTTAAGTTGAGGTTCATAACACTTCAGAGGGTTATACGAAACTTCTCAAAAAGTTTGATAGCTGTATGTACAATAGTTTTTTGTGTAGAGTGTTTTCCGTTAATGAGTTATTTTCATTAAAATTAGCTAAAAAATACTCTTTAAACAAAAAATTTCCTGTATATTAAAATTTTCTCTATTAAATATGTTTATTTAAATTAATATACAATATAAATTGCAATAATGTTGTGAAAAATATTTATTTTTCAAAAATTTTGTCCCGAAGGTAAAAAAATACAAAACTGAAAAATAAATAAATGTTCTTTATGCCATTCTTTAAGGTATCATGATAAAATTACCTAATTTTGCCACATTTTTCAAATTTTGACACACTTTATAAAACCATATCTATATTACATAAAATGCTAATACGTATGTATCAATAAAACCGATGATATTTCTTTTCTCACGTTGGCAACAGTTTTCATTTTTAATTGATAGGATTCGGCGCGCAAGAGCACGTAGTGAGCATCATATGGCTAATCTATATTATATAAAACGCTAATACGTTTTAATTGATTGGCTTCGGCGCAGCAAGAGCACGTAGTGAGTATCATATGTCTAATCGGGTGAATTCTCACCGAATTATCAAAAACATTCTCACAAAATTATCTTCATCGAAGCCGATGCTTTACATCCGGCGTTCAGTACTATTTCATATTGTTTTACAACACATGGTTTTAGCCCTCTGGTGGGAAAGACTTGAAAACAGTTCGCATATTTTTCTTAATCACACTATTCTAAATTTCAGTTGTTGAGAAAAGTAACTGTTGTAAGATTTGTTTTAAATTTCAAATTAATATTGAAATGCACAGGTTTAGAATTTTCTACAGTGAAAAGTTTTCGGAACTTCAGTGTTCAAAAAAGTATACAAAAGCTAGACGTTAAGAACGTATCCAATGAGCGAGCAAAGCGAGCATCGGATTGCGAAGCAATCCGAAATGAACTGCGAAAGCAGTTCCGGGGTTGGGCGAGCGCTAGCGAGCAGGGGGCGAAGCCTCCTAGTTTATTTTTAATTTTACCAAAATTATCTTCTAAGCTCTTCGATTAAAATTACTGAGCTTTTTGGTGTCCTCATAGAAGCTATGACATGGTGAAATTAGTATATTCTGGTAGTTTTGACAATACTTTTTTTCTCAGTGTTAAGTTAAAGTATGTAAAAACAAACGTTTTATAATAGAGTATTAACTAAAGAAATAATAAAATTTTAATCCTACGCGCTGCTGAGAAAACAATTAAAATTTAGTGGTAATTTAAAAAAAACTTTTTAATTTTTCTGCAAGTCAACATCAAAAACAATATTTCGTCAATACAATATTATAAAAAATGAAACGTCAAATGTTTTAACATCCATTTCGGGAATATCAGGACTACACACCTCAACTCAAAATGTTGTTACAGAAAAGAAAAGAAAATTCATTTTCTGTAAGTTCGTAAATGTAATAATTTCAAGTATCTTAACTTATTTGCTGATTTTTTTCAAATGTCAAAGTTTTTTTTTTTTTAACTCAATCTAAGGAAACTATTTTTAAAATTAATTATCTTTCTTGAAATGAATATTCATCAAGTAAAACTGCACGAATAAAATTTAAAATGTCTAAATTGATAACCTTTAAAAGCATGACTTACTCCCCTATACTCCGCATTTTAGCACGGTAATGTTATTCGATATCTAATTTTTCAAATCAAATTAATGTATGAAATAAAATTAGGCAGAATCATTTTTTTCAAAAAAAAATTAAAATAAATAAATAAATAAAAGAAGTTAATAGCTTTATTTAAATTAATATTTACTTCTTTGGAAAACTCATTAAAATATTTTCAAATCTTAGTATAGACGTAACCATGTTGGAATATTTCGTCTTTTTCGGTTTTCAGAAAAAAAGATGTAATTCAGTTATAATGATATCCTCTAACTTGAAATGGTAGGCGGTTTATTTTGTTTAATGGATTTTGGCACTTGTGGAATCGCTGTCATTAAAGATCCCCGAACACTGAAACTGCTTGTTTTCGGTAATGAATTTCTTTAATGGATACAATTATCAAACGGTGGAAGCAGCATCGAGGTAATGTGGATACATTAGTTTAGTTTTGGTTTTTGGACACTTTTGGATTAACCAATTAGAGCTATTATGAAATTTTGAGTGTGAAGATTATTGATTTCAAATTCAGTTAGGTTTTCAAAGACATTCTTATGAATATTAATTGCCACCTTAAATGATTTAAAAACACTAGCGACAAATTGCTCTTACAAACATAGTTTGCATAAGCAGGGAATTGGGGTTTAGATCTTGAAATTCAG
This sequence comes from Parasteatoda tepidariorum, assembly GCF_982258835.1. Lineage (NCBI taxonomy): Eukaryota > Metazoa > Arthropoda > Arachnida > Araneae > Theridiidae > Parasteatoda > Parasteatoda tepidariorum. The sequence goes on from NC_141757.1 coordinate 73,507,141, forward strand.
GTAAGATGTCTTGGAATTTTAAAAGTAAAGTTAAGAAAGAAATATGAAATGAAGTAACACAGTGGAAATTAAGGTTGTGTAAATAAGTAATTGCTAACTTCGCCTTTTGGCTTCTAAGCTTCGCTCATGAATTATTTGGTCTGCCAGTTTGCCTAGGAAATATGTTTCTTAAATTAGATGCGTAGTGGAAGAAGGTGTCAAGAGACATTCTGAAGAATAACGAAATTTCAGGCATAAAAATTTTAGTATTTCTAGTATTTAATTTTTTGCTACTACATATCAAATATTATGAATCAAATTGCTGTAAAAAGTACCAGCACTCAGGACGCCAGTACTTTTTTCCTTAAAAGTTTACGGTACAAAATGTATGATATACCTAAAGTTTTACAGAAATATTTACTATAAAATCATTGAATCACTGCAACTAAGTATATATTGCAGTAAAAAATATAGTAAAATATTTTACAGTAAAATGAACTTAACGGCAAAATGGATTATACGGATGCTGCACTTAGGGTTCCAAAACTTTTTACCGTAATTTGATTCGAAATTTTTGACAGTGTACATCTTTAAAAAAGCATGAAAAAAGGGAAATATGTTTAATGTGTTTGCTAAACAGTTTCCTCTTATTGTTATGCTTTATAAAGTTCAAGTTTCCAAGTTCACTAAAATGTCACTTTATAGCTTTTGCTACTTAAATCATCTAATATAAGTCAGTTTTTATAACTAAACTAAAGATCATTCATAATAAACACGAAAAAAGCAACTCATCTGACATATTGATTAATTTTGAAACAATGTTTTAAGACCACCGTTTAGGATTTAATTTATTTAATATCACTTTAGCCAATATTGATAGAGGATTATAAGTATGAACAATGAAGTTCAAAGGTTTTTTATTGTGTTGCTATCATTACGCTTTTTTAAAAGTTTCTTTCCGCCCAATGGGCCATAGTGCCTTTTCTATCACCGCTAAAAGGAAATGATTAATTGATGCTGTAGATTTGAATTGCTTTTTCTCTACAGTTTATAATTTAATGTATAAGTCTTACGTTTGTTTACTTCTGTACAGTTACAATTACTGAAATAAAAGAAAAATAAGTATTCCCTGGTGATTCATGTTTTTTCTTCTTTTCTTAAGCTTTTATTTGGTTAAATTCAATAAAATTTATTAAAAATTTTTATTAAAAATTAATTTTTTTTGTAATTTTGAGGATTTACTCAATATTTTGTGTTAATGTTACGAATACAACATACTTGCATTTAAAGTTTTATTTATTTTTTTCCGCAAAAATTTCATACTATGCAATAAAGAGCTGTAAAGTGGGTAGTTCATAAGGGCAAGCTAGATTGTGTCAAAAGGCAATTAGAGTTGTTATATGCTTGCATTTAAAGTTTTATTTATTTTTTTCCCTCTGAAATTTCATACTATGCAATAAAGAGCTGTAAAGTGGATAGTTCATAAGGGCAAACTAGATTGTGTCAAAAGGCAATTAGAGTTGTTATATGCTTGCATTTAAAGTTTTATTTATTTTTTTCCCTCTAAAATTTCATACTATGCAATAAAGAGCTGTAAAGTGGGTAGTTCATAAGGGCAAACTAGATTGTGTCAAAAGGCAATTAGAGTTGTTATATGCTTGCATTTAAAGTTTTATTTATTTTTTTCCCTCTAAAATTTCATACTATGCAATAAAGAGCTGTAAAGTGGGTAGTTCATAAGGGCAAACTAGATTGTGTCAAAAGGCAATTAGAGTTGTTATATGCTTGCATTTAAAGTTTTGTTTATTTTTTTTCCTCTAAAATTTCATACTATGCAATAAAGAGCTGTAAAGTGGGTAGTTCATAAGGGCAAACTAGATTGTGTCAAAAGGCAATTAGAGTTGTTATATGCTTGCATTTAAAGTTTTATTTATTTTTTTCCCTCTAAAATTTCATACTATGCAATAAAGAGCTGTAAAGTGGGTAGTTCATAAGGGCAAACTAGATTGTGTCAAAAGGCAATTAGAGTTGTTATATGCTTGCATTTAAAGTTTTGTTTATTTTTTTTCCTCTAAAATTTCATACTATGCAATAAAGAGCTGTAAAGTGGGTAGTTCATAAGGGCAAACTAGATTGTGTCAAAAGGCAATTAGAGTTGTTATATGCTTGCATTTAAAGTTTTGTTTATTTTTTTTCCTCTAAAATTTCATACTATGCAATAAAGAGCTGTAAAGTGGGTAGTTCATAAGGGCAAACTAGATTGTGTCAAAAGGCAATTAGAGTTGTTATATGCTTGCATTTAAAGTTTTGTTTATTTTTTTCCCTCTAAAATTTCATACTATGCAATAAAGAGCTGTAAAGTGGGTAGTTCATAAGGGCAAACTAGATTGTGTCAAAAGGCAATTAGAGTTGTTATATGCTTGCATTTAAAGTTTTGTTTATTTTTTTTCCTCTAAAATTTCATACTATGCAATAAAGAGCTGTAAAGTGGGTAGTTCATAAGGGCAAACTAGATTGTGTCAAAAGGCAATTAGAGTTGTTATATGCTTGCATTTAAAGTTTTATTTATTTTTTTCCCTCTAAAATTTCATACTATGCAATAAAGAGCTGTAAAGTGGGTAGTTCATAAGGGCAAACTAGATTGTGTCAAAAGGCAATTAGAGTTGTTATATGCTTGCATTTAAAGTTTTGTTTATTTTTTTTCCTCTAAAATTTCATACTATGCAATAAAGAGCTGTAAAGTGGGTAGTTCATAAGGGCAAGCTAGATTGTGTCAAAAGGCAATTAGAGTGGTTATATCGTATATGCATCCGATAAAGTGTAGAAATTAGTTATTCTTCAGATTATTTGGTTAATCTGCAAATTAACTAAGGTGATACGTTTAAGTGCTATTTTTTTCATTTCTTAAATAACCTAGATAATCTGCAAACTACCTACACTGTTTAAAACTTTTGATCAAATTAACGAAACAAAGTACCGGCACTTCGGGTGCATCACCCGTAAGCTCTATTTTTACGTAAAATAGCATGCCGTAATTTTTAAAGTAATATTTTTTCACTTTGAGGGATTCAGTGATTATACGGTAATTATTACTATATAAATTATGGTGTACCAGATTTTTCTTATAATGTTGCGGTAAAAAAGAATTTCACGGTTATAAAGTACCGATTAAAGGTATTTTTTACAGTAATTTGATCAGGAATTTTTCACAGGGTACATAATCTCCACATTTCTTACTAGGCACTTGTTAAAGGAAAAATGGAACCTTTGCTGTAATAACAGCAATGTTTCTGTACGCTTAAATTAACGCATTGTTATTTATTTATTTTTCGCTATCTAAAAAAAGTAATCAAATATCGATAATAAAGATATATAGCATTATAATATAATATATAAAGCATTAAGTTGGCAGAACCAACAGCAAATCACTTTAAAAACTATAATACAATGAATTAAACAGTTTCAAATATTATTGCATTGAAGGGAATTTATATAATCTCATTTATTTATTTTTCAATACCTAAAGAATCAATTCAATAAACATAATCAAACATTAAAAAGATTTTTAGATAGAAGGAAAAAAACTTTTTGAGCTTTAATAATGCCGAAAACTTTAATGTGCACGTTACCTAGATAAAGTGAAGAATTTTTTTTTTTTTGATTCTACACTTTGAAGGATTATCTTAGTTAATTTACAGATTAAAAGCACTGAGTGCCTATTAACGGCTTTCGAATTTCATATGCTTTGAATACTTCTTCTTTTTACGTGAAAATGTTTTAAAATGCTTTTATGTTGTAAGTAAAAAAAATTAAAAAAAAAAAATTTAAAACAATAAAATGAAAAAACGAAATCATTGCATTTTATTGTTGAGAAACAAATCCCACTTGGCTAAACATATAGGCAGAAATAGTCAACATTGATTGCTAAAAATTATAATTGTAGAGATTAAATAGGTATAACAAATTTGTTCTACAAATATCAATAATTTGCAATGATTACTACTTTATTTAGAAAATGTTTTCAAAGTACTTTACAAAAATTATAAAACATTGTTATTGGCTTAAAATACATTGAATAGTGGATATTATGTTTCAAACTATATATTTTTTATTTAATAGAAATTATTTAATTTAGATATTTAAAACTCTAGTTGAAAATTATCTTAATTAATCAAAAATAAATCTCAAGAAAAACATGTTTCACATTTTGTTTTATTCTCCAGACTTTAAGTTACTTATTTTATAGAAATTTTATGTAGACACGTAGATAGAATAAAAACACAAGCTCTGTATATTGAGAGAGGTTAGATTTTATTTGTAGATACCGTCCGTGCGATCTATTTATATCAAAGAATAACATTAGAGTTTATTATTATTGCTAGCAACGGAAATTAAGCAGAAACGAGAATGGTGGCTTGAGGGCTCCGAGGTCAGCTCTTCAAATAACTTTAGGGTATTTTCTGGAATATTTACATTGTCTTGAAAAATGACTAAGTTTTAATTCAGGAAAGATTGAAGAGTTTTTCTACGTTTATGGATCAAATGACTGGCGTGAGATGAATGCTAAAAGTTATCAACAGTTTAGTAATCTAACTGAAATTCAGTGGATTTATATTTAAAATCCTTTTTTTCTTTAAAAAATTAGATTTATTTAGTTGGTTGTAATTATGAAAGTGTCATTTATATATTAAAATAAAGTGATGTAATATGAATGTGAGTTATAAAAGAAAAATGTGATAAAATTAAATTAGAATATTTCATTTTTAGTTAATAATACATTTGATTATAAAAATGAACAAATTTGTTATAATAGTGTTATCTCCTGTTCGCTAAAATATAGGAAACATCAAGTTAGCTATCAGCGAAAAGTTAGCGAGGTTATATTACTTATCAGCAAAAAATTAGCATAATTATATTACTTATCTGCAAAAAGTCAGCAAGTTTATGTTACTTTTCAGCAAAAAGTTAACACACTATTCTACCTAGTGGATTGACTGAACTATAACATTCTTGGATTTATTATGTTATTTTTCTTACCAAAATCTCATTGAAAGATTTTCGGTAAATCCAATCCGGTGCTTAACTATTGTAAAACATCAGCGGTTAAACAAAAACAATCTCACGAATCTTTTGGTTGACGTATTTCTGGGTTTGCTTTCTCCTGGTTACTCGAAAATATCTTGAAAGCAGGCTTTATTTATATACTCGTTTGTTTAGATCATACGACACTTGCATTTAGCGTAGTTTAGCCAATTTCGGAAACTCAGTTATTGAACTATATGCCAAACTCAACCAATTCTGTTTGATTATAAAGGAAAACAAATATATTAAGAAGAAAATATATTAAGAAGAAAATATATTAGGAAGAAAATATATTAAGAAGAAAATAGATTAAAATCGAAAGAAAGTTAACAATCTATGCTAGTTCTAGCTTCATTCACCTGCAGTTCTATGCCTCGTTTTATTTTTTCAATTCCTGTTACTTTGTTTTGTCCGATCATGCCACAAGTCAACTATTGAATACTTATCGTAGCTGAAAGTGGGTCCAATTTCGAGTTGAAAATATCTTTAAACAATGTATAATCAGATGCTCTACTTGTTATGTTTTAAATCTGATTTTCATTCTATAAATTCCATTCTAACATTCTATAAATTATGATTTATAAATCGGTTTAAGGTGTCAGGGTGCTTCTAGGTTCCACACTGAAAAAGAAATATATTTCGAAAACAACTGGAATGCAAATAAAATACATCGTGTTTTTGGCTTTATGGAAACACCAAAAAGCTCGTTAATTTTGATGTTTTGGTAACCGAAGCACTTTAGATATGATTTTTAATGAAATTAATAATAAAATGTGGTTTTACATATAAGTCAAATATGGTATGCGATAAAAGTTATTAATTTTTATCATAACGCTTTAGAATAGAACATAGCATAAGCAATTTGTTTCATTAAGTTTACATTTCAGATTTGTATTTTTATTATATCTGTGCAAAATAAGAAATGCAATTTTGAAAACCAGAATTTCTGCTAAACCGTTGCCATATGAACGCAAAAATTACTAAATGAATGGTTTAAATACCTTCCGTTTTCGTTTTATAAGCCATAATTATATATTTTTTTTACTTGAAAAGTCACCGTCATACCGTACGGTAATTTTTCCAGAATTTTTTCTCCTTTTTCCAGATTTGTACAAACTTGCCACTACAAATTATTTTCGTTATGTTTATTATAAATCACTCTTTAAAAAAAATAAGTGTTACGACGTACCGAAATGTTTCTAAGAAATCATTTCGGGATATGTATTTCGTGCAGAGGCACGTCTGAATGGGACATTACAGTCTTCTTAACCTCCACACCATCTTGCAAATCCTTATCTGGAAAATAAGAAAAACACACACACCATATTCCTATTTACCAGATGCATCAAACCGATTCCCCGCTTCAAGAAAGTAACTTCAAAGTAATATAAGAGGCAAGTAAAGAAATTCTTTTTCCAGAATGAAGTCATGCATTCTGAGTGCTTTTATCTTCATTGCCGATTCTGGTGTGGCAATCTCATATGTGTGAGCGATACTTACAGTTTCTCTCTTTTAACATTTCCGAAGACTCTCCTGCACAGATCCTGTTTCACATTCTGGAGAATGTTTCCAATCATTGCTTTATCCTTTTTCTCTTCCCGATTTTGATTCAGGCTCAATTTTCCGTGGACGAAAAGTTATGAGATTATCCTCCCTTTGTATGGCGCGCGTGTACCTTTCATTTGATGGTCTTTTATCGACTCAAAGTATAATTTTTCATACTCTTAGTTCGTAGAAAGATCTACAAGACATATTGCAGTTATTGCGTAGGAATATTTAAGGCAACTAGTTATTTACTCGAGTTTATCTTAGTATACACTTTTCAAAAGTTTTATTTTGTGCGTATACATCATCGAATAATCTTGTTCAAAATTTTAATTTTATAACGATGAATAACTTTGAGATTATTTTTCCTTTGAATGACCAACATTTGATGGGCTTTTATGGGATTAATGCATAATATTTATAATTCTAGGTGCGTCGAGAGAGTTATGTATGACATGTAACAAATACTGTATAGTAATGCTTAATTCATCCAGTTATTAGCTAGATTTTATCTTATTAGATAGTTTTGCTTCACTTGGATGTTATCTAAATATCTAAGTTTTGTATTTATAACGTATAAAAGGTTATGAGATTATCTTCTTTTTGAATGACCCACATGTACCTTTCACATTGATGGCCTTCTTATAGAATTAATGTATAATATTTCGTATTCGCAGTTTTTTGAGAGAGATATAAGATATGTTACAATTACCACATATTAATGCCGAATGTGTCAAGTTACATGCTAGACTTCGTCTTAGTCATACTATCGGAAGTTTTATTTCATTTGGATATTATCTAATAATCTTACTCTAAGTCTTATATACATTCCATCGAAATGATCTAAAATTATATTCCTTTTGAATGGCCCACATTTGTCCTTCATTTGCTGGCCTTTTTATAGAACTTAATGTATAATATTTAGCATTATCAGACTTACAGATATAAGACCTGTTACAATGAGCTTACATCAATGCTAAATGCATTCTGTTATTTGCTAGATTTTTATCTTAGTACATACTTTCGAAATTTTAATTTCATTTGCACATTTTATAAAAATATTATTCCAAACTTTATGTTTATTTCATCGAAATATTAATAAATTATCTTCCTCTTGGTTAGTTGGTTGGTTTATTACTGTTTATTGGCACAAGAGCCACACATGGCTATACTGCGCCAGTCACTGGACAAAATGGCCCACATGTACCTTTCATGTAATGATCTTTTTATAAAATAATGTATAATATTCCGTATTCACAGTTTTTCGAGAGAGGTATAAGACATGTTACAATGACCTTACATTAATGTTAAAGGAATCGAATTATTTGCTAGATTTTATCTTTGTGCATACTTTCGGAAGTTTTATTTAATTTTCACATTATCTAATAATGTTGTTCTAAATTTTAATTTATTTCATCGAAATGTCATGAAATTATCTTCCTTTTGAAAGGTGTTCAAAATTTGCCACAAAGTAATTGAAAAATTTGTCAATAGAGGGTATTATTAACTGAGAAAAGCTTTAAGCACAATTTTTTCAAAATAAACATATTTTGCTATGTTTATGGCAGTATGAACCATAATTTTTTAAACCAGAAATTTTGGCAAACTGTTACCTTATGAAAGCAGAAATTTTCAAATGAATGTTTTAAGTATATTTTTGGTTTTATTACCAGTATTATGGTTTTTATTACCAGAAATGCCATTACTATACAGCACGGTAGTTTCACCAGAATTTTTTCCTGTGTGTCCTTCCTTAACTAAAAAAATTTAAAGCATTCATTTTAAAATTTAAACTGCTTGTATCATTATGCTTAAGGGGAAAAAACTGGGGAAAATGCTTTTCATAAAGCCGTGTAAAAAAAATCCAAATTTAAATCACCTTGAAAACGTAGGGAAACTAACTTTAAATGAAAAAACAACGTAATGTACGAAAAAAATAAAGAAAAAAAAATTAAAGCAAAATAACACGAAGTCATAATTTATTTTCAAATAATTTATTTTTCTTTGTTTATGGAGCCAAAAATTATTGGTAAAGTATACTTGTAAACTGCGAAAAAAATTACGATCTTCTGGTTTTTATCTGGTTATGAATTGTTTGAGAATTTCCTTAATAAATCAATTCAACTCTACATGCTAAACATCTGAGTAATTCAAAACTTTTTTAAACATATATTATTTTATTTTATTTCTAACATTTATAAGAATTTTATTTTTTTTTTAAAAATATATTTTTATTAGGAAATTTTAATAAGCAGTTTTTATGTTCGAATCGCAATAAATTTTTATGACGTATCTTTGCTAGAGGATGAATTTAACACTAAAAATACTTAACAAAGCCTTATTGGCATTACGTGTAGGCCCCTAGGTAAAAATACATTAAGTATACCCATAAATTACTTTTGGCATTTCTGCCATATTTATAGATTCTCTGAATTAATTTTCTACTTCATAGGGTTGTGATGACAGTATTTTCTTTTATCGCTGAATTAAATGCTTCAGAAATTATTATCGAAAACAGCATCTAATTTTCTCGCCAAATTGAATTTCGTTTTCTCAAAAGGATAAAAAGCATTTTGAATTATATGAATTTATTCTTGTTTCGAAAGTTCTTCATAAATCTCAAGATATTTAATAAAATAACTCATTTTTATCGAACTCATTACTAAATTTTTTGGACTAATTTTTAAAAATATTAAGTAAATTTGATATTTTATATATTGCATAAATACCTAAAGCATATTTTTTGCACTTTATATTTTATTTTAGAATATACTTTGAATAAATTATAAATTTAAACAATAAATTTATGCTTACTTTTGATCGATGCTCACTTTTGACTTGTTTTAAGAAAATTATTATGTATTTTTGATATCTAATATATATAATTCTCTTACGTGGCTCCCAAATCTTGGCTGTATTTATTTTCCGCCGGTGGCAACGTTTGCTTTGTTTTGTTTACGTTACTATTTCTCTTACACGGCGAATCGACCAATGATTGCCGCTAAAAATGTCACATGCCAAATCTAGCTGAGGTGGTTCAACATATAGCGCTTTTAAAAACGGAAACTGAAATAACCAGAGAGCATCAGCTGCGGCAATCTCATACTATTAAGCTAGGCAGAAGTGAGTAGTCTTTGTCGATAGATCTCTATTTTAGTATTTTGTCGAAAGGGCTTTTTTTCACGAATTTATATATTACGAATTTATTTGACGACTTTTGATTTATATCACGAATTATAGTATAGCACATTTATAATAGGTTTAACTAATTACATGTCATTTATTTGAATTCAAATTTATTTTAATGACTTAGTATTTACTAAAAAGATGTAATTTTTTAAAAAAAAAGTTTTTATATGGATTTGAATGATTGTTTTGAATTCTTAGAATTTTGTGCATTTGCAATGTACCCAAGTTAGTAGCGAGCGAAGAAAACCATATAAGATAGCGTAGCAATTTTCGGGGGTTGGTGAGCGTTAGCGAGCAGGGGGCGCAACCCACTAGTTCTAAATAATACATTTATAATTTGATTTTAAAATTCTTTCTGTGAACTTTAGCTCTAAATTACACTTTAAAATGATGCGTACATTATATTTTGCGAATATTTTTAATGCGTTATTTTGAGAAGCTAAGCAGATTTGATATTTCTAATTATACATTTATGATTCGATTATATTTTAATGCATATTTTGACCTTTATTTTAAATTATGTAGAAGTGATATTTTAAATAATAAAATTGCACTTATTCCATACTTTTTTAAACTCATTCTTGTATGTATTTAAAAATTCTTTCACTGAGAAAAAAAGTATTGTGAAAACTACCAGAATATGATTAGATTTACCGTGTTTCTGGCTCTATATAGGAACATCAAAAAAATTCGGTAGTTTTTACAGAAGAGCTTTGGTAATGATTCTTCTGAAATTAATAAAAAAATATTGTTTTATAATGCGTGATAAAATTTAGTAATTAATTCATGATATCTTAGAGCATAGTATAAATACCATTCATTTGGTAAAATTTACTTTTCAGTTTTGTATTGTTAATAAATGTGTAATGATAAGAACTATAATTTTGAAAACTATAATTTCCTTTAAGCGGTTATTATATGAATGGAGAAATTATGAAATGAATGGCTTAAATATAGTATATATTGGTATTATTAACCCGAATTGCAGTTTTTTTTTACAATAAAATAATTACCATTCATTAGGGTAATTTTATCTGAAATTTTTCTTTTTGTTATAGACTTCTAATTTAAATTACATTTTTAAAGTAATGTTGGCATAAAGTTCCAATCACACAATTTGAAAAAGTTAACTACATTATATTACTACCATACTAAAAGTTAACTGCATTATTGTTTTCTGAGTTATTTAATAAAAAAGAAAAATTGCAAAGCAGAATAATTTTTTAAAGCTTTTTCTCATTTACACTAACATTATGTAAAATTTCACGAACAATTTTAATGATGCAACATCCTACGCCTACAATTCACTGAGGCTGTTTTATTTTGTAAGAAGGTATCTTAGTGTTTAGTTTAAACTTATAAGATGAGTTTGTTTTAATGCTCCCTATATTTCTAATCAAAACAATAAATATAGAGCTGAAAGAAAGTAGCTCAGCGAAAAAACAATATTAAGAATCGCAGACGTGGTATGTTATCGAAAGAAGCATACAGACATGGAGTTTGCGGAAATCCATAATATTCTGTTTTTCTTTCGTCGCTTCTGTTTTAATCTCACCTATACAAAATAAATAAATATTTACCATAAATACAGGAGAAATCTTATTTTCATTCGAGAAAATCTTATATTAAGTTGTAAAATTTCTTTTCGTACCAGAAATTTAACTACAGATTTCTAAATTTAACATTCTACTTCAATTATTTTCCAAAGTTTATAAGAATCATGAATTCCAATATGCGTTTAAATTATTTGTTAAGTTATTCAACAAAATATTCAAATTATCCATATTCTACAACCACTCAACATTGCTAACCAATTTGAAAACCAATTCTTAACAAATAAAACGTGCTTTAGCAATAAAAAAAAAACCCCAATTGAATAGTAAAAACTCAACTTCAAGCTCACATTAACAATAAACTTTGTCTCTCAACCGAACATAACTAGTTTAATCACCAGTTTTACCTCATCAACCGCTTTCTAACTACTCCAAATAAGCAAGCATAACCAACCCATTTAAGGTTTCGAATTTTTCCACCTTAAAAGCTTCTTAACTTCCTTTCTCTATAGAGGAAATCGTTTTCTCGGATGTTTTGGCAATTATTATCTAAACAGCATCTCCTTTTATCGCCAAATTGAATTTTCTTTTCTCAAATCCTCCTTTCCTTCATTCATGGGATGAAGGTTTTAACATCCTCCAGGGCCTATGCAGATGATGACTGGAAAAGCATTTACATTTTCCATGTTATTGGGGTTTAGCGTTTTGGCGCGGAACGAAAAACAAGTTTGGCACGCCTTAAGAGTTTTCTGCTTTATCGGAAGTTGTATTTATGCTTACCTGAATATTTCCTGTGGTATAATGTGTTGCTTTAATGCGCGAAGTTGATAGGAAGTGACACGAGAAAAATGTAAATCGGGGATACATAAGAAGAATGTTATAAACTGTCTGAGCATGGTTGAAAAATTTTCTTATGCACATAGGAGACAGCTCCGCGGAATTGAGTTTATTCTGTGTTATAACATCAAATTTTTTGAAAGATACTAATATTATAGTTAGTTTTTTTTCAATATTTATCCTTTATCAAAGTTAACTTCCATAAATATTTGTTGGTAGAAATATTTCACTTATTGCTTACGTTATTGCTATGACATGTTATAATATACTTATAAAGTAGATTCCATAAAACACTAAAGTATAAATTGTTAAAAAGACCGATCTTTTTTTTTAAAAGTTGGCAACAAGGAAATGTAAACGGGAATATTGAGCGAGTGAGCAATAATAAGCATGAGCATGTTTGCAAATCTCTGAATGAAAATTTTTTTCTCAGTCTGTGTAGGGAAATGAAAGGTGAAAAATGAACAGTTCATCTTATTCAGTTGGAAAGAAATGAAAGCTTAAAAGTAAACTGATCCAACGAACAAACTGACTAAGCCATATTTTTGGTTTAATTATATTCATGAAGTTACACATGCAACATAATAACTTAAATCTATATTTTAGTTTCAATGACGCCTCAAAAATAATATCTAGATAACTTTTAAGTATATATGTATATCAAGAAAAGAATATATAACTTTTTTTGACTTACTATAACTTATCTAAAAGTTAACAAAACAGTTTACAGGAGTTATACAAACACACAGATATTATTTAAATTTTAATGTCATTTTCAATAAACATTTTTCTGAAACAATGCAAAAAAGTTTAGCTCTTTATAGATACAATTTGAGAGAAAAAAGATACTGTAATGTATTGCATGCAAGATAAAAGTCATGGCCTATTACATAGGTTGGTAAAGAGAGAACGAAGCGAGAGAAGACGTTATACTTAAACCTATTTTTATTTGTCACATTTAAATTTAAATAGTAAAATTAAGTTCTAGTGAAGCCGAAAAGCATTTGCATCTAAAGTAACTGTAATTGAAATACTAAACTATTAATCGTATAAAATTATTTAATGCAGTAGGATTAAACCAAAAATTTACTTTTTAAATTATTTATAAGTATGTAAGAAATTGTAAAGATGTCTTTTACAAGAAACACCGTATAACATAAAAAGACGAAAGTATTTACTTCATTAGATGTCAAAAAAAATAATAACTTGAAACAAAATAATAGAAAATAAGAATGCATAAAAGGAATTTAACTAAACTTTCAAGCCGAATGGAAACACCATAGAATAACATATAAATATAAAGATTTTATTTATTAGAAACGAAAAAAAAATTGAAATATCTAAACAGTTAAAAAAGAATAAGAATACATAAAGTAGATTTAAGTTTCCACGTAAGAGATTTATTAATATAAATAAAGTAAAGAAGGGCATGTTTAGTATTTATTGAAGACTTAAATAAATCCACCATAACACAACTTTTGAACCATTCATAACCATAAAAGCTTGTTTTTATATTTTCGAGGATTAACGGGATTTCCAGGGAATGTAATATTTTATGTAACGTTACATTATCCCCATTTAATAGCAATAAATGTAACTCCACAGTAACCTAGATCATGAAATATTTCACGAAAAATATTTTTATTCTCAATTTCGTTTCACTCTGAAAATACTCATAACAATTTTTGCCTACTTCGCTTCAGGGCTTTTTTTTACATTAGGTTCCATTTATATATCCGTAAACAGCTGGAGATATACATTGAGAAAAAGAATTGAAACGTTTTAGAATAACCAATTTAAGCGAAAAGAATTTTTATTTGCGAGGCATTCTGAATGGTAGATGAAAATCGTCTGCAAGTTACGTCTTCTGTAATTTCGAAATTAGATTTTTTTTTCTCTTTCGATTTTTTCCCTCGGTCTTCAAGAAATCGCTAGAACTTTTCCTGAGAGTTTAACTAAAAACAGAAAAAGTGCTAACGAAATATTTTAGTTTGGTTTGTAAACATTGATAATAAAGTATATTTTTTATTAAACAAGCAAACTAATAACTTTATTGGGAACAAAAACAAACACATAAATACAAAGAATATATATTCGTCGTCAAGAGAAGATTTTGTAATTGATAATTCTATATACAGCGTATATGTATAGTGCACGGAGAAAAAAATCTTAGTAAAAGGACCATACTGCATGATAATGATATTTCTGGTAAAAAGAGAGCCATAATTCTGTTAAAACGAAAATATATGGTATTTATGCTATTATTTATTTGATAATTTTTATATGGTATTTAATAGGATATTTATATTATTATTTATTTGGTAATTTTTCTGCTCATATGATAATGGTTAACCGAAAATTTTGGTTTTCAAAATTACAATTCTTATTATCACACATGTAGTAGAAATTAAAAAACTGGAAAGTAAATTTAGCTGAAAAAATGTTTTTTTGTCATGCTAAAAGAAATTGGACAATAGACAATGACCCATGGAGATGAACTTGAACAATGACCCGTGGAGATGAAAATATGATAGCTAGATTTGAGAGAAAAATACTGCGAAGCATTTTTGGTGGAATAAGTAAAAACGTACCTGGATTAGAAGATCAAACACGGAACTTTACAAGGCATGTAAAGAACTTGATGTCATTAACTGTATCAAAATTCAAAGGATTAAATGGGCAGGACAATTATAAGAATAGAGGATAGCAGGACAACCAAAAAAGTTTTCAGTGCCAGGCCAACAGGTACGAGAAAAAGAGGACGACCAAACCTAAGATTTTTAGACTGCCTTCAAAAGAACCTACAAGTTTTAAGGATAATAAACTGGAGAACCTTGGCTAAGGGAAGAATGTCTTAGCATAGGCTTGTTGAGAAGGCCAAGACCCATCCTGGGCTGTCGTGCCAATGAGAAGAAGAAGAAGAAAAGAAATTATGACAAAATCACCAAATTCTGTCACATTTACTAAATTTTATCACATATTATAGCGTCATATTTTATGGTTAATTGAACTAAAATAATTACCAAAGCGCTGCGGTAAAAATAGCCAAACTTTTTAGTTTTCGATAGGGTTAAAAAAAGGGTAAATTTAACCATATTCTGATAGTTTTGGTCATACTTTTTTTAGAATAAAGACTGTGTGCGTATAATTGGAGGATTTAAATTTAAAGATAAAGTTAAATGTAATTCAATTAAAATTTATTTAGTTTAATTAATTCAATACAAGTTTTTGCTGTTCTATTTTTCGTACGAAGCTAAAACAAATCTGAAAAATTTTCACATTTATTTTCTTTACAAAATAATGAAAAACACGCTAAATACTTTTATAAACTAACCAAGCATAGAAATGTCTTAAATTCATTCAAAATTCTGATATTTTCGGAATTAGGCAATATTCTGATTATTTGGTGCATGTTGTTGCGCACATTTACCATCTTCAAGTATTTAATTGATAAAAATACTAAACGGTAAAATTTGAGTAGGAGTGGCTCAATATATTAAGTCCTTGCTTCCAAAAGGAATGATCTAGGTTCAAATCCCAGTGTCGCCCTTTCCGTGTACAACTCTCGGCTCGCATCAGCCATTGCGTTGACGAAATATATCTTTGGGGTAGACGGGTCATATGTCACGAGTCCTTGCCATCCAACGAACCGCATGACGTTTTCATGATTTACATCTTAATGCGACTGAAAAGCTTGTTAGTTTCACTCCCAAGTCTACCACGTAAGCGAGTTAATCCAAATTCTGTACTGAAGACCATGAGTTCCCTTTTTTATTGTGGGCATGGCTGAAAACTACCGGACTTCGGAGCTGAACACTGATATAGTGGTGAATCCGATATCAATTGACTGATCAACGCTAATGAAAAAAATACCATCGTTGTACAATTTTTTAATGCTTAGGAAGATCAGTTAATAATATTAATTTATTATGTTTTAAAATTTTTGAGAGAGGAATTGTTTCTTCTTATTTAAATCACATTTGGGATATACTTCTCAAAATGTCTGCGAATCATTTTATTTCAGTAATCGTCTATATATAAAGAATCTAAATATATCGCTTACTGAGAGGAAGAGCAACAAAGAAGATTAATGTTTTAAGAAAATGATAGAGATGAATAATATATGGGAAGAATGACAGAGATAGATGAAGCTTGAGAAGAATAATAAGGTATTATAATATTTAATGAGACTAAGAGAGGAGATTAGATTTATATAATGTTTTTTTTCAAGTAATAGTTTTATAATATAATACTAATAAAAAGTTTTCCTTTTCTTGTTTAAAAAATGGCTATTTCTTGATAAATATGTAAATATGAAACATAATTACAAAATAATTTTTTTCTTCTTATTTATTTTCACTATAGTGAAATTAATTAATAATAAATCAAATTAATAGTAAATAAGCAAATTATTGCTTAAATTAAAACATTTTCTTAAGCATTACAATTGTTTTATTAAGAGTTTGAATTAAAAAATATTCATTCTTTAGCAAATAAATTTTTTTAGTTTTTTTTAATTATAGTGTGTATATTATTTCATAACCATCGGTGAACAACCAGTCTAATTTCAACTTTATGACTACCAGCGTTCAACTCCGTAGCCTTGTAGTTTGATATCCTATCCAAAAGACAAGTGAACTTCTGGATCAAGCATCGAGAGAAATTTGCTTTCATGTAGGACTTACTCGTGGAACTAATCTGCATTTCCATTACATGGAGAAGAAAACCACGAAAACCTCCTACGGCTAGCTCAACAGTCTGGACTCTAACCCATGATCCGTCTACCACTAAGGATATTTTACGTCACCACTGTGGTCGGAGCGAGTCGGGGGTAGACTTTGTATCAACCAGCCATCGCTGGGACTCGTACCTGAGTCAGCTCATCGGGAGGCAAGCGCTGAGCAACCACGACTCTTAGTGAATTATTCGAAACATTTTCAAACCAATCTCCAGTGCATTTTTGAGTTGAGTTATTTGGATATTTTAAAGTGCACTGTCAAAAAAAAAAAAAAAAAACTATTTACCGTATAATTTTGCGTACAAGTTCTGCTTTTCAAGTTCCGTAAATTTAAGTTACTGTAGTGTAGAATTTTAGAGAACTAGAGTATTTTTATAGTCCGTTTATACAAGCAGGATGCTTAAAGCTGTAATTAAGAATTTTCACTGCCAAACGACGTCGTCAAACGAAAGTTTGTCAGTGACATCATGAAAGAACGCTTTATTTTCTATGTTAAAATCATGTCTACTAGTGGGACTCACCCCTTGCTTTCTAACACTCGTCAACCGCTGAAGATTGCTACGTGATGTGATATGGTTCGATTTATGAACCAAACTCTCTTTGCTCACAACTAAAATGAACCCATTTGAATGTAACTTAATATACAATATAAACTAGGTAGAATATTTATAAAAATGAAATTTTTTTCTTTTCTATTTTAACCCTAAAATTGAATGAAACCAAAGGGAGAATATAACAATATTTTTCACAAATCGTCCTAAAAAACCTAATTGATTACACGCCACGCAAATAATTGCAGATACTTAGCAACAGAAAGTATGGCGGAAAGTACATTGCAACAGAAATATTTGTAAAAATGATTACAAAATTGAAAATTTTGTTCATTAAAAGCTTTAAGGAAACTTTCAAGTTTTTTTGTTGAAAACAATTATATATTTTGGTATTTGGAGATTTCACTGTAAAGCTGTTAAATGACCTAAATCTTGACCTTTACCGTCTTTTAGTGTTAAGTCTATTATATTTTTCCATTCCACTCGACCAGGGTACTTTTTAATTATGTGTAAATAGCGTAGTAGCACGACTAACATTCTCTTTTTGTTTGTAATTTAATATTCATTTTTAGTTGAAATTGTTGAATCAAAAAAGAAATTAAGGTTTATATATCTTTTTTATTGGTCTTTTCCGAAAAAAGTTTATATTTTTATAAGCCTTTACCAAGGAAAAAGTATACACATTAAGAATCACAAATAAAAATTTAAACGTGGAAAAAAACTAGACAGAAATCTAACATATCACTACTGATCAAGGAGATATTAAAATCATCAAAACCTACTTAATTGCAGAAGAAAACAGAAAGTATTTAAAAATGATTATTAGAAACTTCTAGATATTAATCAGTTTTTCATGCTTTTCTTCTCGCCTCACTAATGGTTTGACAAATTTCAATAGCATTTTTGTTAATTCTTTGCTTAAACATAAGTTTGAGAATTCGAAATATCTTTTTGACTTCATTTTTTTAAAAGATACAAAACCTATATATTAAGGGTGGTATGACGGAACACCTTGTATACAGTTATATCAAAATGAAGAAAAAAAATATGTTAAATTGATTTTTTTAAATCTTTAAAATATTCGCCTTTACGATTCGCAATATACTTCTTGCAAAATACATATTTATAATTTGTATCAATTTCTGCTAATTATAACTAAAGTTTTATTAAAACATTTACTTAAAATACAATCTTTTACGTATCTTTTCAATCGCTTCACATTTTTTTCTAGCTTTCAAATATAGCTGTTTTATTCAAAGTAAATTAAAATATAAGTTTTGATATTTTAAAATACATTTGATAATTTGAATCAACATTTTATTTTTCTCGAATAAAATATTGTTTCCTTACTTAGATATAGAAATATAAATTCAAATATTATAACTGAAGCTAATTAGATTTAGAATGAGTTAAATTTAGTACGTTCTAACCATTACTAAAAAATATAAGCTATATTTAACCATTATTTAAATTTATTAGTTCCAGGTGAAGGTTTAATTTATCTACGTCAAAACATATATCTTTGATATTGAATATTTTAAGCTCATTTTCAATAAACTTCACTATACCATTACTTTTAACGAAGGAAAAAGTTGAAGTTATTTTAAAATCCTTCACAATTTATTATCTGCTCGACTTTATCCACGCATTTAGCAGAAAATAGCTTTCATCATTTTTCTCATATCTATAAAAAATAATGAGCTTCGAATAACAGGCTGCATACTATCTGACTCAAAAAGGTTAGACATTTTTTTTTAATTCAGCTTCGCTTGTTTGCTTTAACGAAGTTGCCGTAGCAACAGATGGCTGCAATATTGATCAACAGTCTCTCTGTTTTTGGTAGATAACTTTATTCCGGAATTGTTTTATTTTTAATTAATATCGCAATATAAACAAAAGTTACTAGACACTTTTATTTTTAAAAATAATCCGTAAGTTCTTTTTAGATTATTTTCAGTGAAATTTCAAGTTTATGTTGAAAAACAATGAGTTATTGAGTTAATCAACATTACTTGGGTTATTTACCGTATTCTGGTTTATATAAGTAAAGTAATAAATCAGTAACAAATAATCGTAATCTTTATTATTCTATTTCTGTTTTAATTTTTTTTTGTAATTTTAATTTCTTATCTTTCTTTTTTATTATCTTAATCTAGAGCTATTGTTTTTCGTGTTAAAAATTCTTTCTTATGTAACCTACAAGTGCAAGATTTAAACAAAGAATGTGTTTTTATGTTTATACGAAGAAAAAAATGTTTTTTTTAAATTATTACAAAACTCTTTTAATTTATACGAAAAATGTATTGCTTAATTTATACAAAGAATGTATTTTTAGTTTATTGCAAAAATATACTTTTAAATTTAAACGAAGAATAAATCTTACAAAAAAGTATCTATACTTATAAGCAAAGAATGTACTTTTAAACTCTTATAAAGAATGTATTCTTAAATTTATGCGAATGATTTCTTCTTAAATTGATACAAATAATGTATTCTTAAGCTTGTATGACATATTAATTCTTACATTTATGCAAATAAATTATTCTTTAATTTTTAAAATAAGTTTTGTATGTTAACACACGTTATCTTGATTTGAGAAACATTATATACCTTTCTGTCAAAAGTCATTCTTTCAAACTGCCATCATATTCTCAAATTATATGAGTTGATTAACTTTTTTTTTTTAAATGAATATTTATTGAAAACATTTATTACTATATAACAGCAATACCCTGAACCGGGATCTTTAAAAATAAAATTTTTTTTGTATTTTTTTCTTTTTGAAGGAGGCAAAATGAAAGAGGCCACAAATAAAAGCTATGATAGAAGCCCTATGCTCCAAATTGGAGTGAAGAGAAAAGAAATATGTATGTATGTGTATTTTTTTGAGGGTTCAAACTCATTTTTAATACCTTTATAGATAATTTAAAAAGAACAAGAAAAAAAATTGAAAGTTTGGAGAATGTTTTCTCACTACATGAACATCATCAAGGACATTCTATCACAAATAATGTTTATACTGTCATTCTAAATTTTCAAATTTTCATAGTGGAATCGTGGATTGGTTAATTGTTCCAAAATCGTTTGTTTAAATATTTGGTTAGGCCCTCTTGCATATTTCACTGTATTAATTTCATATAAAATTAATATAAAACCATCAGATTATTTATCACTGATAATAGAAAATAAAAAAGTGAAGGGAAATAGAAATAAATAGTTACTGCGCTCTGCATAAGAAACAGAATTCAATTTTCTCACAAAACTAGTTACAAGGTTAGTCAACAGATGCCACTCTTGAATTGAAAAACTATAAAGCAATGTTTTCTGCTTCATGTCAGACAGACCATTCTGTCTAAAAAACTTACCAACGCCTATGAGTTTTGCTCTCATTTTGTTCTTTTGGTTTGCAGCTCCATCTCCCGAAAAACTTTGTAATTAATCTTAGAACTTACCAAGAAGAAATGTCAGTTTTCTTAAGCAGAACGATTCTATATATTTACGTTTTTTATTTAATTTTTTTCAATCATTGAAAAGCGTTATTAAGATGTTAAAATATCCTACCAAAAATGACAACTAAAAATGATGACTAATCGAACTAAAAATGACGATGTATGCGCAAATAGCAAGGAAATATATTCTAAAATAAAAAAAGAAAATTTTTTATGCAATAATATTAAATGGAATTACTTGCATGTTGCAGTCAGAATTATTTCACTAACATCCAATTTAAAAAAAATTACTTTATTGACAAAGAAACCATTTGTTTTTTTTTCTAACTAGCTAGTAGTTAGATTACTGGTTAGCGATAAAACTGTTGATAAACCTTTTAATCCAAACTTCAATCAATTTTTTTATTCTTTTAATTTTTCTCGTGATAGAAAATATTTTAAAAGCAAATCATTAGTTATTTGGCGCAACATATAAAATATATAGACATTATATTAGAGAGAATGGATGTACGGAATGCGAAATGGATGTTCATTATTATTTATGAGTTATAATTGTCATATAAAAATACGATCTTCGGAACGGGAATTCCGAGTCGAGGATATTTTATCTCCGCCATTATTGCAAAATTCTTATTTTTATGAATAAATTTACTGCCATCAATGGCTAATCACTTCGTTTACTTTGAATTTTTCTTTCAGTAAGGTGTAATTTTCACACCTCTCTTTGTTGTTATCGCTCGTTAAGAGGTAATAAACTTGAAATGAAAATGACCAAGATAATATTGCAAAAGTAAAACAATTACCTTTATAATCATTCAAGAATATTCATAGAAAAATTAACTATTAGATTAAAACAAATATTAGATGTAGGATAATCACTGGGAACTTGATGACGGATTGTACATTAAAAAAATGATGAATTTGCTTAAATTGTTCAAAGTTATTATTGCAATAAAAGTATTATTATTGTTTTACTTTAAAGTAGAAAATAAAAAAAATTAAATGAGTTATGCACAATATTACTCACTATAACGCAGAACTTCGTACTTACTCTATGATTTTGAGTAATTTTTCAGCATCAACTTTTAATAATTATATTAATTTATTTAGAAATTTTTTTTTAAAAAAAATATACATTTATAAACGACAATAACTTTACATTAAATATAAACATTAAAATGACATGTCATGAATTATTTATAACTTTACGATAATTCAAAATAAATAAATAAATAAATGATACTCTAGCTTATCTACTACAACCCCAAATCCGAACTTACTCTAAGACAAAGGATTAATTTTAATTTTGAACAATTAAACTGAAAGCACACATTAATGGTAATGACCTTTTTGTCAAAATTTTTGTAGCATTGATTTAATGTTTTACTTTATACTTGTTCAGAATTTTTCTTCCGACGCTGATAATATTCCATATCGTTTTAACCTAATTGTTATTACTTTTACATTTTACATCAATTTTTATTAAAGATTCCAAAAACATACATGAAATCATTTTGTACCTTTTTCCTAATTTCTCAATAACATCCCTAGTATTAAATAAATGTACCAATTAAGATTATTTTATCAAAATTTCCCTGGTGTTAAAATATTCAGCTCCAGTGTAGTTTTCCCATTAGGAAAATGTGAGTTATTGGAAAATGTTTTCATGTCTGTTCATTTTTTGACTAGATAAACTTTATCGACTAGACTAGATGAACTTCAACTTCATAACCACAAATAAAGAGCTGTAAGAATCTAAGAAATCAGGCTAAAATAAGCATTAAATAAAAAAAAAAGCAAACGATAATTTTAGAACTTCTTGAAGTTGATTGTTTTACAGATTGAGTTTTTATTTTTATTTTGCATGCTTTATTAATGTTTATACATAATATTAATTCAAAGATTTATTGATAATTATTCATAAATATTGTCTTGGTGGCGATTTTAATCTTTATGGATATTGAAAGAAGAAAAGAATTTTTTGACTTCAGAAATGTATGTTAGCTGGAGTCGAAAACTATTCCAGCCTATTAGACTATAAGAGGATAAATATCAATTGATGCAGTTTTTGCAACTCATGAGTTGAAATGTTGTAGTGTTAATGAAAGTCTATACAGGAAAAAACATTTGAGCAATGGAGTACTGGTGATTGCAACAAAGCGATCCCAATTTTCTCTCTTTTGTAAGTAATTTTCATGATATTATTTTAATAAGCATTATTTTAACTTATTTTTTAGCTATCAATCTAACGATATACATAAATAAATGGTAATGGTATTAATGATAATGGTATTAACATCCCAAATATTAAATAAATGTTCCACTTTCAGCATACTTTTCAAAAAAATCTCTTTCAGCGTGAGATATTTGGTAATATCTCTATTGGCTATATCTCTATAATCTATTTGGCTTTATTTTCATTTTATTTTCGACAAGCATTCTAAAAATATACATTAATGGTTATAATGTATCCTGTAGTTTATGAATAGCTTAAAAAGAGCTCCAAGTTTTAAATATGTGTACTATTTTAGTATACATTTCTAAAATTTCTCTTTAACCACTAACTTATCGCATTATATTTCAACTAAACCAAAGCTTTACAAGACAAATTTTTTTTGTGTGTATTAAAAACATCTTTCATCATGTAACATCTTTCTCAATGCGCAATAAATTAAAAATATTTTAATTTCCGAATAATTTAATAGTTCATGTATGATAGCATAAAACTGTAATTGATTGGAATTCTCAACGTTTCCAATAATTAGATTTTTCATACCGGTTGAGAGCAATTAACCGAGTTATCCTCGCAAAGTAAAAGAGTTCTTTTCGATAATTATTCAGGAGAAGTGACGTATCTTCTTTCGAATCTATCTACTGATTCATCCTATGGAGTTAGTACTCAACATTCTCATTAAATTCGTGAAAGCCTGCGGGATCCAATTTTTCCTTTTAAAAAGACTGCACTCCCATTTTTCCAATATTAATCTTTCACTAATGAAAAGGACAGGTATTAAACTTTTTCTTTTCTCTACTTTAGAGTAGAATCTGAAATGGATTCTAAATCTTCAGTAGAATCGACGATATGAATTAACGCTATTTGGCAGATGTTTCGTGGTTCGTAAAGTTAAGTGAAAATAAATTGTACAAAAGCATCTTTATGATGAATCGAAAAAATAATTGTAATAAAAATATTTTTCGTAATTTATTATTTGAAAAGCTTTATTTGAAGACTTATACTTTTTTTGTAAGAATGTTTTTCTAAATATGATTATATGTACTGACTATTTTTTCATTATTGGTGTTACATAAAATTAAGGCAATTTAACTATGTATTTCTACATTTTGCAGATATGATCTGTAACGAAAAAGACCACAATTTCATATATTCTTTAAATTATTTCAGTAAATTCTAGAGAAGCCCAGCAATGGTTTGAGTATATTTAGCACTTTGAAGATCTTTTTTTTTCTTCAAAAAACTCATTCTTTCTTTATTTTTCTCTGTTTTCTTTTTCTAATACTTTTTTTTACCTATGTTAGCTACTTATTCATATATTTTGCAATAAAAGTAGGTGGAAAAACATATTTTCTCGATGTCATAAAATGCTTTTTCAGAAGGCTCCTGAAATTTACCATTTTCCTTACAGTGGTAAATTTAAGACAAACGTTGACTACCCTTAAATAAATATATTTAAAAAAAATTAAAAATGGAATAAATATTTACAACAACGATCGATTCGTATATTTATAGTATGATTCGTATTATTATATGTATAGCTTGCATTCGTATTTTTTATCACTAGCATTTAACAAGTTGGGGAGAAGTTTGGGACATTTCGAGCAGAGTTTTATAGCTTCTAATAAACAATTCCTAACTTAAAAAATTAAATAACATTTTTAATAATAATATTTTTTGTATTTTCTAAATAAGAAAAATAAGATATGTTTTGACATATGAGAAATTACAATCGAAACAAAAATAATAAATTTATTATAATTAAAACTAGCTATTTAAGAAACAAATATAAAAGTTAGCAAAACAACAATGCTGTATAAAAATAAAAAAAAATTCAGAGCTCCTAGTGAATTAACAAACATGAAAAAATGAATGAATTATTTATTTTTGGAATTTATTATTAATTTCATTATAAGTTTATAATAATATATTTTAAATGTAATTTAATAAATACAATTTAGCACTTTACTGATTATTATGTGTATCATATCTCACTGCAATTGTAAATTTTAGTGTTGCTGAATAAAACGCATAAGGGCAACAACTTTATACCATGTAATGTAAAT
Source organism: Parasteatoda tepidariorum (assembly GCF_982258835.1). Taxonomy (NCBI): domain Eukaryota; kingdom Metazoa; phylum Arthropoda; class Arachnida; order Araneae; family Theridiidae; genus Parasteatoda; species Parasteatoda tepidariorum. The sequence continues at coordinate 73,532,363 of NC_141757.1, forward strand.
GAACATTTTGGGTGTTTCACTTCACCAAGAATTATCATTTGTTCTTGGAGTAGTGAAGCACTTCTTTGATGCTAAGTAGTTGCTACCATTTTTAGTGTTAAGACTCTGAAGCATTTTTTTATAGTACAATCAATAAAATTTAATCGACTTGAGAAAGGATTTAAGGAAAATTGAACTTATTTACCGCCTAAAACAAACAAGTACTAACAAAGTTTTAAAATATTTTTTAATTGAACAGTTTTCCAGGCGTCCGTCTGCAGTTTAAAAATAAAATCCTACGATGACAAAAAGATGAATTCTAGTTTGTTTAAAATATGTACGAAAAAGACAAGGAAGGACCGGAAGAATTTCAAATGTCTGAAATATTTATCTTAAGTATTACAATAACACATTGGTTGATATCCTATCTTAAATCGAAACGCTCTCCAAGCGATAATATCGTAGCAGCATGCATGCCTTGTTCACGTTCACACCCCTCTAAATTCTTATGCTATAGTGCATCACCGAAGTTTGCAAAGTTAGTCAATAAATTACTTATTTATAGTTAATTTTCTTAACCCTTGAAACTCTCTAAACGAAAGGATATCAAATTACAGAAGTAGTATAAAGAATAAGAATGCAAAATAATAATAAGAATGCAATAATTGTTTTTCAGTCTACAAATTATCTATACAAAATATATAAATATTAAAATTTCAAGAGGGAGAACATTATGTGACTTGCATTTCAGACCATTAAGTACGTACTCTTTTACTAATTCTATTTCAAAAGAAGTCTTCATCCTGATGAATAGAGCAAAATAAACACTTCACAATATATCGTGAGTGGTATGGAATACCCTTCTTTCAAACATCAATGTCTTAAAATGATCTTTGTATTCAACATTTTATAAATTTTCTAAACTTTATTTTATTTTATTTTATAACCGTCGTTGAACAGCAGACCCAATTTTATGGGCTTGCGACTACTAATGTTCAACTCCGTAGAGTTGTAATTTTGAACCCAATCCAGAAGACAAGGGAACTCCTGGATCGAGTATTGGGAGAAATTCGCCTTCGTGGAAGACTTTTTGATGGAACTAACCCACATTTACGTTTCGTGGATAGGAAGACCACGAGAACCTCCCACAGTTAGCCTGACGGTAGGGAGACTCTAACCCATGATCCGTCTACCACTGAGGTTATTTCACGTCAGCACTGTGGTCGATGCAAGCAGAATGCGGAATTCGTATCTACTAGGATTCGAACCTGGTTCGTCGCATTGGAAGGCGAATGCTCTATCCCCTGAGCCATCGCGGCTCTTCTAAACCTTATTGTAATTGACGATATTTTATTTAAGAGGAGTATTTGTTTTACTTTAGAACGGAGATTTGTTGATGTAGTTCATTAACGTCGCACTAGAGCAGCACAATGGGCTATTGGTGACGGTCTGGGAAACATCCCTGAGGATGATCCGAAGACATGCCATTTACAATTTTGATCCTCTGCAGGGGGTGGCACCCCCGTTTCGGTAGCCCAACGACCTTCACTCGAAGTCGAGGTTTTTAAGTTCGCGAAGTCGAGAGCAGTTTAACGAGAACCAATACCGCACACCCTCGGTTCCTATACAGACTGATCCAAGTGGTCACCCCACAAACTTCTGTGATCTGCTGGGAACCGTGTCTTAACGATCAGTCCACAGCGGGACTTAGAACGGACAATAAATAAAATAGAAAAAATGATGGAGCAAAACTGTTCTGAACATTGTTATTTTTCCAGGGGGAAAATGAAAAATAATGCTTTCGAACTAGAGTAAATGAATGATATTAGTAGCTAAGAGCTATAATTCTAGATTAGCGATACATGCTGGATAATAGCAACAAATTTAGAATGACGATAAGATGCATTAGGGGGCACTAATAAATGTTAGTTTAGTGGATTTCTCATGCTTTAACAAGAATAAATCACAATAAGAAGCATACTAAAACAGAAATAGTGTCAAAATAACTATCTGCCTCCAAATAAAATTCATGACCATAAAGTTATCAAAAAGGAATAAACATATGCAAGGGGTGCTCTCAAAATCCAATGGATGATAGTAAAAAAATGAGGTGGGATCTATTAAGATTCAGGAGATCCATTTTGCGAAAGAATCATCAGAAATGGTGTCGGGGCTTGAAGAAACTATTTTCGCACTAGCTTGATGTAAATAAAAGTATGGTTTTATTATTATTTTAAATTGTCATTATTTTTCTTTATATTTTAAAATAAACTTTCAAAAAATGGATGCACCAAAGAAACAAAAGAAGGAAAAATTCAGAACAGAATTGAATAAAGTTCAGAAACATATCAGGAATAAATATCAAATTGACAAAAAAAACAAATATAAGCAATATGGATTATAAATTTGTTGCTAAATATAATTCTACCCTTAAAATATAGTCGAAGTACTGCACTAAATTTTCATTTCGGTGTCATTCTATCCTTAAGACATAAAATCAAGTGCTTGGATGTCTTAAAGTCAATGACACGCTATTTCAAATCATTAGTCAGCTTCACATGGCACTCGATTATATAACTTTCTTTCAGTCAATTATTGAAGTAACTGTCTAATGGTTCTTAGAATGTCTCTTCAGGGTATATCATTATCCCAATATTATTCTACGAGACGAATATTTTACGAATAGAATACTTGAAAGCACTCACTAAATTTAAAACTTTAAGAACGATACTTTCAGAAAATAGAATTTCATGTTTCTAAAGGAGAAATCTTATGTAACTTGTTACTTAATGAGGTATAGAATCATATTATTTTTAAAATATGCAGCATTCTAATTCAAATTATTTATTTGAAAGTTTATCCTTTACTTGCATGTTTAATGATGCATAATACTTATATTTAATTGTTTACAATTGAATTAGTCCAGGATGCTCACTATAATCCGCATCTACTATTTTAGCTGTGAATATCGTAATAAAAATGGTGCCTAAGTATAGTAAAGTGGATATACGCTACAGGAAAAGATCCTTTACGGGACACACTGATGGAAACTGCAGAGTCAGTGTTTCTATCTCAAAAATAGAACAAAATAAAGGGAGTTCAGTAATCTACGAAGTTGTAGAGGTCCAGCGATTTATTATCAAAAAGCAAAACCTTTTGTAGGCGTAATATAAGAAAGAAAGTATAAAACATGAATTTGTTTATTTACAATTATCTACATTGGGACGTGGCAAAGTGATCTTACAGTAAGAACACAAGAACCGAGCTGAAGAAATACGTGTTTTCTTTTTTTGAAATTCTTCGTATATTTTACGATTTAAAGCCGTTTTGAAGACAAGACTATTTTCTCCGTTTTTCACCCTAATTACTAGCGGATTAAAATCCTCAAATAAAATTTCAGTTTTTCCCATGCAGTATTACGTTCCGTAATATAACTTTACCTTTTTTAAATCATTTTCCGATTATTTTGTATGCTTGCTTTAAATTTTTAGCAATTACTTAATGGTTTGTATTAAAAGAAATTCTCACTATCACTATTTCTTCATATTAACACACTTCATCCGCAGTAGCTCTGGGGACAGAGCTTGTGCTCTCCATTGAAGAGACCCAGGTTCGAATCCTAGAGATGACTGGCGGATACAAATTCGGTTGAAGGGAAATATTCAGAACTGCTGCGAGTACAGATTTACTTCGTAACTTTCATAGAAAAAACTTGTTTTTACATGGTAAAAGTGTAGTGAGACAATAGATTTATTTTATTTGTAATTTTTTTTGTTGAAAGAATTTGTTTTGTTACGGTAAAAAATTGCTATGGATTTTCTTAATATTTTTTTCGGAAAAAGCTTGTTCTTGTATGGTAAAAAATAATTGATGTTACGGATTTACACCGTAAATTTTACGGGTTGGAACAACCAACCCAGCTGCCAGTTTAAAACCGTAAATTTTCAGGGATTTTGATTACAGTGTGATGGTTATCATTCGATGCCTTTTATTTCGAAGCTTAAGGTAAGCTTACGCTTCAAAACGACATGCGGAATGAAAATAAGACGAAAGATATCTATGCCCAATCCACAAAACGTGACGAAAATAAGTGTCTAGAAAAAATTACTTGTTTTGTCCTTCTTTCTAAGATTACTTCGCCATGTGATCACGAAGGAAATCACAAATATACAATTATGTATTTTAAGCGTTCTGAATTTCAAGCTCTTTTTGTACTAAATTACTGTTTCTCTTCAGATTTGAAATCAATTCTTTCTTCTCTATCTTCTTCTTGAGACAATATTCAATATTTTGAGACGCATGTAATTTTTGAGACACGAATGCCATCTCAGCAGATTTCCACCAGGGTGAGCTTTAAGCAATTTCATCTTGTAAAGCGTAGAAACTATACTATGCATAGACACCACTTTTAAAATTACAGCGACAGCCGTTTGGCAGTTATGAAAATAAATGTGGACTTTAATCTGAAAGGTTTCTTCGTAAATATTTGTAATAAATAATGTAGATTGTAAATTTTTAGAGTGAGGCTCTAAAATGTCGTTCTAAGTGGGAGAATATTTTTCTGATATGAAAAAATTTATGAAGAAAATAAAAGATAAATTGTGCGATTCACTATATCAAGTACTTATTATTGATTCAGATACAATAGTATAAGTTGTAACGAAATTTGAAAAACAACAACAATTGGAATGAAAATTAAGTGTGTTTCCTTTTATTTTTCTCATGCTAAAAAAATAATTCTTTAAATAATTCAAATTCTTTAAATAATTCAACTTTCTTTACTATTGTAGGTAGTTGTCAAATCTCAAAACCTGAACCTCGGTACATTGCCTGAATATTACTCACTAAATTCAATACTCCCATTTTCTTAAAAGTTTTTCTAATAAATATTCCGTGTTTCTGGCTCTATGGGAACACAAAAAAGCTCGGTAATTTTTACCAAAGAGTTTTGGAAAAGATGTTTGGTAAAATCTATTCTAAAATATGATTTTACGATAAAATTTGGTATGCGTGATAAAATTTGGTAAAATTAACGTGATACCTTAAAACGCGGCACAAAAACCACTCTTTCGATTAAATGTACATTTTAGTTTTGCATTTTGTTACTAAATGAATGGTAATAAGAACTATAATTTTGAAAACCCGAATTTCCGGTAAACCGTTACTATATGAACGAAAAAATTACCTACTGAATGGCCGAAATATTTTATGTATATATATATTTTTTATGTTTTATGAATTATGTTTTTTTTATTCACTATATGATTATCCTTCAGTATCGTATCGGAATTTTTTTCTCTGTGGAAATACTTGCATATTTTTTTATTTAAAGTATCCTCTTTGATAACTTATTTTTAAAAGCACCTAATAATTGAAGAACAAATATTTGATGTGTGGTAGCATAAAAAAATTATTTTTGATGCAATTTTGGTTATACAATTTTTAAAATTTTGGATAAAAGCAAGGTAAAAATACCTATTTTATAACACCACCATTTACGTTCTAAAATGTTTCAAAATGAAGTTGTTAAACATTTTCAGTATTATACTTTAAATTACTGTGCTTAAACGAGTAACTAAGTATTAAATTAAAGCAACAATGCCATAGCAGTTTACAAGCATTATAACAATATTTTGAAAAAATTGCTCTTCATGTAAAACAAAAACAGCTGAAAAATGACACACACATATTAAAAAGATTTTAATCTAGTTTAAAAGAATTTTACAAGAAAGGTGCATATAAAATTCCAAGAGTAAGCGACAAAATCATTTTTTGTTATGGTGTAAATGCAAAAACTTGATACTTCAGTAAATGCAAATAAGTAAAATCTTGTATGTGTCTTGCATAATTAATGTTTTTTTTTCTAACACCTATTACTCGGGTTGTAATTATCGTAGATGCAACATTTCTGCCGGAATCAGAAGCTAAGATTTTTAATAATTACGTTAGCAAAAGAAATTACTTTAGAGAATTTTATCGAAATCTAACTTTTTCATTTTGGGAGATACAAGAAACTTACTTCATCACATATTTTAAAGAACACAATAAAGTTTTGTCTTATAGCTACAGTCGATCAATATAACTTCCTTTAGAAGTGATAATCATTCTACAAACTCGGGTTATCTTACTGGTTATTCATTTCTAAATTTTGAGTTCAATGTTTTCCCATATGTATTGAATATCTCGATGTTTTCTGCTTGTAATATCTATTTCTCTGAGACACTGATAAAAACAATTCACATAAAACAATATGTATTTTTCATAATATATTCTATCCATTATAACTTTGCTTTAAAATGTTCCTTTTTTTCCTTCTCTTGGCAATGTGCTAAAACGATACTTTTATTCAGAAACATAGGCAATTTTACTCAATAACATAAACGAAACATTTTTTTGTAGTTAACAAATATTTTTTAAGAGTAATATAATGCAATTGAAACTGAATGTTTCACCTAACACCGTGTGTATTTTGCATATTATGATGCAATGATTAAAATCTTGCTCTAAAATATTCCTTTTTTTTGTTGAAAATGTGTAAAAAGGATATTTTTACCTATCAGATATTTTTAACAGTTTCAAGTTATTTTTAATAGCACGTATCTACAAATAAAAATGAATATAATAGTTTGTTTGTAGCAATTTGTCTGATTAGAAAATTTTACCTGATAACAAAATAATTTCCTTTTCAGATGAGGACATGCGCTCTATTCACCAACAAGATATTTTATACATAAGGTAAGGATTAATTATACATTAATATAAAGTCATTGTATAAAACATATTATTAAATAATAAAACATATTATTAAATATTATTAAAAAGTGTGTTGCTAGTTAAGATCTTATTAAGAATCTATTACTCTAGACAAGATTATTCTTTTCACAAAAATAATTTTGACTTGTGTTACAGATTCACAGACTATTGTAATAGATTTTTTTTTGGAAAAATTGCTTGGGTCACAAATTGAATATATCTAACCTCTATTTTGTGTTGGAATTCATTATATATATTTTTTAATGAATTTTGAAGTCTTAAAAATAATAAGGAATTCTTCCCCGTCACTGCGAGTTGTTACAATAGTAAGAGCGTGACTCTCTCTTATTTTATGACATTTTAATTGGGAATTAGATTCAGAATCATTTTAAATTAAGAGACTATAATTCAGAGATTCAGATTCCCACACCCTGGCAAGATTTAAAATTCTCTCGCAACATCCCTGTTGCATAATATTTGTCTGCTGTTAATCTTAATCATGTGAGTATAATATATGTTTCATTTATGTAAGATTATGAAACAGAAACTATGCAGGTTAGTAAAAAGAATATAAACATAAATAATACATTTAAAACTGACTCCAGTGCTTATATTCTAAATAATAAAAAGAAACCACCTACCAACACCCACCACAGATTTGAGATTTCCTCTGCTAAAAACATTCAACACTTCTTCATCTTTTGATCTTGATTTCTGGGAATCATTCCATATTTCTAAAAAATTCTAATAATCTGATTAATGATCTTTGTTATATGTCAACCTTTCACAATGTTTGGATATTAATTTCTTACATTTTGCACCCTAGGGTTTCTCTCCAACCCCTTCACACCTGTTTCTTATGTTCCTTCTTTTATAATATTGTTCGAGCATTATCTTCCTCTCTTTCCATACGTGCTAAACGACTTTAAACGTGTTTGTCTCGTAACTTTTCCACAGTCATTTTATGTTTAGACATAGAGGAAGAATTTTATTTATGGAGTGAAAACTATTGTCTGTCCATTTCAGCACTTCTGATCGTGCTAATTCATGTTTTTTACGAAGCGATAAGTATGCCTTATCATCATTTGGATAGTACATAATAAGTGTTAATAATATAAGAGAAAATATTAAGAGAAATTACCATCCACAGACAAAGATTTTGCTAATTCCTTCAATAAGATGGATGAGCTAGCTGTTCATAACACATAACATAGCTTTTTTAACCTAGTAAACTTACATTTCTCATTTCTTTCTCAATATTTATTTTCGAACTATATTTGCTCTTCCGAACAGTGTCTGCTGAAGACCTAGCTTTACACTGTTAGGAAGTAGTGAAAGGTAGGAAACCCTTCATAACTCTCTCACTAAAACATGGAATTCATATCATACATTTATTTAAAATTCCATCAATTTTACCTATAAACTATTTGATTTTGAATTACCAACTGATTGGTGTTAAAGAAACGTAACGTGACTGAAGAGGCAACTCTAGTAACATTCTATGGTGCCCTAAATCACCTTAAAAGTCCTTACTTTAGTTGTATATATGTAGTTTTTTTTATTGAAAGAAATCATGAATAAATATGGGAAAATATTTGTTACCACCAAAAATGTCCAATGTATATTTTACCCTAACAAACTTTAAGAACCCTTGCTATAAATGTATTTATTTTTATCTTTATTCAAAGAAAGCAATAAGTAAATAAATAAAAAGAATCTAAACAACTATGGGAAATCATTTGTTATCCCAAGGAACGTCTATAGTATCCCAAGGTGTATAGTATCTTAACACACTTTATGAACTTTTTCTATAAATGTATACTTTTTATTAACCTTTTTCAACGAAAGCAAAAGGAAAAAGAATTTAAATAAATATGAAAAAATATTTGTTACCCCAAGGAATGTCTATGATATTCCCAGGTGTAGGGTATCTACCTCACACTTTATGCACCCTTGTTAAATATGTATTTTTTAAATTCGTTCAATTAACACAAAAAAGTGTGAGGAAAAGGTGTACAGGTGTTGTGTGGGGAGACACAGCAACTTACAACTTACCTGATTATTACGATTATATTCTGTAATAATTCACTCTGTTAGTTCAACGACGATGGATACCATGCTTACATTTACATTTTTAATAACTCTAATAAAACATAAGAAATTTAAGAGAAAAATATTTTAAATTTAATTTGACGAAATTTCATAGTAGATGCTTTCTTTAATCATTCAATACAAAAATAACTCGAAAAAAGCGTGTTTGATACAAAAAATAAGCTTTATGAAGCAGTGAGAACATGACTTAGTTAATGAGAAAATCCATAAATAATGCTAAATTACTTGAATCGTAGAAAGTTTTAGGGCAGCTGACCTTTTGATATTGAGATATATCACCAAAAATATCGATATTTAACGGTTTATTTTTTAATGATGATACGAATTTATATTATTTTCTAGCTTCTTAAAAGGAAAAAAATATATATATTAACGTTTAAGTGAGTGAAAAAAATATAATTATAATTATTAAAATTATTGTTTTAAAATGTCTTTACTTGAGTTAATTAAAGTTATTTTAAAGTTTTGAAACGAGGAAAAACTGAGCTTATTTTACATAAATTTATTCATAATGAGCACTTAAATAGTAACCTAATTTATGATGCTATATTTAGAATAAAATTTTGTTCCTCATTAGAATGTCTGAGATGGGAAAAAGTTTTTTTCTTAATGAGCAAAATTATAAATATATTACATTTTCTTATAAACAGATTTTGCAGCGGAAGGGAATTTTTTTTATTACTATGGGAAATTTTATGCAATGGTTTAAACAGATCAAAACACTCGTTTACTCTGTAACTCAAAAAAAAATTTTTTTGCTCATTAATTTAATTAATCAACAGAAAAGCCATCTATAAGCTTAAACCTGAAGTAATTCAAAAGTTTAAATTTGCATATTTAAGATATCTGTTAATGTTTGATATCTTTTAATTTTTTAATTTTGAAATATTTTATTAGGGGAAAAATATACAGACAGTAAAGTCAAGATATTTCAGTTTAATGACGCTTTATGAATTAAATATTTTGAAAAATTGCGAAAATTGAGGTAAAACTACCGGTTTGGCAATTTATCAAACTACATTTAAAATACTTCATAGCAAAACATTAAATAAAATTCAAGATAAAAACTCGAACTGGCTTTGTATATGTATTGTAATTCTTTTAAATATATGAACATTTTAAATTTAAACATTTAAAATATTTTATGATCCAATAATATTTTTTTTAAAATAATAACCATTATCAAATTAATCTTTGCAAATTTCCAGTATCTGTAATGAAGTTCTTTATGCAATTATAATTTAAAGAAATATTAAATTTTAATAAGGTTCAGAGATAAAAAAAAATAAATCCTAGATTCCAGAAAATAAAATGTTTTTAAATTAATTTTTAAGTGCTGTTCGTTCAAAACATTTAAAAAAATTATCACATATTTCTTACAATACAAAGGATTTAAATGAAAAGAATAATTTAATCCTTTTATGGAGTATTTTATTCTAATTAACAAGATAATCTAGAAGCATGTTTTTGCTTGTAAATTTTTACTAAAAAATATAATTAGAAATCCACAACGATAAGAAATTGAATTAATGAGTTTATAATTAGGGCTTGTATAGCTTAGAATTAAACACGGAATTTCGCAGGAAAAATTTTTTTTTTTGTAAATACATTTTCAAAAGACATTGTGTAACAAGTCATGTTTCATTTAATTAAAATAAACTATAATTAAATCTAACTAGCAAAAAGGGTACAATTTTACTATGAAACGAAAAAGAGTAAAATTATTTTAAGGATTGTATTTTAAGATAATCATTAGGTTTTCAAGGTCTTTAAAATTATTTTTCAGAATTTTTTTCTAAAATGAATTATTAATTATATGCTATATTATGAGCAATTAATTTCTTTTAAGAAAAGCAACAATGCAAATTATAAAAAAACTGAACAAAAACACGCAAGAGATAATTTTATCATAAAAAAATCATGTAAAATATTTTTGAAATCTAGAATTTATCGGTTTCTAACTATTTTAAACACATAATTATTTTAAAAAAAGAAAAAAAATTATTGGAAGCAATTTAAAAAAAAGCTACCCCATCTTATCATCAAATAGGTTGAACTTCGTTACAATCTGTGAAATAAAAGTTTTTCTTACTCAAGTTTCAAAATTCGGGGGAAACTGTTTTTAAAAAGTATTTTTCTTTCCTCTTACATTTTGGGAAAATTAAAAATATACAAACTCAGGAAACTAGTGATAATATTCAACAAATGCAACGATTACTTTTCAATGTTTCTTTTTTTTCCTTCTTAATTCTAATAAAGCATTAAAATAAATAATCGTAATAAAATACTTACTACACGAATATATTTTTGTTTACTTCAAGTAATCAGCTTTCTTTTCAGAAATTAAAATGAATCCAATACATTAATTGAAGTAGAAAATTGAAATTAAGCAAACTGTCAATATAATTACAGTTTGCTTAATAATGTTTTCAAAAGTATATTTATTTTGTTTGATACCTTGATATTTGAAATGAATAATTCAAGAGTTCAGCACAGTGAAAAGATAATATGATTACGAAATTTTTAACACTTTATGTAATTTTAAATTTGCGTAAATAAGGTTCAACAATTAAATAAGATTTTACGTTATTTAATTTTGAATTAATGTAAATTTGCGTCACCCGATATGTATACTTCTTCTTTCATTTTGACATATTTTTAAAAAAAATTAATATTAAAGGTCATCATTTCAGTAATAGTAATAATTTTAATTTTGAGTTCATTCGAATATATTGAACATATAAAGTTTTATTGTATTTAGTGAAAAACAATTTTTGTAGTAATGATAAAATTTTTACTCTCTATTGTTAATGAAATATTTAGCGAATTAATATTTAACGTGCTGTGTTTAGATTCACATCTATGATATGCTAATTCGCAAATCTTAATAATTTAAAACATAATAAGAATACATACCTATCAGCAACTCATTCTCAATTTTTATTCTCACTTCTCGATTCCCCGTTTTATTCTTTACAAAAAAAATTTATGTCTACTAACCGAATTGATACTCTGATCCCTTCTACTTTAATGGAAATAATAGGAAATTAACTCAATGCAGTTTTACTCCATGAAAAATAATATTCAAACCCCAATGAATTTATTATAAAGATATGCGAAATTGTTTTTGCAGTGCAAATTTCTGTTGACGAGAAACGCTCTTTTGTAGAAGTTTTAACCTCATCAATCCTAAAATTCTGTAAAAAAAAATGCATTTCTGCATGATGAACCATTTCAATTGCGGCACAGTTTAATGGCGCAACGTTTTCTCAATGAAGAAGAAAATAGTCAGTTAGAGCTCAAAGCTAACGGTGCGCGAGGCGTTAACTGCTGAAACTCTTTGCGAGTGCTTAAGTCTTCCGTCCATTATTCATCGTTATGAGTCCATTAAACGTAAGACCCGACGTGGATTCATTATTAATTCAAACCACACAGGGAATAAGGATTGAAAGATTACCAGGTTGGAAAGAGTGGGGGTGGTAAAAATTGTTCTCTCAATCTTTGAGCCATTTCGATCGAAATCAAATAGGTGACGACGATAAAATTGTGAGAAAATGTGAAAGTTGAACTCGGTAAAATTAACATTTATAGCTTAGGGAGAAGACTGGAAGATCTTTGCCAAAAGGATATTGAATTTGAGATGAAGTTTTCAGCACTTGGTCTAATTGATTTTCATATTTAAAATAATTTTATCACTTGTGATTACATAAATTCTAAATATAATTTTTATACGGTGGCTTAAAAGGAAAAAGATCGCTCTATGAAAATTGGAATTTATAATTTCGTTTCCAATAGAATGAAATTTTCTAATTCTTTAATTCGAGGATTGTTTAATTTAAAATTTTTATTGCGAGGTTTTCTCTACTACTGATAAATTAATTTACAGATTTAAAATTAGTTCCTTGGCTATAATTAAATTTCGTAACACAATAATCTAAATAAATAATAAGGTTTCAATTGAGACGTAAGCGTGACTTTATCTTTACAGTCTCTGAAACAATTTAAATTAGTTCAAGTTATGTGGCAATGAAATACGTATTTATTAAAATTTAAATTGAAGTAACGGGAAATGAAGTGAAGTACGATGAACTTTTACAATTCATATATAATACAGGTGCATTTATGAGCTTTAGGGCATTCTTAAAATATAAATTCTACTAAAATGTAGCCTGAATTACGAATTTAAGAAACGCTAAAATATTTATTTAGCTCACGTAGGATATATTTTCTGTTTTGAATTAAGGAACAAAAATTATCAGGTGTCCCGAAAATGAACCAATTTAAAACATTTATTTAAGGAAACTAAGAGGATGGTTTCCTGTGTTCTGGTTAGAAAACCAGAGGGCTCTTCATAACTAAAATATGAAACAAATTAAAAAATTTGTCAACTTATGACACTGCAGACAGAAAACAAACATAAAACAATACCTTCTATTTCATGTCATACTATTCCAACTGAAATATTAAATGGTCGTCAATTAATTTAGTTCTCAGACTGCACCACATTGCTTGCTATACTTGTGAAAACATTATTGTTTCCATAATTTTTCTCAATTAGCCTTACCTACTGATGAACTTTAAAGTTTTGAAACTTGGAGAGAATAAAGTGGAGAGACTCCTCTTGTAGTAAATGGTAACTGATGAACCATAGTCTTTCTCAATTCTCCTCACCCTTCTGATGAACTTTAAACGTTTTAAAAATTGAGAGAATAATGTAATTGATTTCGTAAAAAGAAAGCAGAAAACTGAGAATTTTAATCTACTTCCGTTTTCATTTCATTAGTTTTTGGTATTTTTTTGAGATAATCGGATTGATAACAACCAGCTGAAATTTCACCCTCATTGAAATACTCGAAATATAAAACGAACAATGAAGCCATATTAAATCAATTGACACGATATTTTTATGTCGAATAAAATATCCAATTCAATTTTTTTTAATTAAATGAACAATACATTTTCTGTACTTATAATATATATTTATAAGGAAAAAAACACAAATAATTTATCTAAAATAAATGAATGTGAAGTTTGTTTCACAATGTTAAGTATTGTTAGAAACAGGCGTAGTGAAAAGAGGTCACTCTGCCTTTACATGTTGCATGTATTATATTTAGATCATAATCTTAATCATTATCTCATTTTTATTAGTGTGCTGTATGAATAACTTACGGAACTATGACTTAAACCATAACTGTCAACAATCTGAAAAGTAATCTAAACGATAATTGTAATGAGATTTCAGATTGTTTTCAAGAGTTTTCTTTTTTTACTCCCGAAAAAGAATTTAATTTAAAGTCTTACAAACATCTGATCGCTTTGTTAGATATTTTGTCTTAATCAAATTTCTAAATGCTTAAAAACATGATTGTTAAAACAAATTACTGATTGGACTGTTAGGACAAAAAAAAAAAAGAACTGTCTTATGATTTGGTAAAAACAACGTTTAAATCACCAAATGGCAAGAATGATAAAAACATGATTATGCTTGTGGTGAAAAATCTTGTGATTTCTTAGTAAAACATAGTAAACCATGTTTTTATCATCCCTACTCACTGTATTGAAGGTAAAATGTGCGTTTATCTTCGGTGCTGCTAAATACTGCTAATAAAGAGACATTTTGTGGCATCGAAACCAGTCAAATTTTCAATATGAATATACTACAGGTGATTTTTTTTGGCAATTCGATCCCCGCTGGCTAAAGACTCCCAGTGTAGTAAATGGTGACTGGTGCTTGTAAAATCTGTTGGGTCACAAAGTGCTCCATGTTCCCATATAAAAAAAATCAATACCTCTGAGGATACTGTATTGGAGATTGATCGTTCTCTGGTTCAGGTCAAAATTACGATCAGTGAATGAATGGCTGTGTAGAATGGGTCCGCCCTATAAGCGGGTGTGACGTATGGATGTGGCAGAAGTTAAATTCTTGGCCATAGATGGCGCTAATGGTAAACAGGAAAAATCACACTCCCTCTGCCTTAATGACTGACAAGAACAGCAACATTTTTACTTCGCCTTTACTTAATCTTAGTTCATATCATATTGGATTACTCCCATAATTTTCTTAAAAATGTTTTTGTCCGTAAAAATACCTAGATGGCTCTCTTAGGAGCTTGAGCATTTTAATAAAAATCAGTCAGTTTTTCAAACAAATGAAACTTGTAAGGGAAAAAAGCGATGAATGATACTGAGAAAAAAAAAGCAAATAGGTATTGATGTCGATTTACCCAACCAGATAGATGAATAAGATCACAGTAATTATCACAGTAGAAAGATCACTAACAGGTCGCCTAATCTATTTTTTAGTGTTAGAACAGAAAACGAGAGTGACATTAGACGTATGATTATAATACAGCTAATGTATAACGACTATATTATTTTTTCAATGAAGCGGGAAAAAAAACAACAATCTGAACTATATAAAGTCTCAAAGTATTATAATAGAAAGATTGTTGAGATATCTGATATTAATTTCCGTGTTTTTGATTTTAAATTTCCAAGAATTACATTTCCCTGAAAATCGAAAAAACAAACAAACTGATAAACTGATTAGTGATAAATGTCTCATACTCTTCAATAGAAAATGTAATTCTGGGAGGGTGAGAATTAGAAGGGAATAGAATATAGTAGCTCATTATAAATAAACTCACTTTCTGACTTCAGAATAGAAGAAAAAAGAATTTTTGTAAAAGTACGGAGCTGTATGATAACAACTACGTTGGTAAAAAAAAGAAGTAATTTTGGTGTATAAAATCAAAATGTATGGTATTTAAACCATTTATTTGGTAATTTTTCCGTTCATATGATAACGGTTAACCCGAAATTCTGGTTTTCAAAATTATAGTTCTTATATTACCATTATTTAGTAGAAAATACAAATCAGAAAACTAAATTGTACCAAATAAATGATTTTTATGCCATGCTCTTAAGTAACATGATACAATTACCACATTTGCCAAATTTCATCGCATATTCAGGGGTCTGTTTAGAATAAATGTGGGTCTGTTAACGGACCCTTCACAAAATATCTTTTCATAAAAACGGATCCTTCACAAAATATTTTAACTTAAAAACGGACCCTTCACAAAATATTTTAACTTAAAAACGGACCCTTCACAAAATAATTTGTCTTTTATCGGACCCTTCACAAATTTGTTTATCTTCATTATTGTTTTATTAATCAATCAACCCTTCCCAGAAAGGGGGGAGGGGAGAAAGACAGATGTAAACGAACTAAATCTTCTTCCTTTATTCGCCCGAAGTTAATATTCTGCTTTCAGCAGTATAGGCTAAATACCAAATATTTGTATGTTGCATCGCTGATTTAGTAGCTAAAATTGCTGTTTATTTTTTAAAATTTAATTTTTTTAAATGTAATTTTATGGTGTTGAGCATAATCTTGGTATGTCTTTACAATTTAAAAACTCCTTGAAAAAGTTTTTTTGCAATAACGGACCTATTTGCGCAAATTCACAAAAGCGGACTGTGCTTGAAAGAATGCGACTTAACGTTTATTTTATATTCCCAAATTACGAGTAATTTTTTCACAATTTTACAAAAAACGGACCTTTCACAAAATGTCTGGACAGACCCCTGATATTATAAAACTATATTTCATTATTAATTTTGCTACAATCTTTACCAAAGCACTTCGTTGAAATTAACCGAGCTTTTTGATGATCCCATAGAGCCAGAAACACGGCAAATTTTACCATATTCTGATAATTTTGATTATACTTTTTTTTTCAGTTTAGGTACAACTGCAGATGGATAATATTCTATTAAAATTTTGCAGTTATATTAACTTAAAAGACAATGGATTATCCACCTTTGAGAAATGGCGAAAAGTGTAATTCACTTAAGGCATCACTTAATCATGTGAAGTTTTGGATAGTTCATATTATGGATAGAACCCGCTTACTGAGTTGACGTTTAACATGAGACGGCATATTTATATTGGCAATCCGGAAGATCGGGTGTTGACTGTTCTGACCTTCATGAACAGTATGTTGTTGATGTTCCTATTTTTTCGGATGAGAACGACAAAGTTCATCGAGTTGGAAGAAAATGTGATTTATTTTCTATCGCTTAGACATTCTATCATATCCCTGAAAAATCACTCGAATTTGAGCCCCATAGGAACTGCGTGAGACATGCTGGAGCAGCGGGTATAAGTCTAAAACCAGCATTCTCGTAAGTCAGTGGCTTGAGGAATCATTGGCAATTATAGAAGAAATTCTAACTCTTTATTAACGCGTACCAATATTATATTTTCACATAATACTTTATGAAATTTAATTTAAAAAAAGTAACTTATATTTGTCAATAAAAATTTCAGTAGCTTCGTTAGTAAAGGGGAAAAATCAAAATTTTTCAAGTCCTCGAGTGTGATGATTATTTAAGACAACGACAGGCGACTGATGAAAATCGAACATGTCGAAAACCTCATTCATCTCCACCACTATGGTTTTATTTGTTTTCTTCCTATTTTCATTGACAACTGTGTCTTTTCTTATTTCTGCGCTGTTCTGTTAGCAGCATTCACGCGTTGTTATCTTGAGAATGAACGCCTTGTTCGATCTCTCGAAACTCGACTTTTCCTCATTTCAATTATGGAGCAGATGAAGTAATTTATTAACTAGTATGTCTTGTCGCTTCACTTTCTTGGAATTATTCGTTCCATAAAAGTAGTTGATTGAATTGATATATATTTCAAATAATATAAAATATTCCATATATTTCAAATAATATAAAATATTCTATATATTTCAAATAATATAAAATATCCTATATATTTCAAATAATATAAAATATTCCATACATTTCAAATAATATACATTTTCTATATATTTCAAATAATATAAAATATGCTATATATTTCAAATAATATAAAATATTCCATTATGTTTTTAAATGCAATTTTCTTCCATTTAGATATTTCTTTTACCTATTTCATAAAAAAATTAATGCAGTTTCTTTTTTAATATATCGCACTGATATAAAACAATATTGTTTGGGACTTCTATTTAATCAAGAGTAAACAAATTTAATTATCTTCCGAAATTTTGCCTCGCTATAATGCAATCGAGCGGCATAATTACAGCTTTGAAATTGGCTGGAAGCAGGTAGAAAGTCTCCTTTCCAATCTGTGCGAAGATAAATCGATACAGAATTCCTGTCTTCTTCAGACAAGTGGAAGATTTTGAATTGAATAGTCTTATGCCTGTTTAGATCTGTTACGATGCTAGTTAGCATTTGTTCAAAGGGAACTATTTTGTAGCAAATGGTAACAGTGTTTCTTTTTCTGTACAATCATTTGGAAACTTTGTATTGTGTAATAGTTAAGAAATTTTCTATACTCTTACAAAGTAAATTTACATTGAAACACTTTCGAAAAGAGTTAAGTTTCGAAAAGGACGTATGTAAAATTGTTTTCGCATGCATATCAATTTAATAGTATTCAGACTGATAAAAAAAGAAGATATTAAAATTGCATTAACGTGCAAGCTATTCTAAGATATATAATTCATAAGAAAAAATTAATACGTTTAGATTATTTGTTAATATGTTTGAAGTAATGATATACTATGTGTCTCAAAAATTACTGAGAATTTTAAAAAAAATTAGAAGAAACCAAAAGAGATAGAAAAACAAATTTTGCTGCTTTTTGCACCAAGATAAAAAAAATTACAAAGCTAGTCAACAGATGGCCCTGGGAATTTAGAAAACTATGAAACAATGTTTTCAATCTAACCACTATTGGCAGTAAAAACATGGCGCTGACTGAAGATGAAATAAACCCATCCATAAATTTTAGTTGAAAACAACTGATAAAGCAGGAGAAAACATTGGTTTATAGTTTTTCTTCTCAGCGAAACCATCTGCTGGAGAAATTGGTAACTAATTATTAAAATAAAAGGAAATGAACCATTTGTCAAACCAAATCAAAGCACAGTGATTCGTATGTTTACTACATAAGACATAAAGGCCGGGATAGCCTGGTTGGTAGGGCACTGGGTCCATGTCCAAGAGTTTGTTGGTTCGATCCCCGCCGGCCGAAGACTCCCCGTGTAGTAAATGGTGACTGATGCGCGTTAAATCTGTCGACTCGCAAAGTCCTCCATGTTCCCATAACAAATCAATACCTCTGGGGATTCAGGAGTTTCCTTGTCTTCTGGATTTGTTCAAAATTACAAGGCTACGGAGTTAAACATCAGTAGTCGTAAATCAAAAAAAATGGTCCGGCTGTTCAACGACGAATATAAAATAAAGTAAAATAAGACATTTATTGGACAAAGTTAATAAACATCCGTGGTAATATTTAAAATTAAATGATCTTACTTGTAGCAGAAAACATTGTCTTATAGTTTTTGTAGCAAACAGCGAAATATGTCGCATATAATAAATTTTGTCGTACATAATAAATATGTCGTATAAAATGAATTTTGAAATTTAAATGTAATACATTTTAGTTTCCTAAGTAGAATATTGTTTATTATACAGGGTGCCGAATGAAAATTGAATACATACTTCAATAACTTTTCAACGAATGATTGAAATTTTAAATAGAAAGAAGCAATTTTAATTATTCGGAGAACTAGCCTGAAATGTACCAGAATATTTTTGTAGGCGATATTTTAAGTTAATAAGAATGGAAAAACAGACCTTCTCTGAATAAACTTACCTTTTTTATGACAAATTTGAAATCTTAACCCTTAAAATATAAGAGTAGTCAAACACCAGGAAATATGGTCTCAAAGGGTTTTAAACGCTTCTCACCTTCAATATTGGTTTCAGTTTCTTAACGCTGAATACTTTAAAAAAATCTATTTCCAAATTTTCTTTTTCAAGAACTATATATTAAATTTCATTCAATTTTTGAATTTTGTCATGTAAAATAACTTTTTTTAAAGCCATGCAAAATTTATACCTCACAATCGAAACTTTCTCGACTATTATTAAAAAACTAATAATAAAATAATAAAAAAATAATAAAATCGTAAAAATAAAGAAAGTAATAAAATCATAAAAAGAAAAATCATCCAAAAAAAAAAAAAGAAATAAAATCATCAAAATAAAAATAATAATAAAATAATTAAAAAATAATAAAAATAAAAATAATAATAAAATAATTAAAAAATGATAAAATCATGAAAGTAAAAAAATTAATAAAATAGCTATTAAAAATTATTTTTAGATTAGCGTTTTCTTCGTTTTCGAGATATAGAGAAATACGCAAAAAGTAGAATTAACACTAAGGAGTTCAAATGTTGAAACGCTTTCCTGACGAAGCTATGAGACCATATTTTGGCAACCTTCAATATTTTAGGAATGTTATATATATAAAAAAAATGTATGTTTATTAAGAGAAAATGCATTTCTGCGCCTGATTTCGAAACCTAAAATATCGTCTGCACAAACTACTAAACATATTTACATAAGCCACTTCCATGAACCTTTAAGATTGAGTCCTAGAACGTGAAAATACAATCATTTAATTAATAGTCATTTAAGATACTTTGTTTGTGTCGCATTGTTGTCTCCTGTTCCATTTGGTTTTTTAAATTATTAGTTATTTCCGAGTCATCCAGTATGTTTATTGGTATGCATCGTATTATTTGTTAGCTTATCAAATATGTAAAATGAAAACCTCTAAACTAGTCCTTATAACAATTCTTTGTCTGAATTAAAACAAATTCTTCTTCGTCTTGTCTGATTCCTTAGCGCCAACAGGCGCGACTTCGTGGCTTTGTACTAAAAAACAGAAAGAGAGAAAATAGAGAAATAATACTGAAAAGTACCTAAAATTTTTAATCAGTTATAGTTGCCAGGTTGAATTTACAACAACTTTTGAAATTAAAAAAGGAAACATTTTAAAACTTCTAATGGACATTGTTTTAAATAAAAACTGAAAACAAATTAAACATACTTTTAGTTAAAGTTCAAAAACATTGTCAAATGGCTTCGCAACATAACATATTCTTCATCATTCTCTTCCTAATTTACTGCTAAATTATTCATCTGCGAACAGTTTAATCTTTTAGAGTGTTTTAATGGAAAATAGTGGAAAACAGTTACCTAATATATTCTACAGCGACATTTTAAATTAATGATGAAAAGGAAACACTCTGCAGATAGTTTTATTTTGTAAAGGTTTTAAACTTGAAGTACTTTTTAGTGAAATGAATTCTAAAATTTTAAATAGATTCGAACACTTACTAAAAGTTATTTGAATAACTGTAGTACTCGGTTTAGTGATTTTACAAAGGAACGTACGTAGCTTTGTAAAGTGAATGAGGTAAAAAAAATTCACTGCATTGAAAGGGTTACACATTCGAAGCATTTTCAAGATAAATTCACATCAAGTAGTGAAGTATTGTGTGATATTGAACTAAAGTATTAACAAAGCCTTATTGGACACTTCAAATCTCGTCGTGTTCACTAGATTTCATTTATTTATTCAATGTAAGAATATTTCACTTTATTATTCTAATTTAACATTTTGCAAATTTTTTTCTGATCCATTTTAAACTTTCTCCAAAAAACGAATATTATATATGTGTTGCAGTTTCATAAATTATTAGAAATTTTTCAGCATGTTCACTCTTAAATATTGGAGCATTTTTAATCATACATGTGGCTCAAATTTACTACAACCTTTAATATGGTAGTTATCGCATTTCTTTCATAGAGAAAAAAAGCATGGTCAAAACTACCAAATTTATGGTAAAATTTACAGTATTTCTGGCACTATGAGAACACTAAGAAGCTCGGTAATTTTTACCAAAGCCCTTTAATAATTATTTTTGTAAAATTAACAATAAAATATTGTTTTATAATGTGTGGTAAATGTGGTAAAATTTGGTAATTTTTTGTACCTTAAAGCATGGCATAAAAACCATTTATTCGGTTAAATTAACTTTTTTGTTTTGTAATTTTTACTAGATGTGTGGTAAAGAGAACTATTCTGGAAATCAAAATTTCCGGTAAACAGTTACCACATACAAAGTGCTATTTACGATGCATAAAATATTAATCTCAGTGAGAACTTGGCAAGTTGTACAACTCTGTATCCTTTTGTTTTTCATTTAATAATTTTTCAATTTGTTGGTCATTTTCAAAGCAACCGAAAAAAGAACTTAAGTTGTAATCAATGCAAAACCAATAAACCACCATTAAAAAATCTAAACAGGAAATAGAAAATATCAAACAAAAACTACATTTCCTATTTATTATTTCACAAGAGAATAATCTATGCTTGTATCATATTCTAAAATAAATTTATAAGACAAGATTTAGTACTTGCTAGTATTATATTAAAATTACATACTTGCTATGTATTACATTAAAATTAAAGAGCACGTAATCTACTGTCCTTCATTAAACTAAAATTTACATACGGTATATTTTATGGATATAATTTCTGCTCTGCCAAGTTCCTGAAAGTGTTTGCGTTTAATTTTCATGGCAGTCTAAAACTTTCTAAGACCAAATCTTTAATTACACCTTAAATTGTAAGCAACGAGAATTCGCATGACCCGTATATTCCGACAGTAAATGTCACAGCAATTATTTCGAAGTTCTCGGCATCTACTCCAACTGAATAACTTCGTGAGCTGACGTACCAAGTTCTACTCACAAATGCTGTATTACGCTCCGTTCATGCAATTTTCACCTGTATTATTACAACTGACAATAAGCCTTTTGGCATATTGAAGTTTGAACTAAGCCACTGGTAATGACATTTAAATGTGAATGACGTAGTAAGTATTGATACTAAAACGTATTTATGCCTTAATATATCTTAATTTACTTTTATTTCAAAATAACTTTTTCGATTATCTTTTTACTTTTCAGACCCGCTCTTTCAATTTATAATGAGTTCTACTATATTCTCCTTTTTATTATGAGGAATTTTAAACATAGATGTTAATTCAAGGATGTTAATTATAAAGTTAATTATTGACAAAATATATTAATATTAAAAAGGTTTTCTTATTGAGTGACATATAACTTGATTAATAGTGACATATACGGTTTTAATACAGCAAATATTTCTTGTTTTGTGATATAAATGTTAACTAGTAACTTAGGATGTTAATACTAAAAACTTTTTTTGTTTAGTATCATATGATGTTAATGATGGCGACTTTCATCTTTTATAGTAAAATAATCATTTGAGAAAAGTAGTTTTTACATTCACCTTTGTTGTTGCTTTTAATATGGGATGATGATTCTCTTATACACTTGTTGTTGTTTTTAGGTGTATTTAGTTGGTGCAATAAATTTCTGGTTGTTTAACCATATTTGGTAAAAGCAGTTAATAAACAGTTTTTCACACAGTTAACAATTTGATTACCATTTTATACATGGTTATTTGACTGTTTTCTTTGAACAAGGTAAAATAACAATTCAATAAATTGTTATTTAGCTATTTTTTTCCTAGAAATTTTTATCATAGCACACTTCTTTACCCTTCTTCAACTTTTATCATCCTTCTATAATTGAGTACCGAGATTAATTTTGAATGAATATAATTTTTTAAAAATAAATAAGACTTATTCATGCAGAAATTTATTCATTTTTATTGCTTTTTATTCATTCCTGAGGCATTTTCACTTTGTCACGTAAATTTGTAACGAAATTAGTGTTTTAAACTATTTTTTTCCTTCTTTCCTTTTTTGCGTCAGAAAAAACCATTGTTTTTAAATATTTTATTAAATATTTAATCCAATTTTCAAATCTTTTGAATCTCTTACTGGGCTCGTTTGAAGGTAATTGCTGCTAAAAATGTTTTGTTTTATATGTTTTACTGTGTAATTTTAATCACTTTTTGATTTTGAAGCGCCTGATGCTTTAAAAAAAAGTTAAAAAGCAGAAAGAATGCATGATACAACCCATCATGTCACAATTTTCTCTACTTAAAAATATAATGGAATAATTTTTGCCTTACTGATCGTTGTGTACTATTAAGATGCACTATACATGATTTGACGAACGCACTGCCAATTGATTCGTGCAAACATTAGTTTGAGTTACAAAATTAAATAGGAAAACATATTCTCTGAAGAAAAAAAATATGCTTCCTTTTTGATGTGTTTGGAATTTGGATTGCAATAAATATAGAAAATAAGAGCCAAATTTGCACGAATGAAACTTTTGTACCAACCGTTAGTAAAATTTATTTACCTAGTAGTCATTACCCAGTGCAAAAAATTATTGTTGATAATTGTGATTAATATAATTTAGTTTAATAATAATTAAAAAAATTATACATTGTAAGGTATAACAAGTTTGAGCTTTCTTGAAGAATGCAAATTTAAACTAATAATTTTAAAATTTCTAGAAAATGATTGAAGATTTAAATGTGCTATTCTTTTAGCTTTTCCTCTGTGGTTGGTTTTAAAATGAAATAAACATTATAAATTAATTATGTAAATCTAACTTTAAAGTTCTTGTGTTAAAATTCAATTCTTCGTTTGAAAACAGCGAGCTAGAAAAAGTTTCATAAATATATGAGGAGTATCCGGATTCTTCTTGATACTATCGTTACTGCATTTCGATTTTAACGGTTAATATTGATACTTCTGTTTAATAGTATCAACTGTTTCTGATGCCTTTTTGTAATAGCTGCGAAAAAATTATAATTTTTTGATGATAATAATATTACAGTATAAATATATTCGAAAGAGCTATATTACACTTATATTCATTACTTCTGCGCAGAAAAAATATTATAAGACTTGTAAAATTTGATGTCTTTGTGCCCATTTAGGATATCGAACACGACTATTCAGAATTGAAAAGTTTATACTATTACAGCTATTGTACATTATTTATTTATAATTATATATATTTTTTGCATTTGATGCTAAGTAAATATCGTATCTACATGAATAAAATAGTTGAATTCTGGTCTATACGAGCAAATATAAATCTATAACAGCATTTGTAAATGCTTTTTTTCACTTACTGCATTTACTTATTTAATTAAAGCTAGCAAATAGTACTTACTAAAACTCAAATTTATATCGCTTATAATAAAGTACTATTTATTTCAACAATATAAGTAATTTCAATAATAATACATTTCAATAATATAATATTGAAATTTAGGAGTAGTACTATAAAATGCTCAGTACCCTGACAATACCTTGTATTGATAATATCTAGAAAATTTATACATTTTAACATTTATACTAATTTATACTTTTTCGAAGTTAAGTATTGATAATTTCTTTCAAATATATTCAGTTGAAAGTACACAGATAATTAAAAAGAACAGAAATTATGGGTCAATAAAACCCTCATCAATATCGATATTACTAAAGTACTATCGACATCAATATCCTGAAACTTAAATAGCAATTTAGTATCGGCAAACTATAAAGTATCCTGTACACTTGAATTTCTGGAAAATTACGGAAAAAAGTACCATCACTCTGGGTGCAAATACATTCTACTGTGACATTCTACGTAACAAAAAATTTAATCTAACGTATCTTTTACAATAATATTCATTGAATCACTATAGTTCAATAAATATTACTATAAAAGTTATGGTATAACAGTTTACTGTAAAAATGGATTTTATGACAAAAAATAGTGGCACGTTGAGTGCTGATTATTTTGATTGTAATTTTTTAGGAATTTTCTTTCAGTGGAGTATTGATTCTTTGTTTCAAAAGTATGGAATAGTATCGTAACTTTCCTTTACATGCAATTGAATTCACATTTAGCGAGCTTGGTTTAATTACATCTCATTTTTTCTAGGTGATGTGTTAATTGGAATATTCTTTTTTCTCTCTACAATTAAATACATTCGAGAACGTTCGAGTATTCAAGATTAAAAAGAATATCATTAAACACGTAAAATTTCGATTTAAAAATTCGTTGACCAATAGGGAAAAGTAAACTGCTTCAAAGATAAGAGAGATTCGACTTCAATGTTGTTTTAAACATCTACAGGTTGTAGTTCTCAATTATTTATGAACTGCGACTTCTAACCTTTTAGTAAACTATTGATTGAGTATTCTGTTACAAATCAATAAAGTTTCTCTTCAGATGACTTTGATATTAGTTCGAAATATATTTGAGGATAAAATTTATTTTATTGAGATAGGTCATAAAGTGACTA
This sequence comes from Parasteatoda tepidariorum, assembly GCF_982258835.1. NCBI lineage: Eukaryota > Metazoa > Arthropoda > Arachnida > Araneae > Theridiidae > Parasteatoda > Parasteatoda tepidariorum. The sequence goes on from NC_141757.1 coordinate 73,558,344, forward strand.
AATCAAATTTTTATTTCGCCTCCAATTGTTTTTCTTTTACGATCCTATAAAGTTTTTCCAATGTGAATTCTTTTATACCAGCAACCTAAAAACCAAATTTGAATTCTGAAAAATATTAAAAGTATAGTTCTATTAAAAATTATAGTTTTCAAAATTATAGTTCTTATTACCCCACATTTAGTAAAAAGTATAAAACTGAAAAAGTAAATTTAGCCGAATAAATGGATTTAAAGCCATGCTCTAAGGTAGTGTTTCCCAAACTTATGACTTTTGTGTACTCTTTCGAAATTTTTCGTAACGCTGTGTACCACTAATAAAAAAAATAAACGTATTTTTTACAATAAAAAAATTGCACTAAAGTCAAAAATCACAACTGGCTGTTGATACCACTAATTATCAACTGTTAACTCTGCAAAAAAAAAAATGCGTAATCATAAATTTTCATGGCCAGCTTTATTTTTAAATAAAATTTTTTGAAATTTTCGTTTGTTGCAAGATATTGCGCATAAGAACGCGTACCCCCGCTAAACTGTTCCCGTACCACTGGGGGTGGGCATACCACACTTTGGGAAGCACGGTATCATAAAATATTACCAAAATGTACCGCATTTACCAAATTTTATCTCATATTATAAAAGTGTATTTTATTGTTATTTTACGAAAATCATTAACAAAGTGCTTCGATAAAAATTATTGAGCTTTTTAGTGTTCCCATAAAGTCAGAAATAAGGCAAATTTTACCATATTCTGTTAGGCTTGATCATACTTTTTTTCTCAGTGCAGTTTAATGATATGATTCATAGACATCTATAATTTTTATATTTACGACTACTGTAAGTTGTGGGTTTCCTTTACCATGAAGAAAACCCATGAAAATGTGTACTTCATTGTAGCCTTGTAGTAAGTTATAAGGCTAGGCAAGGTTAACAGATTTCAGGCTTTAATGAAAACAAAACATTTATCATTGCTACCCTTGTCTAGAGATACTACATTTAACGTAATTAGAGAAATGTGACATAAGGGTAACAATCTCTGATATACTGAGAGTTCAAACGTTTTTAAAAGAAATTGAGCAAAAGTTTTCTCATACATTTTGCATAGAGTGATTAACTACAGAAATGCATTTTTTTCCTATTTTTAAAATTAATCATAAGAATTCAGACTTGCGATTTCTAATTTTAAGAAACGCGATACATTTTATAGCAACATTTATGCAGAAATAGAATTCTTATCGTAATATTCATCAATTATTTATCAAAATAAATGTAAATAAAATTAGAGAACAACTTATTTTTTATACCAAATAATACTCTAGTTGTTCTCAGAGTTAAGAGTTTATTAATCACGCAATATGACTAAATTTAATCAATTTCATAATTTTTGAATGACGTTACAATTTTAAAAAGTAGCATTTTATCAAAAAAAGAGATAAAGAAAAATATTAGGCAAATTAAAAGTTTGTAAAGAACTTAAAAGAAATTTCTCAGAAATGATTATAACTTCCTTTGCTTCGTATTATGCGAGGACCATTTCGCAACAAGTCTATTTCATATACATCTATTTTCATAATTAATGATGAAAACGGGACATTCGAATCACATTAGTGTGGGATATTACTTCGGCCACAACCTTGGATGGTGTTGATAAGGTTTGAGATGCAGCTTATGAGTCTGAATTTTGCCACCTATTTCGAATTGTGACTGTCATACTGCTCACTAAAATTAATTATGGATTCCAGGAGAGACCAAATTTGATGATTAACCTCAATGACTGCCAATATTGCTCGGTAACAGGTCGAAGATTTCAAACATGTATAAGGAGAGGGAGTGGCACTTATCGCATAAAATTAGCATTTAAAAGATATCATCAAGAAATAACAGTATCTTCTAAGCTCTTACCATTTAATATATGGTTATCGTATGAAATAGTTATAGCCTTATACAACAATGTACACGAAAAGAAAATTCTGGTAAAATTACTGTACAGTATGGTAGTGACATAATTAAAACTACAACAACATAATTCTGGTAATAAAACTTAAATATTCAAACTATTAATTTGGTAATTTTTCCGCTCATTTATAGTTACGGTTTACCGGAAATGGTGGTTTTCAAAAAATTATTGCTCTTATTACCACAAACTGAAAAGCACATCGAATAAATGGTTTTTTATGCCATCCTCTAAGGTATCGTGAAAAAAATTGTCTAATATTAGCACGCTTTCCCAAATTTTTTCGCATATTATAAAAACATATTTTATTGTTAAGATTACCAAAATCATAACCAGATAGCTTCGGTAAAATTAGTCTGAATTTTTAGCGTTCCCATAGAGCCAGAAACACGGAAAATTTTATCATAATCTGGTTGTTTTAAACATACTTTTTTTTTAATCCTTGTAGCATCATACTATTTACTATATTGCATTTCGCTATATAGCATTATACTATTTACTATATTTCAACATTATACTATATTGCATTCCGCAAACAACAGTTTGTGTATTAAAAATAACACATTATAAGGTTCTGAATGGGCCAGGATAGCCTTATTTATGCGTTGGACTCATGTTCAAGTAGTCGTGAGTTCAATTCCACTGATCGAAGACTCCCCGTGTACAAAATAGTGACTGCTAAATCTGACGGGGTAACGAAGTCCTCCAAGTTCCCATAACAAATCAATACTTCTGGGGGTACTGGATCCGAGAATTGATCGTGGTCTGGGTAGGTTAAAATTACGATCTAGGGATGGATGGATGGTGTGTGAATGTGTCCTCTTTGTGAAATGGTCTATGACATATGCGTGTGGCAGGAGTCGAATTGTTGCGCACCCCTCTGCCTCAAAATAGGTTTGTTAGTATTTACAAGTGACATAAGACAACAATAAACAGCAACATAAGGTTCTATATAAAACCTTTGGTGCTTATGTACAATTTTTTGTGTAGTATAACCCAAACCAAAGATACCTGTATAGAAAGAACAAGCAATTAATAAGAAATCCTTAATTTTAAATTCCTTATCTTTATAATTTGTACACTTTTAACGTTCGATATCTCACTTTTATGTGTAACAATTAATAAAATAATTTGGTTTAGATACATATACCAGCTCGTACTTTAAATACTCAGAATGACTTTTCTCTTGTCAAATAAGACAAATAGCACAAAAATAAGAAAGACAGTATAGCATAATTGAACCCACTACCTCTACGCTTCGTAGCGTTTGGTGGAAGGACAATCTATACATCTATACATAATAATAAAAGCGGCTGTGTGTGTGTGTGTGTGTGTGTGTGTCTGTAATCACAATATATCGCCCCAGAAGCCTCGCCCAGGCACGAAACTCGGCACATAATTGTGTTTTGACATAATGAAGAAGTATTTTTTTTCTTTTTCAAAAATTTGGATTAGTTATTTAGTTATCAGTCATTTTGTAAGTCTATGCTTTTCGTCTGCTTTTTCGTCTTCAAAGAGCCATATTCAAAAAACTATTAAAAAATGCATATACTTTTTCCCACTCTTATAAATGTATGCTAATGCGAACCTTACAATTGAAATATTTATTTTCGACAACTTAAACCAATAATATACGAAGGAATTAATAATTTAATTGTAAAGTTCGCATTAGTTTACATTTATTAAAGTGGAGAAAAGTTTAACTTTTGTATTAAAAATGTGGCAACATATTCGATACGTAAATAGAACGCTTCGCTTTGATATATTTGTCGCTGTTCATAATTGTTATAATAAGTTTTTCTTCTTTCCACGCTCTATTTTTTTTCTTAAGCGAAAACGATAATTTTTGTAGCGATATTGTAGTACGTTGTACAACTAAAAATTCTTTTCACAACACTTTAAAAATATTTACTTTATTTTCTTTATATATACAGAGAACAGTCGGCAAAGAATTCGATTAGGTTGAAAAACATTTCGCTAAAAAGGAACGAATTCCAAAAGAAAAAGTAAACAACTTAAAGAATAAAAATGCTGATGCCAGCCAATTTTTTGAAAGTTAACTTAGAAATAACAAACCAAACGATGTTAAATAACAAACCAAACGATGTTAACAAAATGACGTAGAAAGCGCAACTAGATCAAAATTATACAAGCACAACTAGATCAAATTATAATACCTGAGTGCTTGACGTAACAGATATAGAAATAGAATTTGATACCATAAAAAATTATATAGAAATAAAAATTGATACCATAAAAAATTTATTCGTTTTCGTGTTCTTTTCATGTATTTGGCATTTTAGTTTTTTTTCCTTCTTAAGCGTTGTAGCTATATAATTTCAAACATCCTCAAGAGCTATAACACATCTGCAGCAGAACTGGATATGAAGACAAAATTGCAGGACAGGAACACTTTAATTGTCCACTAATCTTCAGATTTCCTGCTATGTTTTAAAAAACTTTATTTGTGAAAACCTTCAGCGTGGCGGACAGCTGGCCGCCTTAGGCGGCTAGTGACCAATACTTTGAAGCTTTAATAATGTATGGTTAGTTTTAATTGCAATAAATGCTAGTCAAAATTAAAAGACATGTATGAAATGTGGTATCGCTATTCTGCGAAACGTGGTTGAAATGGGACTGAATTCTGGTATATCATTTAATGTATGTTCTTGTTTTCTTTCTCAAACTCGTACCACTCATTTTTCACGCTGGAAAGAGTTCTTAAGAAGTTGAGAAAAGAGTCTTTGCTGTTGTTGAGTTAAGAGTCTTTGTTGTTGTTGTTGCAGTAGGCCATTAGGGCATTGGTGTGCGATTGTTCTTGTTCTTCCAATGGTGCCATCTTTGAAAAAGAATTCGAATTCTGCCACACTTATGCGTCCCACTGGCTTATAGAGCAGACTCATTCATTCATACTTTCATTCGTAATTTTGACCTGACCGTAATTTTGATCTGAACTAGGGAACACCAATCACTAATTCACTACCTCCAGAGGTATAATTTGTTATGGGAACATGAAGGACTTTGTGACCTGACTGATTTAACGTGCAAAAGTCGCCATTTACATACTACGTGGGGAATCTTCAACAGGTTGGATTCGAACTTCCTTTCTTACGAACGTGGGTCCAGCACCCTGCCAGCAAGGCTATCCCGGCGCCGGCAGTCTTTGTATTTGCGAAGAAACCAACATACAAAAGTAAATAATTAAATCAATTCCACTATCCCCATAAAGATTGCATACAACAGACACCGCAGTTTGATCTATCCGAGAATATTATTCTTAAAATGCTTGAAAGTGTCAGTTTTTTCTCTGTTATTATCAGGGAATGCACTAGGAAGATAAGCAGTTAACCATCACCTATCTCCTGCCCACCATTTAAAAAAACCTCCCTTTTAAATAAGCCATAGAGTTGTAAACAGGTTATTACTATTCCGTTTGGTTAATGGCATAGACATCAAAGGGTAAAAAATACTAAATAAATGGTGAAATGATTTATAGTTAAAAAAAATTTGAAAATTTCATCAGGATACTTTAGGGAATTTTACTATGAAAACCATTTATTTGGTTAAAGTAACTTTTCAGTTTAATATTTTTTTATCGTAATGAGAACTATACTTATGAAAATCAGAATTTCCTGTAAGCTGTTACAATAACGAACGAAAAAATTATCATATGACTAATTCTAATACCGAACATTTTGGTTTGATTACAAGAATTGTTTTCTTTTTTTTCCTTTTTACCAGGAATGCCTTTAACATGCAAGTGTAATAATTTTACCAGAATTCTTTGACTTTGCCTGTGCGATATTTTGCGCGAATAATGACTTTTTTTGTTTTAATATTTATGAAACATGCAGCTTTCCCTACTTTTTGTAATAATGGTGAAAGAGAGAATAATGCTAAACAAGTTATTTTAAATTCGCTGTTTCCTAAAAAAAAATTTGTTGTTGAAAAATATGAAAAGTCAGTAAATAACCATTTAAAATATACTAAACCTAAATACCTTAACCCTAAATTTATATTTTAGAAGTGCGCCACCTAAAAGAATTAAAATTCTCGAACAATGATTTGCAAATTTTCATTGAACTGAAAACTCTTGACTTTCTGATGGAAGTTTGTTTGTGGAATGTTTAATCTTCCTCGTAGTTAATTGAAACATTTCTATAATATGGTCGTTTTAACTGGCATTGTAATAAAGCTGATTGGACAGCAGTTCAAGTCATTTACTTTAAACAGTTGAGAGAAGTTTTATCAACCAGAATAATTTTGACAACTTAACGAACGAGGAACGACTCTATATTCCATTACATAACAGAAAATTAACATATCAATTCCATTGCTTATAAGGATATTGCTAATGACGTTTATTTATATGCAACGAATTATGAAAGATAAGTAGAAATTGACAATTTTATAAACTTGTTCGTTTTTCAAAATATTTACCAAACTATCTTTACTTATAAATTAATTATAGGACTTCACGGAAATAATTTTTCATGCACATTTCTGTGACCAGTGCTCATTTGTTTTTGTATAAATATTCCCTTAACGGTATATATCTCTTCAAAATTGAAATATTTTATTTTTAAACTAAGGATATTACTTCCTTTTTTTGCTGAAAAGAAGAAACAGGGATAAAATTTTAAAAACGCATACGAGATGTTTCATATTGGCTTTTCTTAATACAGTTGACTCTCGTTAGAACGATTCCTTTCGTTCAAGCAAAAATGGAGGTTCTAATTAGAGATCGCTATATCGGGAATACACAAAAATGCCATAAAACTAAATATACTAGACTGTTTCACTTTGATTAAAAAACATTTTGGGTCGTTCCACTCATGTAAACCTAATTCAATTTTTTTCAAGTTTTATGCAAGGTCACATCATAAGAAACTGTTTTTATAATTTCTATCACTTTTTGCTAAATAAGTTGAAATTTTTTAAGGTAAAAAAATTTTTATTTTACATTTGTTTTCGAAGTGGAGCTGAATTTTGATCGCTATATTGGTATAGTTATGGTTCGAAGTGATAAAATGGACGCCTCAAAAAATTGCAACTTTAGAATGAAAAACAAGACTTTACGTATAGGTCAGTATAATGAAAGAGTCGTTTTAATGAGGGTCATAATAGGGAACATAGGCTGTATTTACTTTTTGAATCCTTGTGAAAAATAAACGAAGAGAAGTATACAAATTAAGGATACAGTTTAGTGTGAAAAAATTTTTACGAACAATCTCACCATTGATTATTATTAAATCCGAAAAAGCAAAAGAGAAATTGAAAACATTAAAAGCTAGTTTATTTGTTTACAGCTGGAAAAACAATCTATTTTCTTTCATTATAAACTCAGCCTTACAGTTTCACCCTTTATTTAAACTAGTTTCAGACCACTTTAATCCTTCCTTTGCCGTTTGCTCTTATAATTTTCAGTAAATGATTAATGAGAATTTGACAATATTTTATGACATCCTCGGTAGCAGAATTAAATGAACCAACCTGTGACACCTTCTTTTTTACGACCCTTTACTTAAGCTAGTTTCGGACCACTTTAATCCTTCCTTTGCCGTTTGCTCTTATAATTTTCAGTAAATGATTAATGAGAATTTGACAATATTTTATGACATCCTCGGTAGCAGAATTAAGTGAACTAACCTGTGGCACCTTCTTTTTTAATCAAAATTTGCTTGCGATCCTAATACTGTTAAAATTAAACTTATCAAAATTTATAGTAGGTGAAAATTTAATACAAGAAATGTATGTTTAAAATTAATTTGGAACTTATATAATAATGCTTAAATGAAACGATGAAATGGAACTGTAGTTAAAACATCTAAATAACTAAAAGAAAAAAAAATGTCAAGTTGAAGATCTATACAATAAATGTTTCGAAAATGTGTTACTCCAGATAAAAGTTTTTCAGACTATTATTGGAAAAATTTGGTTTACTCAAACAAAATATATTGTGAAATTCGCAACTGTATACAAAGGATAAATATAAAATTTATACAAAAATGTATATTTTTGCTTAAATTTGATTTTAAACATACACAATAATATCTAAAAAGAAGGATAAAAATTCCATGCTTAAAGTTTCTTAATATATCAGGTAATTCTAACTATAAAATCAAATCAGAATATAAACCAGATATTTTCCCGGTTTATAAATTCTTAATATGTTTTCACTTCTTATGAATAAATTTCAGGAATTGTATCTGGTCCCATGATAAAAAATTTGCCTGTTGAAATGTTCAGGGTCGATTTGGTTTGTCAGATTTTTACAAAAAGGGGAGAAGTGATTCCTTATTGTTCGTCAATGAAAATAGAAATGAAAAAGGTTCACTTTTACTCTTGATTTTTACTTTATTCGACAATTTTATTTACTTAAAAAAACAGACATTGCTCTGTAGAAGTTTATTATTTTTCTTACCATTGTTTTTTTTTTTAAGTCTGAAATTAAAAAAAAAAAAAAACACTGCAGATTGTGTGATAGTTTACAGTTCCCACTGTCAAGCTAGCTCCCGGGGGACATCAATAATGCTATTTCGTGAACTTTAATCTGCATAGTTTAGTTACTTCATTCTTTTCAAGCATTCTATACACAGCTAAGTTGATCGTCAGGTAACATACGAAACACACAATTCAAAATATTACTGAAAATTATTAATTATTTTGTATTGCAAAGAATGCAAGATTGGGATTAAATATTCAAGCTCCCCTTCCTACCATTTTTTTAAAATTTTTGCGAAGAATTTTTAAAAGTAAAATTAATTGTTTCCGAAAATTAATTAACGCTCCTTTCACAAAATTTTTATGGAGAAAAATATTAGAGTTCTAAACTTTCACGCCAGATTGCCCTACTTGCATGCCAAATAAAAAATATTCTCAAAGCGCTTTCTTTTTAATGACTAACGTTTCTTTAAAAGTTAATAGTGTTTTACGAAACTCCTTCACCAAAAAAGAAACAAGAATAAATGAATAAACAAAAAAAAGCCACAGTTTGAGTGTTATAAACTCAAATTAAAACTTTAATTTTGAACTAGATATAGTTCCTTGCTGAAAAAGAATTGCCTTTAATTTAAAATAAACAAATAGCTTAAACATTAAAAAATCACTTGTTTTAAAAAATAGGTAATCTAAAAAGAATTTTCCACAACTGTTATTAAAATCAATAAATGATAATCAAATTTTGCTTATTTTTGTTAGTTTTAAGAAAACGGCGTTGGTAAAATTTTTCAGATTTTAGAAAAAGCTAGACCATGAACGTTTTTCATTTTTACGAAAGTTGCTTTTCAGCATAATGACATTTTACGCCATTTTTACTCATAATTAGCATAAATAAAGCTGTTTGAAGATCGATGAAACTTAATCTAACAGCCGTGAATTACTGTTACAAGCTCTCATGAAGAATATAATTAGCTTATTATGTGCTAAAAAGAGTCATTTAACGAGACTGTAGACGGTAACGAGACTGTGTTTTTCTAAATTCTTACTTCTAGTAAAAAAAAAAAAGAGTCACAGTTTGAGTGTCTAAAACACAATTTAAAACTTTAATTTTAAATTAGGTGTACTTTTTTGCCGTGAAATCGCTTGGAATTTAAAATTTACAAATAGCTTAAGCATTAAAAAATCACTTTTCCTACGAGAATTTTTCACTTACTGTTAATAAAATCAGTAAATAATTACCAACTTTTGCTCACTTTTATCAGCTTTAACAAAGTGGCTTTTGTGAAACACTTCGTATATTAAAAAAAATTAACACGAACGTTTCTCATTTTTTCGAAGTTTGCTTTTCCTCATATAGACATTTTGCGCTATTTTATACATAATCAACGTAGACAGCACTGGTAGAAAACAGATGAAACATGAAACTTAATCTAAGAGCCGTGAATTACTGTTAGAAACTCTCAGCAACCATATAATTAGTTTATTATTTGCTAAAAAGCGTCATTTAAGGCTACACAGTACCCTAAAATTCGCAAAAATATGCAAAAAAATATTTTTGCATTTTTGGGGGGCTAATGTGGTTGGGAAGCAAGTTGAAAAATTTTGCGTCTGAGATCTAATTAGTTTTAGAGATATTAGGATTTTTCCGAGTTGTGTCAGACTCACAATTTGACAAGCGAGGGGGCGTGGTTAGTTTCGTTTTCTTTTAAATCTAATTTTAAAACTTTTTTTTTCAAAAAAAGACTTATTTTATTTCGATGATTATTAATTTTCACTTTCTCCAAAAGTTATCAAATTTCACTTTCACTTCTAGAAGCATTGTTGTTTATTTATGTTCGGTGTTTGATGGATGCGTTCTAAAGTTGTGGTTTTACTAAATTTTTATTTATAAAAAGTCCTTTTTAAGACTAATATTTTTTAATTTATAAATACATTCGTAACAGAATATTTGTTATACTTCATTGACTGAATATTTATATAATTATGCTAGCTATTTCTTTAATCCTATTGCTTTGTTTGTCTAAACCAATGTTACGTGTATTTTAGCCGATACAGGTTACATATAAATTTTAAATGTGAAAAAATATAATACTATTAATATTCAAGTAAATTAGTGTTTTTGGACCAGCAATAAGTTTGTTTATAATATATTAAGAAAGTAGGACTGTACAAGCATTTTTAGTTTTGGTTTTATGGTTCTCTTTACTTTAAATGTCATTTTCTCAGACTTTCTTTTTTGTTGATGCCACTGTTTTCGATTCCCTAAGGCTTTTTTCCCTTTAAAGATAAAGCCTTGAAATTTTTTGTAGAAACTTTTATGTATATACAGACCAAAAGTTAGTATGGATTTCAGTGTGAGATGTATAAATTTTTTTTAATAAAAATTTGAAGTTGGAGTTTTTAGAATTTTCGGGTTTTCCACGTGTTTAGTAACGATAAAAATAATTAAGATTCAACTAAGTATCAGAGCATCAAATCCATACTAACTTTTGTTCCTAATAATCTAAGATATTTATATTATTTAAAATAACTGAGAAATTTTGAAAATTAAAAAAGTTATAAAAATTTAAAAAAATCTTGAATTTTTCAAAAAAATTTAAATTTTTTAAATTGTGGTTTGTCGATTTCCCTTTTCTTTTAGAAAATCAGTTTAATAATATAATACAAATGAAAATCTATTATTACTTTTAATATTACAGGCCTTAAAAAAATTTTTTAAAAAAGGGTACCGTGTAGCCTTAACGAAACGTTAGAAAAGTCGATGAAAAGCTTTAATATCAAGTTACTAGCTAATTAACTTTTAATATAATTGTAAATTAGACTAGGTATACTATTGTGGGGGCGTAGTTATCGATCATGCCAACCTTCATCTATCAAAAGGTACCTTTTGATTGAATCAAGTTAGCATGCCTTATATACCAGTGAATTGATGTTTAATTTTCGTAGTGGTAGTTACGCCACTCCCTCCAGAATTTTATCAGGGATAGAATTCGATGAACGGATACCACTAGTTGCTGTACTTGTGAAAGACCGGAAAAGCTGATTTTTAAGGTCACCGGGTTTTTGAGTGCTGAATGTGAGAGGTGTATTAACTTCACAGTCGCTCCTGTGTTGCCATTAGCACTCGAGTGACTGCAGTCTGACGTTGTGTGTGATCGAGACGAGACTGAGTAGCTGCAGCATGAGGAGGTGGAGGATAATGTCGCAGTCACAAGTAGCAAGTCAACTGTTCAATGTTCATCAACTGTCATCCATCGAAGTGGGCGTTACTGTCAAGTTAATGCGAAGTGGGCGCTACTGAGAGATCAAATCACGTCCGGGTCACCAATGTGGGGGCGTAGTTATCGATCATGCCAACCTTCATCTATCAAAAGGTACCTCTTGATTGAATCAAGTTAGCATATCTTATATACCAGTGAATTGATATTTAATTTTCGTAGTGGTAGTTACGCCACACTATCTCTCTGAAAAAAAAAATTGTCTAAACTTTAAAATAAACAATTTGCTTAACCCCTTAGCGCACAGATTTTTGAATAAAAAACCAGCCAAAAAATTTTTTTTTTATGTTTGATGTAAAAAAACACACTTTAGAACATTGTCCGCTCCTGGTTTAGCTTTTCTATTGGTGGACAATTTTCATATACTGCGCTTTTGTTCCATGGAAAAGGGCTATATTTTACTCTTGAATAAATAAGTATTATAGCTTACAATCCTATGTAAATGATAAATATCAATAAAATGATTCTTTTTCTTAGTTTTCACATTGTTATTTTTAATTCTCGATTATATTCTAGTGAGAAAAATTATGGCAGCATAAAACATGACGCCGCTCGAATTATCTCGAGTGTGCACTGTTTGGCCTGTTTAGCGCGCTCGAATTAACTCGAGCGCGCTAAACAGGCCAAAACTGTTAAGTTGTTAAACATTGTTAAGTGGTTAAACATTAAAAAATCACATATTTTTCTTTAAAAAAATCGCCATTTGGATAAGTGTTTTTGACAAGAATTTTCCACTTACTGTTATACATACTTATTCATATTTCTCTTCACTCTGAAATGGAGCACAAGGCTTCTATCATAGCTTTCCCTCTCACACTATTAGTGGTCAGGTATTTTGCCTTTCATCACGTCTTTCCTGTTGCTTTCAGTTCGTTTACAATCATCCTGCGTCTAGTATTTCTAAGTCTTCCTCTCTTTCTATTGCCCTGAGGATTCCAATCAAAAAAAAGTTTCATTTAAAATTTTTTAGGATTACGTAGAATATGACCAATTCATTTTCATTTACGTTTTTTAGTTTCTAGATCAATCTGTTTCTGTTTTGCTTTTCTAAGGATTTCTGCATTTCAAATGCATTACATTTACTTACTATTATAAAAAGCAATAAATGATTATCCAATTTTGCTTATTTTTATGAGCTTTATCAAAGCGGTGTTGATAAAATATTCCATGTACACGATCATTCCATATACACGATTAGAACATTTTTACGAAAGAACATTTTTGCGTTTTTCATTTTTACGAAATTTGCTTTTCATCATATTGACATTTTGCGTCATTTTTACACATAATTAGCGCATATAGCGCTGAATGAAGATCGACGAAACTTAATCTAACAGCCATAAATTACTGTTACAAACTCACAACAAGCATAAAACTAGCTCGTAATTTATTTGCTGAAAAGCATCATTTAACGAGACCGTAAAACTGTCGAAGAACAGTTGTAACATCAACGAATTATAGAGAATTTGAGTTTAACTATTAGCGAATTTACTTATAATTACAATTTTCAATTAAACTAGGTGTTCAATTTAGGTATACTATCTGCTGAAAAAGAATGGCCTTAAATTTAAAATAAACATATAGCTTAAGCATTAAAAAATCCTCTTTTTTAAAAATGTTTTTCCAATGCGAACTTTTCAGTTATTGACATTAAAATCAATAAATGATTATCAGTCTTGCATCATTTTATGAGCTATGAACTAAAGCATTTACGAAAATAACGTTGGTAAAACTTTCCGGACATTAAAAAATTAGATCAAGAACGTTTTTCATTTTTACAAAACTTGCTTTTCATCACATTTTGCGCCATTTTTATACATAATTGTCGTAGACAGAGCTGATTAAAGAGCGACGAAACATAATCTAAGTCAGGAATAACTGTTACATATTCTCAGCAAGCCTATAATTAGCTTATTATTTACTAAAAAGAGTCATTTAACGAGACGGTAAAATTGTCGAAGAATAGTCTTAATATCAAGCTCACACTGAATTTACTTTTAATATAATTCTAAATTATACTAGGTATACTATCGTTCTAAAACAGATTTTTCTAAAATTTAAAATAAACAAATAACAATAATTAAAATAATTAAAAGAATCATCTTTTAAAAAATCGCTAACTCGAAGAATTTTTCTACCGAGAATTTTCCACTTACTGTTATTGAAATCAATAAACGATTATCAAATTTTGCATATTTTTATGGGCTTTAATGCGATACTGGTATTCAGGAATTAAATAAGTTTGACTATGAAAGTTTTTTATTTTTACTAAACTTGCTTTCCATCATATTGACATTTTGTTCATTTTTATACATATAGAGCGCTGGTTGAAGAATGACGAAACTTAATCTAAAAGGCGTAAAAATAACTGTTCGAAATTCTCAGCAACTATATAATTAACTTATTATTTGTTTAAGAGCGTCATTTAACGAAAAGGTAAAAGTCTCGAAGAACAGTTTTAATATCAAGTTATTAGCGAATTTACTCTTAATATAATTCTAAAGATAATCTTCTTCAAGGTACTAATCGGATTTTCTGATTACTACGATTTAGTAACCTATTCCCTGTGGTTTTTCCTCTTGGTTAAATATTCAGATTATTCTACCAGAGTAAGCAATATTAACTAATCTTACATAAATATCGGATGATATTTTGGAATAGAATATTTTTTCATCTTCTTTCATCAGTGTGTAAGACAGAGCTAATTCATCCGTTAATCTCCTCGCTTCAACTATTACAGCATTACATGACAGAAAATGAACAAAATATGAAAAAAATGTATTATTATGGCGATATTATTAAAAAATTAGAATAAATCAAATTAGAAAGTTATTTCTTTTGCCAAATATATTAATGAATCATTTTTTAACCAAAGCAAAATTACATATTTATATTTTAGATAAAAATCAGTTTGCTCTTGACATTCAAATGGGAAAATGTAAGAACATGCGTTTTAAAAAAGATACATTTAAAGAGGACATACTTGTATTTATAATTATGCCGAAATGAGTGATCATTCTGATATTCTATGTATATTTATATAGTGTATTGATATGCAAAATAAAAGTTATATATATACTTTTAATAGGAAATGTGAGTGTGTGTATTTGATTTTTAAAATTATAATTTCTTATGTAATTATATTGAAAATTACTTTACCTACACTTTATTTTTTAGCCGTCTTTCGATTAAAAAATTATTGTTATTATCGAATTCTATTTTACCACTAGATTCTACTTTAATAAAAGTTATAAAACATCAAACAAAAATTGTGTTAAAAAAATAACGATGTATGCAATGTTAAAAAAAGTGTTCTCTGTTATTTATTTATTTATTAGCTACAAACTGAAACACAATGCTCCTTGCCATGATGAAACGTGAATAATGAAAACCAATAAAAGTTAAAAGCAAATAAAATTACTACTGTTGTCGAAAACCTAATGGAGGATAAACAAAAGAAAGATCACGACAACTCAAAACTGGAGGATTTAGATTTATTAACAAGGACCGCTATGACGACGGCCTGGAAATCATACTTAATGGCGAATCGTACGCAATACTGCCGCATCCACATAATACACTTTGAAAATTCAGATCGGGCACCCGACCTCCTCATCATACTTTTCAACCACCAAACCGTGCACGGACTATTTCGGCTCTAAAACTGTTTTGAACATTGCCTTATTGTGTATTCCGAGTCACTGACATAATCGAAAAATGCTTAATTTGATCAAACCCCCATCTTTTTGACTCAGATTATATTTACTGCAGATCATACGCAAGAAAATCCGCATTAATATAAATGAAACGACACTGGATGGAATCAAGATATAATGTGCGAAAAAGAATTTTGGAATCACCGAAATTAAACTTATCTCTAAGGTATCAACAATATTCGGCAATCGACGACTAACCCTAATTACCTAGTATAATTTAGGACGAATTACGAATATCTGCTCTTCTATCAGGGATGAGATTTTTCCGCTTTTTAGCGGATTTCCGCTTTTTTCACTTTCATCTCTTACATTTCAGCTTTTTTTTTTTTCATCAAAAATTCAGATTTTCTAAAAATTTCATTTTTTTATAAGTATTCCGCTTTTTCAGAAAATTCACCGATTTTCAAAGAGAAATAGAAAATTCAAACTACATAGCTACCAATCCTTTATCATTTTTACTTATTTTACCTATTTTCTCCCCTTTTACTACAGGCAGCAAATAAGATTTTCCGAATTTTTTACCCACCCTCCAGATAGATCCGATTTTCATAGTTCAAATGACGCTGCTTCTGACAAGCCTTTTAGAGGTCCCAAACCTGGAATCTGCTAATATCTCGATTCTTATTCACATGATTTTTATATCAAGCATAGCTTTTCATTTTTGCGTGTTGCGATTCTTATTCACGCGATTTGAATATTGTACGTTGCGATTCTTATTTACGAGATTTAAAAATCCGATATTGTGATTCGTATTTACGTCTTTTTTAAAACCTATGTAGCGATTCGTATTCACGCAAGTTTAAAATTCAATGTGTTGATTTGCTCATGTGGTTTATAATATCAAACATTGATTTTCGTATTTATACGTGATTTTAAAATAAGGCATTGGGATTCGCATTCACGCATTCTGAAAGTTATGCATCATAATTCTTATTTATGCAATCCAAAAATTATGCATCATGATTCGTATTTACGCTATCTAAAAATTATGTTCCCAGTTTGTATTTTCTCATTTTCAAAATCGTATATCTAGTTTCATATTCATGTGATTTCGAAATCCATAATTGTTATTCATATTCACGCAATTTTAAGATCAACTATCGCGATTCTTGTAAGAAGTAAATTTTTTTTTTTAATTAGTTACTATAAAGGTGACTGTTTTTCTAACGACGATTATTAGTATATGTAAGTGTTACAACATCAGAGAAACTGGAAGGGAATATATTCAAAACTTACATTCTGTGCTTGCAAAGAAGAAAAAATAGGATTTGTCACAAGATGTTTGAAGATGGACTAACGACTAAATATAGCAAACATAAAAGATATAGCAAACAAAAGCAATCACTTAAAAAGGGATTTAATTAAAAAAAAAATTGGGGGGGGAAGAGATAATTAACTCATCATCACAATTTTATTTATAATTGCTGTTATTTATGATATAAAATGCAAAATTCTTATCAAATAAAAAACAATTATCTAAACAGTTGCTGATTGTCATGTAATTTTTCAAACTAAAATAGCAATTTTTGTATGTTAAGGAGTTACTATATATTTCTACTTCACTGTTATTGATATGTTTCAGAGGGCTGTAGTTAGATTAGACTATAATATGAACATAATGATTCGGTCCATTGTTAAAGTTTTTTTTTCCCATTATAATTTAAAAAGTAATATTACTGATATATTTGCTATAACAGTAACACGTAACAGTATTTATTAAAAGAAATGAAATATTAATGTATATTCTCAGTAGTTTTAATTTGCTAAACCAGGTAGTTTTTCAAGTAGTAATTGTCTCTTATGTGAACTAAGGAAAAATATAATTTCCAGCTTTATTTTTTCAATTGGTAATTTTTTTTCCACTAAATGTTAAGTATCAATGTAATCGTTTTTATAATAATAGATTAGTACACAATTGTATGTCAGCACATTATTTATTACCTTAAACTGTCTGAAATTTATTATTAAAGGGTTGCGCTTGCGTAAAATTTACTATCGTGGAAATTCAGCTTTTTTGCGTTTTGGCTAATCTCATCCCTGTTCTATCTAAATTAATTACGCTACTTAACTAAAAGTGAAAGATAGAATAACAATGTATTCAATTTTACATTGTGTGCACATATTCTATCGTGAATGACCGAAATCAGGAGAATGTCGACTTTCATCGGTGAATGTCAACAATCATATAGTCCCTTTGGTGACTGTCAAAATATTTGTTACATCCGATTTGATATTAATTTATTCGTTGATATTATATTTATTCTATATTTTAATATCTGCTGAGAATACATTAGTAGAAACATCAGTGTTCGGAGTACCGGGCAAATGTATACCGGGCATAAGCACTGAACCTTAAAAAAACATCAGTGTAGTGTATACCGGGCAATGGCACTAGATCTAGTATATATTTTGGACATTTACGAAAGCGACTATGTAATTGTTAACATTCCCTAATGGAAGCCAACAACTACCAATTTCGGTCATTCACAGTAACATATACAAGAGAGAGGTCTCTTTTTTTAGTTCTTAGTATCTAATATGCAAAGAATTTATTTTTATACAATAGACACAATAAAATAAATAAACAATAAAAGTACTGACGGACAATTTTTAGAGAAAAATAACTCGTGATATGAAATAAACTTCAAGACAGGGGAAAAAATTAAAGAATAAAACTAGAGAAATATAAACATAATCAAAACAGCAAAGTTGATTTGACTTATTGGTTATGAATCGATTTTGTTATTAAAAGAAGAAATAGATAATTTCAAATATAGCCGTTCGATGTTTTTATTTATTTGCTTCTAAGACGACAATACAAACTATAAATAAGATAGCAGATATAAAAATAAATTACACACAGATAGTATAATATAAATCTCATCTTATTATGTTTTAAGATATCCTATTTTCTCGTAAAGTCGTATAAAAAATAGCATTCTGTTTGCGAACAATGAAATATAGATGTATTATTTAGGAAGAAATAGTAGCTAAATAATGAATGAATTCAAAGGATTCTGATTTTTAGATATCTTAAAAAAAAGTTACAGAAATTCTTTATGTTTGCCTTTTTTGCTGGATTCTTTTATTTATTTTACAACAGTACGAGTATTTTTTGGCAAGTGTTTATTTTATAAGAAGGAGGAGATATTAAACTGTGGTGATGCTTTTTTACTATAGTACTTTTTTTATTGTTTGATGCTAAAGCAAAACTCTCTATTTGACTAACTAATTTGACTGTTACAAAAATATTAGTCTAACACATGTTTAATAAAAATATTGTGTTTATATAACCATAAAAAACGTTTCTTTTTCCTTGCAGGTGGATGGGAATGATGTATAATGCATAAATATAAAAAAAGGAGATATTAGAATACATTCATCAATGAAATTTGAGCTTAAAAATAGTTCTGAAATCAACTGATGAAAAAGGTAGTGAATTTTACAATTATTATTTAATTAGAAAATTTATTAAATTAACTGATAACATGTTTATATGTGTCTGAGTAGAGTTTTTTCTCCTGGAAATGCAATAAGTTCGCAATAATTTAGAAAAATATTTTCTTTATTTAAAACAATTTTTAGAACATCTTTTTAAAATGCTTTTTATCTATTCCATTTAATGTGTATTGTTATAGATAGAATATTCCATAACTTTAGCCCTTAATGTTTATTTTAAGAATCCTTTTCAAGCGAGTGAGTGATGTAAATTTTTGGCACAACAGCCATGATTTGGTTATACCGCTCCTAAAACAAGGTTAAAAGTTCATATAACTTAGTTAAAATTTAATCACTTGGTTAAAATTTGTATAACTTGGTTAAATTCCAAACACAAGGTTGAGTTTGAAGAAACTTGGTTAAAATCAAAACAACAAACCTAACGAGTTTAACAAAATCTACCGAACTTTAACTTTTATAGGATTAACTAATGTCATCTACACTAGATTGGCATGCATAAATGACCGAACTCTGTTTACATTTTTAATGTGCTGAGCATAATATAATGAGCTATAAATCGAAATTGCAAAGCTTCTACGTATATATGAGAAACATCAAGCCAAATTGAATATTTTACTGGTTTATTGAATAATAAGTATCTTTATTGAAAATCGTAAGAGTGCTTTAACTTGTTGCATTTGTAGCGAGTTGACAGGTAAATCATATCAATGAAATTTAACAACTTCTTTAAATAAAAATTTCAAAAATAGCAGTTTTATTTAAAAACAATGCAGTATTGATATATATTCGCATTAGACTATATCCAGCAGAAAAAGTTAAAAATTAGAAAATAATTTCAAAAAAACAAACATTTTTATAACAAATAATTTTTTTAACATTTTTTTATTTTTTAAAACATGCCTTCTTTTTCTTTCGTTAAATCTATAAATTTTGATTGGTTGGTTGATTAAAGTTCATTGGCTCAAGGACCAGATATGACTATACTGCGCCAGCCACTAGGTAAAGAAAAATTCTTTTTAAAGCAGTGAATATAATTCTATTGTTTTGACAAACGTAATAAGATTGTGATAAATAGGATCTCCGAGCAAGGATTTAAGATCAGGGAAAAAGCTGCCAAAAAGTTTGTTCCTCAAGTGCCTGAATCACTTGCAGTTGGTTGAAACATGCTTAATAGTTATGTGGACTCAACACAGAACCACTAGGTGCAGGATTAGCAGTTAGTAAATGTTTATGACCGATGAACTATACGCAAGTCTATTAATTATAACTTGGATTTTGCGATCAACGGATACTAATTGGTGGTTTTCTAGAGAGAGAAAAATTTTATGCTTTTTATTATCTATTTGTTTACTCTAATGTTCTTTACAAGCCAGCTGTATTGCAAATTTACATATTCGTTTTAAATTCAATGGATTCCTCCTTACATTTTGAGTAGTTTTAGCTACAGTATCAGTGCAGCTATTCTCGTGCATGCCAACATGAGATGGTATCCAGCAAAATTAAATATTGTATCCTTCACTGCATAATTCTGTGGAGCAAACTTTGAATTTTATATAATACTGAGCTTTTTCCCAACGTGGGAAAAGCTTGAAATGAAACAAAAGGAGTCCATATAAATAATCCACTTACGGTATGTTTTGTCAGAAATAAAATTAAGTGCTAACAAAATAGCATAACATTCTGCATTAAAACCCGAAGAGTCATGATGTAACTGTTCAGATATAGTCAAATTTTCTACGACCAAACCGTAACCAACATAATTATCGTGCTTAGATCCATCTGTAAAAATTGGTTTAAAATCAATATTATCATTACAGTGTTTATGAAATTTCTCAATAAAAACACTTGAGCCCGTGTCAGATATTTTTCAGATTATTAAAAACATTTAAAATATAAATTGAAAGATCAACCCAAGGTGGGATTGTTTCTGTATTACCAAAAACATGAAAATTTAAAATGTTAAGGTCATTTAAAATAATAATGATTCTAATTCCGAATGTAAGAAGGGCGTGAAGAGAAGTGAGTGACGCACTGTGGGTCAGTAATACTTGGGTACAGTGGGTGATTTGGACTCGATTTAATTTTAAAATAATAATCTAATGAAAGTTTAAAATAACGAAAATGAAGAGGTGACTCAGAGCACAACGTATAGAGACTTTCAACCGGTGAAGTTCTAAATCCACCAGATGAAATTCCAAGACCTTCATGATGGATGATATCGAGATATTTTTAAACAGATTGACGAGCCGGTGAATATACATGAATGCCACAGTCGAGTTTCTTGCCTATAAATGCACGATAAATTTTAATCGTTGAGTTCATATCAGCCCCCAGGAATATACATGAATGCCACAGTCGAGTTTCAAGCTTATAACTGCACGATAAATTTTAATCGTTGAGTTCATATCAGCCCCCAGGAATATACATGAATGCCACAGTCGAGTTTCGAGACTATAACTGCACGATAAATTTTTACCTTTGAGTCCATATCCGCCCCCAGGAATAGTTTGTGAGGACTTTTGGAATGTTTAACGATTGAGAGCATTTTCCCCTGATGTAATTAATATGTGGCCTAAAGGTTAATTTAGAATCACAAATCAGTCCCAGGTATTCTGTATCTTCTAAAACCGGAATGGAGTTGTTATTTAAAGAGATTTCGGGATGGGGATGAAGACCATGTTTGCAGCAAAAATGCACGCAGTTTTTTGAGATGAGAAGGTAAAACCATTTTCATTTGTCCATTTTAAAATTTTATTTACAGCATTTTTCGTTCATTGAGTGTGATATTTGTAGATTGGCCTGGAATACGAAAGTCCTCCACAAACAATTCACAATAAACTGAAACATGAAGTTGGTGTAAAATGCCGCTTATTTTCAAAATGAAAAGTGTCACACTTGAAACAATTCAGGGGAACATCCTGTTTCTGAGGGTAAATGTCAAATAAAATTGAATTACTTTTTTCCCAAAAATTCTGTTTGATAAGAAATTTTTAATAAAATGAAGCATATTACCACCAACACAGCAATTGATAAGATCCCGAAGTATTCCGTAACGCCAAGCTCTGTCATAGGCCTTTTTCATGTCAAAGAAAACTGAAACTAAATATTGATTCTTTAAAACAGCAAGGCGAATATCAGATTCTAATTTTAGTAAATTATCAACAGTGCTTCGCCCTCTGAGGAGGCCACTTTGATATTGAGTAAGTGTGGGGTTTCAAAGAAATAAACTAAACGTCGATTGACCATTTTTTCAAACATCTTACAAAGGCACTTTGTTAACGCGATAGGCCTATAACTTAAGGTCTCTTCAGGATTTCTCCTTGGCTTAAGAATGGGAACCACAAACGCTGTTGACCTGTTTTTCGGTGAAATTCTCTTCGATCCATATGCGATTATATTATTTCAGAAGCTGATTTAAAACTATATTCGGTAGATTCTGTAGCATAGAGTAATGAATTTTATCAAAACCGGGCCTTGTGCAATTGGTATTTTTTAAAACATATTGAATTTCAATAAGTGTGAAAGGTTTAATAATAATCACTGTCTGAGTTCTTCGGTATTAATTTAATTATTTTCAATATTTCTTTTTATTGTGGCGAATGGTTCTTGATAAGTAGATGCGCTAGAGACCTTAGCAAAAACCTCAGTGAGAGTATTTGCGATATCTGGATTGTGCGAAATAGTTACATTAATACTTTTGAGGATTGGGATATTATTTTGAGTGCATTTGCGTATATTGCTTTTATTTTATTACAGATAATATTCGAGGGCGTATTATATGTTATGGAATTAACATATGTTTTTAAGATATTTTTTGGACGCTTCGTCCAATTCTACGAGCTACGGAGCGAT
The DNA here is from genome assembly GCF_982258835.1 of Parasteatoda tepidariorum. Classification (NCBI taxonomy): domain Eukaryota; kingdom Metazoa; phylum Arthropoda; class Arachnida; order Araneae; family Theridiidae; genus Parasteatoda; species Parasteatoda tepidariorum. The sequence goes on from NC_141757.1 coordinate 73,581,040, forward strand.
TTTTTTTAAAAAATATTATGAGGTTATCAATAGTAGGGTGTCTGTGGAAATCTTGCCACTATCATTTTTTTGATAATCGTCATTCCACCATGGTTTTGGATGCTTCGGAAATTTATATTATGATATTTTGTACTATGTTTAGCTGCTTCAATTTATTTACCCTTGAAATGTTCAACTGAACTATTACTACTAGCTTGGTTTATCGAATCTTCATCGACTTGTATGCATGATATAACTTAGTCCAATTTGTGGTATTCCTCTTAAGTCGAGAAGTTCTGGAAGTTTGATAATTATTAACGGTGGTATGAGTGAGTGTAAATGGCAAATGGTCACTATTGAAGAAATTATCATGCACATGAAATGACCAATATGGAAATTAAGATTGACTACAAATAGTTAGATCTTGGGCATGAAATGATCGCGAAGGTACGTGGAAATGAGTGCTTTCCCCTGTATTTATAACGCACAGACGATAATCATTGAGAAGTTTCTCAACTATTGAAAATCCTCTACTATTGGAGTTAGAACTTCCCCAAATAGGGCCGTTAAAATCTCCCAATGTTATAAAGGGTTATAGAAGTTGAGAGATCAAGTAATCTAAATCAACTTGAGACACGTTTTCTCGAGGAGGGAAGTAAATGTTACTAACGACAAGCAGAAATTGTATGAAAATTTAAGAAGCAATTGCTTAAGAATGAGTGTTAATTGTTATTGTATGAGATGGATACACAGTAGAAGTCATAATCATGACTCCACGACAAGCTTTATTATTGTCTGTATTGTCTTTTCTAATTGCATTATAGCCGCTAAGTTTAGTTGTTTGATTCGGTTTTAACGAGGTTTCTTGAATACAAATGCAATATTGTGAGAATTTATTAATCATGTCAATGACGTCGGGCTTCGTAGGGTTATAGCTCTTGAAATTATAGGATATTATTTTCTAATCTAATTTTAATTTTTGATCTAATCAAATTTTTGGTTTTGTACTTTTTGGACAATGTATATTGATGTTCTTGATGATCTCTTAATTGTTTTAGTTTGTTTTTATAAAATCTGTTTTGCCTGCCTTTTCTACATAGTTGTGTTTGGAAACTAATAGAGGCTGTGTTAATTTTTGCTGTAGTATACTTACTAATTTTGAAGTCACTTTCAAGTATTTTTGTACTTCTGAAGTACTTTGTGAAGGTGTTAAGTTGGGAGCTATAGATTTTTTCAGATTTTGCGTCTGTAGATGAGATTGGGAAGATATTGTTTTTGCTTTGTTAGCTATTTGTCTTGGTGATAAGGTTTTAAGTTTTTCATTATGTAGCTCTTTTTCGTTGATATCATAATGGATAACAATAGATTTTGTGTGTTTTGTGTTAGAAACTGCATGAGAATATGAGAAATTTTGTCGGGACTGAGAAATTTATGAATTTTACTTTAGCTTCCGTATGGGATACATTTTGTGATACCCTTATGTTTAAGATTTGTTTTTCTTAATTCCATTTCGGACACTGAAAAGAATTTGCAGAATGTGATTCATTACAGTTTATACATTTTTCAGGGAGTGTACAGGTTTTTAATGTATGATTAGGTTGACTACAACACGAATATTTTTCTTTTCTTCTGCAGTTGTTAGTTGAGTGATCGAATTTCTGACACTTGAAGCAGGGTTATGGACTTGGTATATATGGTTTCATTTTGCAGTTGATATAGTCCACTCTAATGTCAGTAGGTAGCGCTGCTGAGTTAAATGTCAAGATTAAGTGTTGAATAATTATAGTGTCCTTGCCTTTTTTAATAGTTATATGACGAGCATCAATTACATCTTGATTAGACAATCATTGAACGATGTCTGTAACAGAGAGGCCTTGAAGATATTTAACAGTGATAACACCTTTAGATATATTTAGAGTATTGTGGGGAATGATAGGAATATTCTATATTTTATTTGGTTTCAGAAGAGGCATACTTTGTTTATTAGAAACTGCTTCAACTAGTAAATTGCCAGACGGTCGTACATTTTTCAGATTTTCTATTTGAGAATCTAGAAATTTTTGTACTATAATAAGGACATAATGGAGAGTTTCTTGTGTGGTGAGATAAGTGTTTGAAATCTAGATTTTGAAGCATCGAAGTTGGAACACTTAAAAGGATAAAATCTGTGTGGATATTTGTCGAAACTTGGTGAAAAGCCTGTTGAAACCATGGCAATGGATGATGCTTGCCTGAATACTCCCATGCCCACCACAGAATCCAACAAGGGGAGCAGAAACACCGACTCTGAACACCTCAGCCTCGGTGCTCTGCCCCGAGTAGTATCAGATATAATACTACACCAGAGGAGCGTAGATCCGCCAAAACTATGAGAGCTCTGGGGCACATTCCTGAGGCAGCGCTAATCTCTAACAGGTTGCAAAATTTGCCCTAACAGCTGATTGAAAAAGAGGGAGACCTAACCTTCTTCCACTCTTCTACAGTGAAGCATGGGTCAAAGAGCACGCTGCCTACAGACTCAGAGATATAATTGCCCCCTTGGGCACCACACAAGTGTTTTTATGATGATTCCATTTGATGGTTTATGATGATCGATGATTATGATTTTATGGTAAAATGGATTTTACGGATGGTGCCCGGTATTTTACAACGATTTATTTAATCCGGAACTTTTAACAGAGGCCATCTAGGACTAAGAGTAATTTTATATTTGACGGTTTATGATTAAAATCTTTTGACACAGTTTAACTATAAAAATTTTCTGAAACACACCTGAATGAAAGCTCTCAGTATTTTATAATTATACTTTTCAAAATGTAAAAATTTGAATATTTTTAAAATTTTTTTATTCGAAAAAATCACTAAAACACTCTTTTTTTAATTTTTTGCCCAATAAAAATTGCTTAAACATCAAATGTTTATCCCAATTTTTTCTCTTTAGTATTTTGCGCAGAACAAAACTAAGAAAAGAATACGTACTGGATATCTCTCTCCTGCCTTTTTAGAATTTTTTCTAGATAATTTCTGTTGTTAGGAAGTTTTTGTTGCTATTTTTTGTTCGTTGCTAATTAGTAAAAAAAAAGAAAGTAATCCCTTACTTATTGCAATCAGATTTCCTTCTTATATTTGCATTCATTAACATAAATTGTATCCTTATTATCTTTTACTTTTGAAATAAATTCGCATTACCTCTACCAGTTTTTGATAAAATTGGTATTTTTTTTTCATGATGATTAAACATTTTTATTTCGTTTTTCGTTAAATTATTTATTTTCGCTTAAAAATACTTTTCTTTATTTTCAGAGTAATTGGATGTAGTTTAATTGGCTCGGGAGCGATATTTTGAAATAATATTTCATTTTTTAAGTGCATTTCAACTTAACATTAATAATAATTTATGTTAAAATTTCTCCTCGAAAAGAAAACGCTATAAAAGTCTATGAAAGCACTAATGATGAAGAAGGGAGGGAAAACAACTACACCAGTTAGATTGTATGATGAAATTTTTTTATTTTAGAATATTTTATTTTATAACCGGCGCTGAACAGCAGACCAAACTATGAGTTTACAACTATCAATGCCCGTAGACTTGTAATTTTGAATTAAACCCAGAAGACAAGGGAGCTCCTGCATCAAGCATTAGGACAAATCAGTTTCCGTGGAGGATTTTTTGATAAAACTAACTCGCCTTTGTGTTACATGGAGTGGAAAACCACAAAAACCTCCCACGGTTAGTCCAACGGCAAGGAGATTCTAACCCATGATTTGCCTACCACTAAGGATAGTTTTCCTCATGATTGTGGTCGGTGCGAACTCGGCGCAGAGTTCGTATTAACCAGCCAAGGCTAAAATTTGAACCAGGTCTAGGGAGGCGAACGTTCCATTCCTTGCGCAACCGTAGCTCTATGAGAACACTTGAGAGGTGTTAATAGCATCCTAATTACCTTTAAGGTTCTCTCAAATTCCCCCGGCAATCAAATAGGTTTTGATATTTTCTGCCCCACCTACCTAAGTAGTGATTATTTGGATTTTGATAAAGTTTTTGCTTTTTTCAGCGCTTAATTATTTGTTTACGACCCACAATGTTTATACTTCTTTTCCATTTTTGACAAGGGTTCTAAAATTGTATATTAAACACTAAAAGCAACGTAAACAAAATAGTTCAGAAAATGCAAAAGTAAAAAACCAACTTTTGGTAGATGTTCTGACGCTTTTAGCTAAAAGCTTAATTCAACAGTAATTTAATAAAAACTTCATTCATTTTAAGTAATATAATTGTAAAAAAAAATATATGAGATTGTTTAGTCAGAAATTTTTCATATGATGTAAATATTTAAATATCATTTATCATACGATAAAATGTGTACATTTCCTTCTGACTTTTGACATGTTAACTCACATATTAAACCTTTTAAAATTATTATTCAAAGACAAAGGTAGCATTCTTTAAATCGAAATATCGATTACGACATCACCACAATGGCCATATTCCACAACCTTAAAAATTATTCTGCCAAGTAGGTCACTTGGCACCCACCCTAAGTACCGTAGCTGTAATATATCTTAAATTTTTTTTAATAATACTAATCAAGAATTCAACTCACTATAAAGTCTCTGCAGTAACAAAATACATGAGTTTTAGAATATTTTTTTAAAAAATTGAGCCAAAATACGGAAATAACTCGTTATTCTACTTATTCAATACAATGATAGATTTTGAAATATTGCCAGAAAAAAGTCAAAAGTTGGCGCTTTTGAAGCTCGTTTTTGGAAGAAAGTCATAGTTTTCTTCATTTTCACAATATATTATATTTATCTATGTACAAAAGTATTTATCTATGTAAAAAGTATTTATTATTAAAAAGTAATTATTAAAAAAGTATGTATTTATTAAAAAGTAAAAGTATTTATCTATGTACAATATATTATATTTATCTGGTTGTTTAATTAGTTCAGTTATTTGTACATTTTCATGATTACCTCATTTAACAAAAAATAATTTATGAATACCACACTTTTAAAATATTTTTCCTCGAAACTATTGGTTTTATACAGTTCTTCATTTAAACCATTAAACAAAATTTATTTTCAATTAAGTTAGCAAAGTTATTATTATTTTTTTTGGTCAAAAATGATAGAAAATACAAAATTTATTTCATTATCCAAAATAAGTCTTATAAACAATTTACGAGTGTTTGCACAATCTGTCGTTTAATAACTTTTATAAATTCTCAGTAATTTTTTCCACTGAATAAAAATAAATAAATAAGTAAATAAAATGGAACTATTTGAATTTCTGGATGAGCACTTTAACTCCATACCGTATTGGCGAATTTTTAACTTTAGATTGAATTAAAAACACATAAGTGAAACATACCACAAAGTGAAAAATTGAATCAATGTGTTTTTGTGGTCAAACATTATTTTACAAATTTTAGAAATATTTTTAAAAACTTGAAGAAATATTCGTAAAATAATACAAATAAAATTATAATATTATTATAAGTTTGTTAAAATATATATATATAACAAAAATAAAATTATTTTACGTATAATTACAAAAAAATTATCTTACAAATAAAACTGTTTTAGTTCGAAATAAAATGGATAGATATATTTTTTGATTTCAAGAATTACTTTACAAATTTTAGAAATATTTAAAAATATTTTACAAGTAATATAATTATAATTATTATAATTAATATCATTATTAGTCTTATTAATAATTAATAACAATTATAATTATTATAATTATAATATTTAACATTTAACACATAAATTATTAAAATATACAAGTCATATAAATAATTACACATAAAATGATTTTACAATTATTTATTAGTCTGTGAGTATATAATAATAGATTTTTTTTAAACAAAACAAACTTGCAATTATAACATTCTAATTTTTTTCATTTTTTTACCAATGCAGACTCAGTTCCCCCCTACGGACAGCCTGGAAACTTCTTGAAAAAACAATTAGATCATTGCTTTCCATGAAGCTGAAACGATGGATAGAAGTGAAGAAAACGTTGAGCAAGACTATTTTCAGACAAATGAAACTGGCTACCGAAGCCGATCACCAACCAGAATTCCCTACTTCATTCCTAGACGACCTAAAGTGGTCAAGATGCGAGACCTCAGTCCAGATACAAGAAACCAGCTGACACAGGAATACTTCGAAGCTTATGATCCATGGACTGGTATACGTATAGCTGCCACGCTCGGTATTTTAATTAGTCTTTTTACTTTGTTCCTAATTTACAAAAGTAAATTCAATAGGAGCAAGGCGACGCTCCTACCAGCCAAGAAAACGTCTTTATATCTCTATGACGACGATTTTGTAGACTGTGACCTTGGAAGTCTAGGATCAAGTTGCCGTTCCAGCATGTTGGGAATGGAATTTCCATATAAGCACAGTGTCATAGACCGTGCTGGTTTTAACTTCGAAGATGCATTCCAGCTTGAAGAAGTACTTGTTAAGTCTTCTGCTGGCGAATGCGTGGCGCTAAAGGTCCATCCACCTGGTAGAAAGAGCTCCAAATGTGGGCCAAAATTTGGCACTCTTCGTATTACTGAAGATACTCCTAGAAGCCTTCCTTGCTCGCCTTACAAACCACAGCAGAAGGTTTCTGAAGACACAGATGTGAAAGCGCTGCAGTCGCCAACTGGCACTATATCTTCCGACCCAACGTCTTTAACTGGTAGTATAACTTCTTTCGGTTTCTCTGACTCAAGTGAAGTAGCCAAGAAATCCAGTAAAAAGAGTACCAATTCCAAAAATATTAAAAAATCTTCAAAGAGATCTTCCTATCCAGTGGTGGAATTGGGAAAATCGTGTCCAAAATCGATGGTTGTGACTACTAAAAAGCCACAAGACTATCGAAGTAGGAGTACTATTGTATCAATTGCTCGACGACAGAGGAATTCTTGAAAACAACTTTATGTATACAACTAATTGTTGAGTTAAGATCACCAAAATGCTTCAATGGATTACATTTTCCATTTATTTAATGATGATTTTCTTGAAAATGAATCGATTATCGAATAAATGAAGGGCGACTTTCTAAAAACAACAGGTATCAGTAACAGAAAAAGCCTTCGTAAAAGTAATCCTAAACCTCATTGTCATTTTAGGAATAACCAATCGAAAGAAACGAATATGACTACAAGCAGTTTTAGAGTTTTTATAAAAAAAGAACTATTTTGTTTTATACCTTTTTAATTTGGTATCTTTATATTTATTTTCCAGTTTAAATTCAATTTTATTTTTTGTAAACTTTTTGCAAGACTCATTTCTACCCAATACACGATCTTGATGTTAGTATTTGTACATATTTTGTGGGAACCTGGCCCTAACTGCTAATCAGGGATACTCTTTTGTAGATGTAGGATAACTGCATCTCAAAAATTATGTAATATGAATTACATAATGAAAGTGAACTATCAATATTGATATTGACTATCATTATCCATTAAATAATGTGATAAATTTATGATTTTACATATACCACTATCGTTTTAATTTACTGATTCTATCTTTAAATGTAGTTGCAATAATATGTGTCCCATAAAATCAACGTTGTTCGTTTTAAAACAAAAAAAATATTTTTAATAATTTTTTTCAAATTGAATATTATATGTAGAGAGTGTACCAAGCTTAACGCTAAATTTAAACTTTTCACCAATCGTACTATTAAATGTTGCCAACGAAAAAAATGTCATACTTCAGGGTTATTAAAAATGAAACTAAAATGAAATAACGGCCTTTTATTACTGAACAATATTTTTATAGTTTTTGTGTTGTTTTACTGACATGTAGTTTAAGGTTGTGATAACTAGAATTGGCCACCCAGATCATGTGATTTAACGCAAATAGATTTCCTTTTGGATGTCTAAGATTCAGAGAAACATGCCCACATTAATGTTGGATGAAGTTGAATGCTTTATCAACGAAATCCATTATCATATATGGAACACGATTATTGAAAATTTCGCCAAAAGCGTACTTACGTTACAAAATATTACCCCTTTTCCATGACATTCTGTCTCATTCATAATCGTATGCTGGAAAGCAATCGAAATCAACAAAAAATCAAAAAAAAATTAAGTAAGAACTTTTTTCTACTCCGGAATTAGGGCATATTTAGATCGATTGGAATGTGACTCGTATAGATAATCTAGTTGTGAGAGTAGAAAAAGACATTTTTTAACACTATGCGTAGTTGCTTTTATTTTAACTTGCTCAAATCAATTTAATTATAAATTTAAATATTGTATTTGAAAAGCTTTAAGACAATGAAGAAAATATAGATATTTTAAATTTATCTTAGATTGTGCAGGAAGTAATTTTTTATCACCGAAACTTTCATAGATGAAACATTATTCTATTCTCATTATACCATACTATTAATATTTAAATAATAATATGTATGTGGAAGTTCCTTATTAAGTGCTAAAGAGTGCATTGATTTAGAAAAAAGTATTTAAAGACATTTCTCAATTTAATAACATTTTTGTACAAATATTAATATATATTCGAGTTCATAATATTCTTTTCCAGTTTTAAAATTTTTTAAGAAGTCGAAAAATTCAATGAAAATGAACTTAGATATCTCAAACTTTTTATTGAGTTATAATTAATTCAGAATTTTAAAAAAAACATTCTATAACAACAAAATTACAGTAAATTAAGTATGAATTAATTTTACAGCTTGCTATTTTTTGCTCATTTTATTTATTTTATGCCAGATATAAGACATCCGATTGTTATTTGATAGCAAAATATATTTCATCAATAAAATTTTTGAAGGCTTCTTCTTAGCTCCTCTATTTAATATATAAATAGAAATTTAGTAAAATATTTGGTGGCCTGAAAAATATTGAACCTTTGAGAGCACAGGTTTTGTTGACACTTAAAAATGAAAGTAGGAAACCAAGTATATCTGTTTAATAATCGACTGTCGTTATTCTAGCAACACCATAATCCCCTCTCTATAGAAATTTTATGGCTTATAGTCAAATAATTATAGAGGAAAGTTACGATTACATTGTTTATCTATATTTTTTACATGTATCACATTGCTTTACGGTAAGAAAATTACTTTCTTGCTAAATATATTTCATTATGAAGGAATGAATTCTTTTTGCGCAATACATTTGTTATGAAGGCAAAACATTTCTTTATTACTATTCTATGTAATAATTATTAAAACTATTAAGATCTATTTTATGCAAAATTTTAATCCTTGCACTTAAATCAAAAATTACTTCGCACTTAAAAATGAAATTATGAAACCATATAATCGCTTGTCGATTTTTCAGCAACACCATAATCTCACTTCTATGTAACTGCTTCGACTTTTAGTAAAACTATTATAAAAGGAAAGTTATTATTACAATGCTTATCAAAATTTTCTTGTATGCATCATATTGCTTTACTGTTAAAAATGTATCTTCATGCTAAATAGATTTAATTATAATAGAATAATTTTCTTTTGTGCAATACATTTGTTATGGATGCAAAATATTTCCTTAAACTATTACTATTGCATAAAACCACTACTAAAACAAAAACTTCGAAATAAACAGGACTTCTAATAGGTTTAAATAAACAGGACTTTTAGTAGGTAAATGAAATTAAATGAAAAATAGTTTTATTTTTAAACTTTAATCTCTTAATCAATTTTAAACATGTCTGTTTGTTAAAAAAACAAATTTCTTGAAGCAAACAATTAATTTTTTTTTAAGTGTAATGTATGTTTGTTAAATTATCTTTTTGATAAAAGTAAAAAATTATGCGTTTCTGACATTTAACTTAATTAAGAGCGAAAAATTAATTTAAACTTCTCCTAAAAGTTTTACCTTTTATATTTGTTTATTCAAGTAATACCAGCAGGTCATGCGTTAATTACAAATGCAATACAAAAATGGCATTTGCAAAATCCACTTCCTCGGGCGAAAGTTTAAGTAAATATTTTAATGAACAAGTAAGAGAAAAAATATGATAAATCTAAATGAAACCTAATCTGATGTCACACAAAAATTGTCACACTTTTAGAATAATTCTTAAATGACGTCTCAACATTTTGCTCCAAAAATGCCTTAAGCTATTAAAACTTTCTCGAATATGATAAATTATACTAAATTAATAATCAAAATAACACTTGATTCATCATATGGAATAATGCATGAAGAGAAACGATTAAAAAAAAACAACTATATTAGAATTCTAAAACTTAAAAATTTATTCCTGGAAACTTCTGATACAGATGTCAAGCGAGAAATCAGTCGCGAATATTACTGATCATTTAAATTTGTTAAACTTTTTTGTATTTTAAATTAAAATTTTTTGATCTCTAATTAAAAATACAAAAGAAAATTAGTATTTGGCACCGAAATCAATTCTACTGAAGGTTTTAATTTAATTAAATGATTAAATTAATTAGCTGAGATGCGCTTCAGAATAAGTATTTATTTTGAACTTGAATTTAGAAGAAATCTCTTGCTTACAAAAAACCCGTTATCGCCGTAACTCTCGAAAATAGTTTCATTTGTTCATTCAAAAAATACATCTGTTAGAATAATTTAACTACCCGAATTAAATTTTATAAAAAAAACGTAAATCTGAAAAAATATTTAAAAATACCATAGTTGATTGTTAGACGTATTATAACAAAATTGATAATAAGCATTAAAATAAGCAAAAAATATGCATAAGCTCATAATTTTATATAATTTTATTTTGCGAAAAAAAAAGCTTTTTGACAACAATTTTTATCAAAAAATTTTAAGTTTCAATGAAAATCATCATTCCAAAACTAAAAAACGTAAAATAAAAAATGCTTACGAAACAAAGAAAAACGATTCTAAAAATACCTTACCTTAAAATAAAAAACGCTCATGTTTTTTTTTTATATTCATAATCGGACGTAAAAAACCATTCTTTAGAAAATTATCATCAAATAAGAAAAAAAAAATTATTTTCAAGTAAAATTTTTTATTATAAAAATTATAACACTTACCTGCTTTATAAATCCGGAGAAATCCAAAATCATATGTTCTTCATTTGAAAACTTTATTCTCAAATAATATATAAATAGATCATCCCTTCATTACTTTGAGATGACATACCACACAATAAAGTTTTATAATTTCAGGATCTCGACATGAATTTCAATATATAACTTAAAAACAGAATAGCTTATTTCTAGTTGAAATTTATCATTCAAAATTAAAAAATACTTACCAAGAAAACGGTAAAAATTTATTAATAATCAGCATAAATGATATTATTTCAAGTAATTCGGATGATTCTTTATTGCTGTTTACCGAATTATATAGATTCAAAAATACACACTATTCTATAACTATTACAGTCCTGCACGTTCTGTGATCATATTTATTCATTGGATTAAACTAAGCAATGTTGACTTCACTTTAATTTGTAATGAATTGAAGAAAAAAAATGTATTTTACCATATTACACACATCTGTAACAGTATGCGATCACAAAATCAGAAGTTATCTGTTGCAAGCTTGTTAATAATAGAAAGGTAAAAATTATTGAGAAATTGTTCTTCAAATGTTTGGCATGTTCTGTTTCAAAAAGATTTACCTATGTCCTGGTTAGTTTTTTCAAGTTCTTCTGCCTTTTCCATAGGGAAATTTTGTTTCTTATTTGCTCCTAAGAAAATGGCGTCCAAATCTGCCAATGATTATGATAGAACTAAATGAGAACTTAATAAATAAATGCCTGATATTTTCAGGCTCCGCTAGAGGGTGTACTCAGGCGTTGCGATTGCGAATTGTTAGATCATAGAAAAAGATTTTTTCAATACGTGGATGAATGGCAACTCTGTCCCAAACTGTTTCAGCGCCACGCTACGTCAAAAAGCTTAACTTCTAGTTAGATTGATGAATTTATCGTTTTATTTTATTATTTTTGATTAAATGTATGAAGTTCTTTGCAATCGTTTTGTCATTAGTTTTATCTTAATTTTATGAAGTGTTTACATGTTAATTCGTTCGGGATGCCATGTGTTAATGGAGACGAAATTACATTTTGCGAAGTAAATTACGAGTTATTTTAAATACTCTAATCTCTCACCATCTTTTTACGTTCTTAAATTTATTTTAATACTTAATAGATTGCATATTTATATGACAGACAATCATCATTTCTCCTTTTAAACTGAAGAATGAATTCCAAAAAGCGTTATTAATGTAGTTTTCCTCATGTATAGAAGTAAAATCCGTTTATAGAAGAATTTATTCTATGACAGAGAAATAAACAAAAGTAAATAAAAAAATTTATACATATAATGGAGCTAAAATCTCAAACAAAAGTTTTGAACCTGATTCAAAAATTTTATGTTTCTACATAAATGCACATTGTGAAATAATTTCTAAACACTAAGAAAAATTTATGCATTCAAATCTTTATTCAGTAATTTTTATTGGAATGAAGAAAAAAAACTTTACTTTAAAGCTAATCACATTCATGGAAGCATTTTATTCTTTCATGTGACAAAGGTAATCATCGTTCCTGATAAAATCATTCAGAAAAAAAAAACGGAACTATGAAAGAGACATTTAAGTACAATAGTAGACTGTAAACTATATAAATCTTCTGTATCAAGTAACCATTTCCTTCAAGTGCTGCAAGAGGGTACATTTTTCGATGCTTATTTTAAATGAATTTTTAATTCGATAAAGAAGTTACGACCAAAAATACTGCGTAAAAAATATTTCTCATGAAATACCGAAAATTTCTTACCAAAATGTTTTACTGAACACAAAATCGTTGTTACAGAAAAAAAGGGTTTAAAAAAAAACAGGAATATTTTCCCTTCTTAAACCGATTTAAATTTTCCAGGTCTTTACGCACGGTAACGAGTTAAGAAAGTTTTAACGATTTCGGAGGCACACCATTGCCTTCATGTCACAGAATTTGCCCACCATTATGGCTTCGCACCAGGCCCTAACACCTAACCCTTGAATTATATAGGGTTATTAAGATTCTTTTAAATCATTTTTTACGCCTTTAATTTCATAAACATTTCGCCTACAAAGATGAAGATCAACATTTTGTTTGTTCAACACACGTGTGTCCTACATAAAAGTTTCTAATTTAATACGAAATTATCAAAATGATTTTTACATAAACATGTACATTATAATCTTTACTTGTACAATTAAGTAAATAATTTATGAGATAAACATAATTTAAAAATCTGTCGTACTTTAGATAAAGCTTTTTAGCAACTATGTATTTGTTGAAAAATATAAAAGAAATGAAGAAAGTTTTAAAAATAATTTTAAACTCCCAATAAAATAAACCTAAGACCTAACAACTGATATTATTGGAAATTTGAGCTGTATTATAATAGTTTTCAAGAAAATTCAGGTGGCCTTAAGTCATTGCGGAACGGTAAGTATAAACCATAATTTCAGGAACAAACTGACACAGTGTTCGCTTAATTCACAAAGCAAAAGACGCCATAATTAACTTGTTAAAAAGAAATTCATTATTTTATAACGAGAAAATTGAAGGGAAAAAAAAGATATCAATAATCTGCAACTTAGAAATTTATTTTAGGAAAATGTCACCCCCGATAATCTGTCAGGCGCGAAATAAAAGATGTATTTTGGTGAAGGAACTCCCTGGAGTGCTAATTAAAAGCGATACGTGCCTTTGTTAACTTTTTGGGCTTTTCAAATTAAAATTTATTGACTTCTCCGTAGTAAGCAAAATACAAAAGGAAAAAGTATAGAAAAGTGTCTCCGCATACAAATGTAATTTAATTAAAAGACGGGTCGGCTAAAATATATTTTCTATTCTTTCTTTATTCTAAATTCTATCTTTGTGAAGGAAAAAAAATCGTTTGCTTTATCTGTTATTTGAAGAGCAGACGAAAAAGCATAAAAGAACTCTTAAGATTGTGGCAAACTAGTTTTTCATTTCGCAAATGGCATGTCTCTGACTCTTGAAAAGAAATTCATTTTTCCTGTCGGAATATTAGCTTGATCGACTGAATAAACCGTTTGTTTTTGTATCATACTAAAGAGAAATTTTTTTCATTATTTTTTATAAACAAGCGAATTTATATTGCGTGTTAAAAATTTGTTTATCGTTGTACTTTAAATCAACCATTTTCTTGCTAGTCAAATATTTTAATAATAATAATAATAATAATAATGTTGCAAAATAAACATAAAGCAATAATTTAAGAGTAGTTCAATTCAAAATGTGAGGAGCAAGTTTTTACCGTCGCAAATGGGATAAAATTTTTAAAAAAAATTAATTCTTATAAGAGACTTAACTGATCGAATGTATCGTCTGTATTAGGATATAGGAAAATACATAGTCGTTTGGGTCATTTTTTTATAACACACTCTCTTTACCATTCGTATAGTATATTTTAAGAACTCAAAATTTTTTATTATCATACTGATTAGAGGTAATTATTTTGATTGCATGCATACCTATAAATACATAACATTTGATTGCACTAAAACGTGAATATGTATATTTTAGGATTTATTCATGATAAAATTTATATTACTTTACAAAACATTGTGTTTCGTAATTTATATTTATCAGTAATACGCTAATAAAATATGTTCTGAAGACAATCATAATCTTCTAATATTAATTAAATAAGTAATATTTTTGTCACACTATCAATGTCATTAGAAATTCATTTTACCTCTTCGTATGAGCTTGATCGGCTGAATACGCCATTTACTTTTATGACCTGAATGAATAAGCATAATGTTTTTTTTTTCTAAGTAGAGCTAAATACAGTATTAATTTTTGGTGAAAATACGAAAAACTTCTTAAATGTATGTATTTTTGAAGAAAGCAAAACTTTATTTAAAAAGTAATTTCAAAAATTATAATATCATATTAATACTTCTAGTCAGCCATTTTTTTTATTTATTTAATGATGAAAAAATTATGAAATGTTAAGTATTTAGAGTCAATAAACCTGAATTAAATGTCTTGATATAAAAAAGAATTAGAATATATTTAGAAGTTGTATTGGTTATATTCAACAAATTTTATATTTTATTGCATTTTCTGTATATTTAAATGAATTCATGCACGGTAAAAAAGGGTTTCTCAAAATTGACTAAAAATGTGTAAAATAACTTTGAAATAAATAATAGTCGAATTTAAAAACTCAATGTATTCAAAGTTGAAACAGTATATACTCATTTTTAGACAAATGCATGGTCTCATAAGTTATATGGGGGGAGAAAGTTGCTAGACAAATGTTTGTTTTCTGGCAGTAGAGACTTTCCGTTGCAGGATGTTCTAATTACCATAGTTGTACTCCCTAGTCCAGGGCGACTTAAGCTTTATTCACCTTCTTCCTGGCGGCGGTTTGCTCTATTATCGGTAGATGGCAGCACACCAAGGAGCATTTATAACTTCCTTTGGATAATAGGAATGTATTGATTTATACTAATCTTAGCTATGAAGTTTATTTATACATTTTTGTTTTATTTTATACACAAAGTTTAAAAAAATATTTCTAATAAATGGTTTAAGCTATTGATAATAATAAGAAAAGATTTAATAAAAATGCGAATGAAAATTACAGTGATGTTAACATAATCACCTTGACCGTTGCGTAAAAATATAAAAGTATTTCGAAATGAATTTCAGTATAAGTTTTATACTTATGTGAGATTTAGTGAGTTCATCTGAAATATTAATTTATATGTGCTATTGTTATAAATACGTCATAACAAAAAACTCAGATCCTTTTGATTATCAATACAATCAATTTGAAAAATGAAACTTGAACCCAAAGGTGAATTAATGTAATTACGCGACAAAATTAATCTTTTAAAATTTATTACTGCAGTTATTCATGTAAAATTTTATTCATATAATTGTATAAGAGTTTGAATACGGTGACCCAGGCCCACGGGGACCTCATCGGTTAGATGCCTCATCTTATGAAGCAGCCACACCCAGCACAAGCATCAAGCAAAGCGGATCCTCAGGTACTACATGGCCCCCAGTCATGCTGGACAAGAGCACCGCATTCTTCTGCCTGTCGACGTGTTTGCGGTGTCTCACAATTGTGTAACTTAACTAAAACATATTTTAAATTAATATATTAGCAGCTTATGTAATGCTGATCACTACCAAACGATAATACTTTTTGTTACGTAACAAACCTTATCCATGAAACTTTAAGAATAAAATACGGTGATATCCAAAAATATTTCTTACTGTACTGGAATATATGTCGAGCTGTGTCATTGCGAAAGCTAGTATATAAAGCATCCTATCTCTGCCACGATCCACTACGAGCCCGGAAATCCTTGGGTTGAATACTGCTGACAGCCAACAAACAACGATCTCGCTCATTTCTACCCCCAATTCACTTTTGAAATTAAGCAATTTGCTCAAAAATGACTATACGCTGTTTAAATATTGAATGCACGGTGTTTTCAAATTAGCCCATTATTTGTTTCGGAGCTATTTTGATTCATTTTTGGTTAATTTTAAGAAGCACTTTTTTACAGTGTGATTTAATAAATGGAATAAAATTTACAAAAAATAAATGATAGTGGTATATGTAGTAAACGGCGTAGCTGTCCGCTGTTTGAGAAATTAAGTTTTCAAAGAAAAAAGAGTGTATCAACTGCATCACAATCACATAGCGTACGTGTGACTGTAAATAATGCACAGACTACTATAGATCTTTTCCCTTCCCAGACTGTAAGAGCTTAATATGGGAAAAAGAAACTTGAATTGTGAATAATTGTTATTTTTGTTGCAGTGAGACAAATGCTAACTTCATTGCGATGTACCGTCGTATAATCAAAGATGGTGAAATAAGTTATATAATAAATATATATATACATATAATCTATATTTTGGAGAATGATGTACACACACTGTGCTTGAGTATCGAGCAATAAATTATTCTGCACCATTTTTGTATGTGTTTAAATATGTGTCTGTCTCTTTCAGGTAAAAATGCATGTGTTTGTTAAGAATACATGTACTGTGTTTCCATCGGAATTCCTGAAAATAGCAGATGGTTTAAAAAATCAAAAAAATGAAAGGAGACAGAAATATACGGTTTGTTGCATTCTGCTTCAGAAATTGGAAGTTATTCTTACCAAGTTTCAAAATTAGTTACAACGTTCGATAGATGGCGTTGCAGAATAATTTTTTGTCATTTAAAATGCCTAATTCCTTAACGATAATGTTAAGATTGTAATCAAGGTTGCATTTAATCCAATAACTTGTTTAATGTTTTGGGGACAAGTACCAGTTCCTATTTAAAGGCCCCTTTTTACTAGATACGCCAAAACTTACCGACTATTTGAAAGATTCATTAAAGAAAGATGGAAGGAGGTAGAAATGTACGGTTTGCTTCATTAGGCTTAAGAAGCAAAGTTTATTTTAATTAAATTTCAAAATTAGGTACGAAATGCTTTAAAAGATGGCATCACTGATTAGAAGAACTATAAAGCAATGTCTTCAGATCCATGTCAGAACATTTCTCTAAAAGATTTGTGTTTGTTAATTTTGTTCTCAGACACGTCGTAGCTGGGAATACTGGATATTTTAAGAGGACAATTTATTGTTTTGTTCCTTTGTTTTGATGCGCCACATTTTAATGATTTTTGTAACTAATTTAGAAATTTGTTTAAATAAATTATCAATTAAAACACATCGGACAATACATTTCTATCTACTTCCATTTTTGTAAAGCAAATTTTTCAAATTTTCGACCAATTTTGAGACCTCAGTAAGGAATAATTTGCTTGTAATCAGAGTTGCTTACAGATTCCAGTATTCAACTACAATAATAATCGATTACAGATAATAAATTTTTGACAATTGCAGGTAATCGTGTTTACATGTAAGCATAACTTGTGATAACAAAATTTATGATTACTTTATGTAATTATAACAAGAAACAATTACAAATAATAAAGATAACAGTAGATTACCTAAATTTACGATTACAAGTAATCATGAGCACAATCATTGGTAACTGTGTTTACTTGTTGTCAAATTTGTAATTTCAAGCAAATAAGATTATCAATTAAAATAATCTAACGGTTGCAACTAATCTTGAATAAAAGTCATTTTAAAATACAATTAAATGTAATCATATTTTGAAAGGCTTACATTGTAGTTAATTGTAACTGTCTCCTTCCAATATTAAATACACAAAAATGAAATACAAATCGTGTTCAGTTTTTTTTAAGCAAAATAAACTAGTGGAAATGGTACACTTGTTGAAGTTTAAATTGTTTCATCCATTTGATACATAGAAAAAACTAAGCAAATAGAAAAAATGTGTTCATTAGACTTGCGTGAATTGAAGGACCACTTGAATGCCAGGAAAAAAAATCTCTTCAGTTCAAAATTTTTTACTGAAAATATTAAAACATTTTCATACTCTCCAAAATTTGAGTTTTTCGTGAATTTTTTTCCCAGTAGTAACGCACTGAGGCATAAAATTTTCAAAATAAATAGAAATTCATAAAACTTCTGTCAGAATTTACGAATATTGCGAATTGTTAATCTGACCTTTGATTTATCTATTTAAATTATTCATATATAGTGATTGGCAAAGCTTTATAATTCTCGTTCATGAAAATATTAATATATTACTTTTTCTACTACTAGGTACAATAATTTCTGATACTACGGAAATTCCGTAGTTGAGTGGAAGGCGTGCTTTGTAGGAATGGTAATTATTCACGAAGCTATTTATGCTCATGTTCAACTAACATCGGAATAAGAGAAGGTCTTACAAAATACTTGGAAGCGACAAATATGTGTTTATGTGTACACTGTAAAATATTTCGGATCAAATTACGATATGATGTACCGGTAAAGTACCGGCACTTTGGGTGCATCATCCGCAAAATCCATTTTTACCGTAAAAGTCAATTTTTACTGAAAAATTATCTACCTTAATTTTTACAGTAATATTTATTTAATTAGAATGATTCTGTTATTTTTACCATAATTATAACAGAAAAAATTACAGAATATCAGATTTTTGTTCCGTAACATGTTTCGGTAAAATTGGATTTTACTGTAAAAAATACCGGTAACTTTTACCGTAATTTTTTACAGTGTTAATTTGTACATTTAACATAATTATTAATTTTTCTAAATTTTCGGAAAAAATACATTGTATTGCAATTACATCCCATTAATTTATATGAGACAAACAAAAATTTGTCATCCAGTTGCTTTGAGGGAAAGAAAAATTTAAGCTAAAATTTGGGACATATCCTTACGAATCGTGGTCATCGTAGGTTCATCCAAAATGAGGAGATCCACTTTGTCTCCGTGATTCCAAAATTTAAAGTCATTTTTAAAATTTCATGCTATGCGGATTAAATGATAAATATTTATATGTTTTCAGTAAGCAGTACATTATACTACTTTTCTTTTGCTTACATCAAATAATGAAAAATTTGTTATCCAGCTGCTTTGAGGGAAAGAACAATTTAGACAAAAATTAGAGACAAGAATATCTTTAAGTATCTTTAAGGTCATCGTTGGTACCTACAGAATGAGGAAATCCGCTTTATCGCGATATTTTCAAAATTTTAAGTGGTTCTTAAAAGGATGATATGACGATTAAGTGATAAAAACTTTTACATTTTTAGTGGTTTAAACTATTGCGAAAATAAATTATTTTACTGTGAAGAAAGAATTTGTCCAATTTCTAGACTAACAATTAAAGATTAAAGACTAACAGTTTAATTATTTTATTCTTAGAATTTATCTTGAAGAGGAAAAAAAAACACTGATGTCCGGCATAATATATTAATGATATGAAAATCGTTTTTTCGGTCTGTAATCCCACGATTGAAGTTATTTTAATGAAAAGAAAAACGTTAATGATAACTATCACTGTAATATATCCATTTAGTTTAAAAGCAATTGTCTTACCTTTTTTGCACATTGCTAAAAAAGATGCATTTCAAAAGGTTGCATCACAAAGGAAATTCAAAACTTAAAATGGTTCCTTTGACAGAAAATGTGCTTGATTATACTAAATTCTTGCATTAAAATCAAAACATTAGAGCCTAATAGGTTAATCAATTTTCTAAGTATAGCCTTTTGCATGCATTGTCATGCATTATCTTGTACTCTGTGTAACAATAATCACTTTTTTTATAAACAACAATTATTACATGTTTAATTTAGTACATACAATCAAATTACAATAAAAAAACAAACTTTTTATTATTTTGTCTATTCTGAAAATTTCATTATTTAATCAATTTTGTCTATTGTCATGTTATTATCAAAAACTAAAATGAGATATGCATCCGATTGTCTTCAGAAACTATATTTCTCCGCCCCCGCCGTTGTTTTGAGTGTTCAACTGAACATTACATTTCTAATTGCTACGCAAAACCTATAAGACTTGAATTTACTAAGTTAACTAACTTTACTAAGTTAAGTTAACTAAGTTACTAAGTTTGCTTGAAATTACCTAGATGAGTAGAATAACAGTGCAAGAATTTCTAGACAATAAAAAAAGTTAGCATTTCGTAATTAGTTCGAGATGTATTAAACCGAAAAAATACCACATGTGCCGCTCTACAGGCCGGAGGCAAGCAACTACAGAGTTTTAATTTGGCATGCTGAAAGGGTCATATTTTTATTTCAATTAAATATACAGCTATTTTTTCGAAATTCTTATTTGTTCTGAATTATTGCAATTTTAAGTGTTTTTATGCGATTTCCCCCCCTCTTTCTTTGCTTTGTGTTACATTTTATTTTGCAACTATTTCGTACGATTCGATCATTAGATCAAGAAATATCAATTGTTAAATTAATATTGGAAAAAATTAAAAAAAATTAGTTACATGTTAATTAGATAAAATATTAATTTTATAAAAAAATTAATTATATAAGAAAATTAATTAAAAAAATTTAATTATAAAACAAGTTTATTATATAATATTAGATATTGAAAAAATTATGTATGTTGATCTATACAGGTTGTTTAAATGCAACTACAGGATTGAGATTTGACGTGCTGATAAGACCATTTTGATTTCTAAAACTAACGAGAGTTTTTTTTTACTAAATTACAAATTGCTATGAAATTTGTGCAGAGTTCATTGCAGTGCTTTTTACAATTTTTTTCAACAAATAATAATTATTTTTCCATTGTTACAGAAAAATCTATCCCTATCGCGATTTTCATTTTATAAACTCGCGCTTGACTTGTATCAAAAGCAACAACAATAAAATAAATGAATAAAAAAAAGAGAGATAGATCAGATGTTGCCAAATATAAATCCTAATATTTATATCAAAATTTTTAAAAATACGAAGACTAAAGATAAGTTAAAACTGTTTCTAAGGTGAACTGTTATATCATGAGAGATTATCATTTATATTGTTAACAAGTAGAATAACTTCTCATTTATCACTTCTAATTATGATGCATATTCTATATTCCTAAGTTTAATCTTTTTTTTTCAAATACAATTTATTATTTCTCAAATCCAAGTATCCTTACATAGAAATAATAGCAATACATAAAATCTGTTAACATAAAATTACAATAATTATATTTTATTGTAATTTTATGTATTGTTATCTATTTTGGAACGATTTGTAAAGAAATAAACAATAATGAATGAGAAGCAACCACGGGGGTTGGGGAGCGGAACTTCCTAGCTTATATAAAGCATATTATAACATTTGCAAATATTAAGATTCACCCAACTTCCTTGCAAATATTGCACTCATCAAATAAAATTATTAATGAAGTTCATCTTTAATATTTACATAATGTTAGAGGCATTATATATTGAAGAAAGAGCGGTGAAACCTTTACTCAAATACATATTCATTCTCCGTGTATTAATCAGACAGAATCTCCAACAGAGAATAAACTTCTGTGACTTTATAAGGCAGAATGAATATTTAAATATTGATCCGTAACGAAGCATTGGAAAATTTACTTCGACTAGCATTTATGAGACAATCGCTTTTACAAACAACGTTTCTTTATGGGACAAAAGTCTTTTGCCATTGTGAATTCTCCCTTTGAACTATATTCAATTATTTCTAGCCGCAAAGCTCTTTGCATTCAAAACTGGAATCGTATTGGCTGCAGAAAAATATATTTTAATGAGCACCCATAAAAAAGAATTCCGAGGCTTAAAACAAACGAAAATGAATTTCTATTTCATGTTTTTTCACGTTTATTTCCTGAAATGGGAATATTGTTCAATACTAATGAACCTTAAATTATCAAACACTAAAAAACGAGTGAGTAATTTTAACATTTAATATGAATGAAGATTAAATATAGGATCTCAATAAACTTAGATAATACAAGATATTTCGAACATTGATAAAAACTTGGAAACGTTTTGGACCATAATAGCAAACAGATTAATTATTAGCATTTAATTGATTAATGATTAAATAACTGAATAATTATTAGCGATAGTTTTGATTAACAATTCAATTAAAGTTTAACTGGAACGTTAGCTTAGTTTAAATTTGTCACTATTTAAGGTTGTAACATGGTATTATGGTTTAAGTTACTGGTATTATTACGGTTCAATAAGGTCAATCATACATATTTCTTAATATACATATTGTTAGAATCCTTGTCAACATGAAATAAATAATTTATGAGGAGTACGAAATTAAAAACATCAAAACTGTTCGTTTGGTTTTGAATTAATTGTCTCCTTCATATTCCAGGGAGGGCAATGAAAATGGATTAGATGTTGTTAATCCTAACATTCTAAAAATTGATTCAGCAGATATCGATACAGATATCGATAACGCTTTTAATTTTATATTAGTTAAATGTTGTTTATTGACCATTAATGTGTGCAAAACGCAAAAGAAAAAATTGATCACCCTGAATAATGTTTGATCCAATGATAAGGACTTAATCTTAATGCTTCGAGAAGGTGACTTCAAATAAGTTAATTAATTAATGCAGATGTTGTTTTAGGTTGCAAAATCAGACACAAAAATGCACTTTCTATGTGAAAACATACCTTTTTCGTATTTTTGAAATCAAAAATATAGGGTATAGTCACAATATGGAGGAAAATAGTTCCATTACTTTGGTCGGGAGAGTGGTCCAAAATTTGGTCCTCTTTATGTTAAGTTTACTTTTTCATACTTCACTATACCTTGAGAATTTAAGCGCATTAAAAACTCTTGGTAAAAATTTTTAAAATTTATTTATACAAAGATAATTCCATAAACAAATATTTCTTTGCAAATATATGTAAATTTTTATTGTTTTATTTAATAACAGACTGAAAATTTGTGATTCGTTAGGTATACCGTTTTTTACATTATTATAAAAAATGCAATTTTAAATAGGAAAATAAAAAGTTTGAGCAAAATAAGTTGAATAGATATTGAAAAAAATTGAATTTTGAAAAAGTCGTATTTTTAAAATGCCATATTTCCCAGATTGCTGCTACTCCCTATATTCCTGGGGTCAGAAATCTTAATCCTTCGCAAAAACGGTATGTTTATTCAGAGAAAGAACATTTTTGTATCTGACTTTGTAATTTCAGATATCGTTTTAAATCATTTTGAAGAATGTAATTTTGAATGGCGAAATACAAAATTTGAGCAAAATCGGCCGAGTAGCTCCTGAGAAATCGAATTTTAAAAATACGATTTTTTTCTACTATACATTTTTATTTCTTTACTACATATTTTACAAGAATTCTAAAAGTATTTAAAAAAAATAAAAAATATATACATTTTAACTACTACATGATCATTTTTCTAATAATAACTTGTAGGTTATTCTTATTTTTTCAATAAAATCAACTTTATAGAAGAAACAAAACGCATATCACATGTATCGATATTTCGAAATGTCACACCAGAAATCTATTACTTAAGAGCAAACTGTATCTTCTTTTACTACTCTAAACTTTTATGTCTTTATAAGCTTCTATAAACATTTGTTTTGACAAGCACAGATGCCAACTAAAGAGTGCCTGAAAGGACATCCATTTGGACATTATAAGCCTTCCATAATGTGGCATATATTTTGGAAAATATATAGGCTTAGAAAGAAGAAAAATACCGAAAAGCTATACCGAGAAATAAATTTTTTCATAATAATAAAAAATATCTAAGCAAAGTGAAGCAAATATATATATATATATGTACGTATGTATCTATGTATGTATGTATCTATGTATGTATGTATCTATGTATATTGGATGTATATATTGGATCATATTATTTATTGGATCGAAATTAGGTTAATTCGTATTTTTATTACGTAATTAATTTGTATTAAGATGAAATCAAAATTTCGACTTGATGCAAATTAACAGTCACTAGGCGTAAGATAATCATAAAATAAATCAAAATTTTTAAGGTTGCATTTTTCAAATGCATTGAAAAGGAGAAAATAATTTTATTTATGACAAGCCAAATACGAAATGGGCCGGGATAGCCTGGTCGGTAGGGCGCTGGGCCCATATCCAAGAGGTCGTGGGTTCGATCCTCACCGGCCGAAGACTGTAGTAAATGGTGACTGGTGCATGTTGAATCTGTCGAGTCTCAAAGTCCTCCATGTTCCCATAACAAATCAATACCTCTGGGGGTACTGATCCATGAGTTTCCTTGTCTTCTGGATTGGTTCAAAAATTACAAGGCTACGGAGTTGAACATTAGTAGTCGTAAACCTATGAAATTGGGTCGGCTGTTCAACGACGGTTATAAAATAAAATAAAAAGCCAAATACGAAAAACGTAGAGTGAGTCAGTTTTGTAATACACTTCTTAAACCACCATATATTCTCCTAATGTCTTTTTAAAGTGGTGCTCCCTACCTGATAAAAATAAAATTATTTCCTTTTATAAGCCCATATGAAAAACAAAGTTTCTGAAAGTTTATTTTGTTATATTTTTTTATTGTATTTCTTTCGAAAACATTAATGCAGAGTTGTGTTTCCATACTTCAGCATTAAACGAAAACTTGCTTTAAAAATAATTTGTGAATGACAATTTTTTTTTACTAAGCTATCATTACATATTTTTATCAGATTCCATACAGAAAAGTTTAAGTTCATTACTTACATAGTTCTAGGTCTTCCTATACGAGAATTTGTTCACTTTTTCTCATAAAATTTTTCTCATAAAAATCTTATGATATACTTTGCTATTTCTATAATATTTCTTACAAAAACATGAATGCATGAAAAGTTTCTCAAATATTTAACATTAAACAAGATCTAGCACAAATATATCATCCGTGTAATTTTTTTAAAGAAATCAATTTTATTTTTAATTGCGTATATTTCATTATAATTATGCATATTTTCAAAATGAATATAATAACTTATGATCTAACAAAAATATAAATAAAAAAATTTTAAGTTCCTATAAATTTTCTCGAATCGTCATTTTTTCAAATATGTACAGTGCGCCAAAAAAAAAAGGCCCACCATGAACAACTTTTGATCTAATGATCGGATCTTCACGTTCAATAGGACTCAATTTTAATGGTACGTTGAGTTGACCTCAAATGTGCTAATTAGTGATGCTGATATTTTAAGTAACGAATTCAGACCCACAAACTTACTTTCTCTGAATGAACATATCTTTTTTATTCAATGGATTTGGATTTCTGACTTCCAAAATATAGGAGGTAGCCGCAATCTAGGAGATTTGGCTCCAATAGTTTGGGCCCCTTAATGTTAATTATATATTTTTTTGTGCATTTCGCCATATCTCCAGAGCTTTTTAACCCAATTGAAAAATCTACGCACAATTATAAAATTCGTTTACCAAACACAATTCTCTGCAAAAAAATCAATTTTAGTAATTGAAAAAGTTATTAATTGTAAGTAAATTGTATCTCTTACATAATTTAAAAGTATGCAATTTTACACGGAATGAAATGCAAAATTGGTTGAATAGTTTATGAGGAATCGAATTTTCGAATTTTTTTTTTTTTTTTTTTTAATCTGAAGTTTTTTTTTTTTTTTTTTTTTTTTTTTGCAAGTTTTAACTTTTTATTGTTAAAAAACAATCATGTCTTTCCAGCTTTATGTAGATCGTGTGTAATATTAAAAATACGAAAATTTTTTGCTGTAATCCATTGTTATAGATTAAACTTACCTTAATATCTTTTGAACGGTTAAACCAATTAGCATGCCGTATTTTCTCCAAAATTGCTAATATTTGCTTGATAATTTTGTTATATATTTAACGCCCATACTTTCTGGGTGCAAAGTCTGTTTCCTTTTTCCACATGTCTCTTTTTTTATAGATGGACTTTCAAACTTATGCCAATAACGCAATCTTAAAGATAATATTAATATTGCGTCATTCAATATAATAAGTAATATTGCGTCATTCGAATAAAATTGCGGATAATAGCATAACTGTAATTTTAAACTTGAAATAGAGCGTTCTCAATATTAAATGAACATTGCTTTATTTTGTAGTCAAATCCTGTGTAAGGAGTACATTGATAAGTACACTGTACTACCAGTTTTCAATGCTGTTTATTTTTTGTTTTTATATTGGTAAGAAAGATTAAGGATAATAGCTCAGCTACCAGATGTAGGGCATTTGTATGAATAAAATATGAATTGAATACAATGTTTGATTATGAAAACTGCAACAAAAAAGTAATATTATTACTTTTATCATTTTTTTCTGAAAGGAAGTAAAAAGAGTTTCAGCCAGTTTTTGTTGACTAGCGCAGTTCAATTCTTTCACAATGACATCCAATTTTGAAGGTAAAATAGAAAGATTGGGCGGAATAACTTTTGTTCCATGCTTTTGAAATGCCAAACACTTTTTTTCGTGACTCCATTCGAGGTCACAAATTTTAAAATTTTAACTAGTTTTGCATGGAATCATTTTCTTAAACGTTAAAAAAAATTTCAGAAAATATACTTCCAAGATTTTTTCCACAAAATCATTACATTTATAATATTAGATTGAATAACAGTTTTTTAAATTGAAAATAATTTAAATCAAAATTTAATTTCAAATTTCGAGTATCTCTTTTATAAGGAAACTATATTTAGTTCTTGTAAACTAATAACCAATTATTTTCAATTTTGTGTTTCTCAGCTGCAACTTAATCAAGCAGAAAATTTATTTTATGAAATTTTTATAAAATTGTGTAATGAAGTAATGTTCTTTAAAATGTCTAACTCAAGGACTTCACTGTTCAAAATCCCAAAGGCCAAGACCGTATCAGAGAAAGTTTCTTGGGGGTCATCTTCCTGGTTCAGAATTTTAAGATTTTTTTTTCTTTTTTCACGGTTTTCAAACTAATCTAATGATTTTCCAATGCATTATGATTATTTTACTTTCCTCCTCGTAAAAAGTGTTGAATTATTTGCTAATTAACTAGATTATAGTACCAACATATTGTAGTTTTGAAACGCCACAATTGCTCGTTTCGGAAAAAACTAGCAAAAGAAATATCAGCACGGTAAAAATAAGTCTCTTAAAGTAAGTTTTTAAACCAAATTTTACATGTTTGAAGTGCAATCGTATTTCGCCAATTTCGATACGTATATAAATTATTTTTTTTTTATTATTGTTTTGCAAGCTT
The DNA here is from genome assembly GCF_982258835.1 of Parasteatoda tepidariorum. NCBI lineage: Eukaryota > Metazoa > Arthropoda > Arachnida > Araneae > Theridiidae > Parasteatoda > Parasteatoda tepidariorum. Next base: position 73,608,634 of record NC_141757.1, read on the forward strand.
TACAAACCTTGTAAAGTTTATACTATAGGCAAAATAAACAGTGGCCACCAAGGCTCAAAAAATCTCTAAAGTTTTACATGCCCTGTCTGTTACATTTATATGCCCGAGCATCTTTTTTGGTGTCGTTTTAATAAACCTAATATTAATCTGTTTAAAATAACACGTTAACAACAATTTGAAATACATCTACGCTTTTACTTTGAGTATATTATTATTGACTGAGAAGTTATAGATATTATTAATAAGAAACAATTAGGCATGAAAATGCATTAATGAAGGGAATCTAGGGCATTATAATTAACTAAGAAATATTATTGGAATTACTAAGTCACATTAATAAATTTTACGAACTACGCATAAGATGCAAATACAAAAGACCCATAAATAATCAAAAATACAAGAGCTTGCTCTTCATCATGCTGTTATCTAATGATATTTTAAAATTTAATATTAATTGTTTTCTTTTATGACCAGAAATTCGGGTGAATTTTTGTTATTAAAAACAAGTATGACTAATAAAAAAGAATAAACTAATTTTTTTTTGTTATTTTTTATGTAGTTAAATTTAAGGTTATTTAAGTTTTATCAAATATAATCTCTTTCTTTGGTGCTATTCATTGGTCCTGTTCGTATCTCGGTGATTTTCGTAGAATTTGAGGAGCATTATTGGAATTTTGTGATATTTCTGAGTGTTTGCATACCAGTCGGAAAAGTAAATGCTGGAAATGATCACAGATTTTACGTGTCGGAACCAAGCCGAACAAAATAATTTTCGAACCAAGTGGCTACACATAACCAAGTACCGATTATGACAGACTTGCTACTACGGGCCTACTGATGATACTGACGAGCCACTACTATTCTGGCCATATTTTACAGACCCCTGGCACTGAACTAAAACAATTTGTAACAGCGTAAAATAGTTTCTCGGTGTATCGATTGGAGAAGGTTGAACTATGGTTATCAGCGAATAAAATTGAAATTGAAGATTAGGTATCTGCTGCATGCTGTATTGGTCAATGTAACGCCTCAAAATATTTAAATTTTAGGAAATAGTTTTAACACTATAATTTACATAGCATACATTTACAGAAAATGCAAAATTGAAAAATCAGCTTTAGGAAAAGTGCATAGCATTGTCACATTTTATAAGTTTTTAAAATAATAATTACTAATTATAACCGTTTCATAAGTCATAGTATTTTCTTATGTTTTCGTGTTTTTACTTGACATTTTGAATTTTCGTGACGATTTTTTTTTGTGCTCCTCACACTATTGCATTAATATATTTTGCTTAGGCTATATTAATCAAATATTAGAATGCACTCTAATTAGTGGACATAATCGTGTGAAATGCAGACGAAATTATATCTTTTGTTATTTAGTTTTTTTTTGCTTAATTTTTTAAATTTTTAAATGAATTTTTGAAACAAAATCGTTATTTTTGATAAATTTTCTTTCTTTTTAAAGGTATTTTTCCTTTTTTATTTCCTGCATTGTTTCTGTGTATTTTTGCATATCATATAAAACTTATTATTAATAAAATTCCGGGAAAAAAATTCGGAAAAAAGGAAAACCGGGAAAAAAATCCTTAATTTTTTTGGTTTTTTCTCTTTCTGTCCTTTTTGTATTTATTTATTGTATTTATATATATATATATATATATATATATATATATATATATATATATATATATATATATATATATATATATATATATATATATATATATATATATATATATATATATATATTGTTGAAGAAAATAAATTCTCTCCCAAAATAATAATTTTCAACTGTTTAAAATTCATTTACCTTCTTACAATTAAACTTAAAGCAACGATTTTTCTATTTTCAATGTAAATCGTTTAGAATATGCATCATTTAAACAAGTAATTCCCTGGATTGCACTAAATAAATAAATTTACCCAGAAAATTCGTTTCTAAAATTTTATTCAGTAAAGTATAAATGAAAAATTAATGTTTCATTATGAAGCAACTGTCATATTAATTTAAAATCAGTAATCCTTTCTATTTTATTCTTAGTTAAATACTAATTGCACTAGAATCATTCCAAAATGTAAATGGACAATGAGCAAGAACGTATTATCGCTCCATCCCACGATATTTTAGCTTAATTTGCATCAAAATACTTTAAAACGTGTGTTATTTCTAACAAAATAAAATACTTTAAAACATTATTCCGAAAAGAATTAAATATGTGCATGTCTTTTCAAACGTTATTAGCATATTATTAAGTATAAAAATATAAGCTGCTTTATTCATTTATGAAACACGGGTTTAAATAAATCCTCAGAGAGACATTTTAAAGTAGTGCTTTATTTTTCCTTTTGTATGTACTAATTTAATATGAATTTATCACGCGTACAGAAACGCATTTAATTCTATAAGAAATAAAGAAGCTAAGTTACTTTAAGTCAAAAAGCGAAGTATATTTTCCTTTATTCTAAATGGAACCAAAGTTCACCAATCTAGGGCTCGCATGACGAATCCGACCAACTATCAACACTGACCTGACCTCTCGGTTTGACTGACTTTACATGCTAAGTCTGTCAGATAGAGAATGCCAGGTCTGTCAGACTACAAATTGCTAGAGTTCATTTTGAAATTCATATTATCAAATCTGTTTGTTGCTTTGCAAGTCAGATTATCACATTTGCTTCTTGTTTTGCAAGTCACGTTATGAAGTTTGATGTTTTGCAAGTCACGTTATCACATTTGTTTCTTGTTTTGCAAGTCAGATTATCAAATTTTTTTGTTGTTTTGCAAGTCACGTTATCACATTCGTTCATTGTTTTGCAAGTCGCATTATCACATTTGTTTGTAACAGAGTTGGGTTTTCGCCGTCAAAAACTGGTTTTTGACATGACAGTGGTAAAAACAGTGTTTTTACCGGTAAAAACCGTCAAAAACCTACTGTTTTCTTTAATTTATGTCATGTAGCGGACAATATTTACATTATTTTCACATAATTGTCCTTATAAATGAATGTTGTAAATGATTGCTATTGATTTTGCAACTATATACATGTATTCTTATAGAAGGATATACATTCATATAGTTCCACATTCATACATTCATATATAGTTAAGAAGTACATTCATACATTCATATAATTTTATCATTATAGCTTGATTTACAAAGGATTCAAAATTTTGCACTTCTTAATTGTTAGAAATAAGCAAACAAACGAAAAAGCTTGGAACTATTAATAAATTCAAGAACTAAAATGAAGAATTTAAAATTTGGCATTTCTTAAATATTAGAAATAAGCTAAACAAAATTTTCAAAACTTGCAACTGCTAACAAACTCTAAGTCAAGAATGACTTGACATTCCTCAGTAATGTAATGTGCCAAACAAAATGATGCTTGGAAATGTTGAAAATTTTGTTTAGTATCCTAATATTTTACTTCAAATAGTATGTTTTGATATAATCATGTTGGGAAAATGCAAGAATCTGTTCTTAAATATCTTTTAACAACTTTTTTTCAAATTTTATTGCCCAAAAATGAATTAATTTTAAATTATAAGCAGTTAACTCAAATAAAAATACAGTTTTACCAAAACTATGGGTTTTTGACGTTTTTGACAGAGGGGTTTTTGACATGACGGTAAAAACCATGGTATAAACCGGTAAAAACCGTCATGTGTCAAAAACTTGCCAACCCTGGTTTGTAACTTAAATAAACATTGCATGATAATCGAAAAGAACGCAATGACTGTTTAGCTAGCTAATGGGCAAATGAGTCAAAATGCTCAAAATAACTAATCAGAGAGGAAGGGTAGAAGTCAAAAGCCATGAATGTCAACAGTTTTTCTAAAATAACTAAAAGGGGGGGAATGACCTTCCTTCCCTAAATTATGGCTTTTGGTTTTAGTCCTTTAAACATAGTGAAGTAAGAGTGGCTCTTAAGTTAAAACACTAAATAAATAACAACACTTGACAGTAAAACTATTAAAAAAAAGTCTATGAAACAACAGAAACAACTTCGAAGTAACTTGGAAAATTGTTCGCAAATGACCAAAGCTGGCAGCTAAAAAATGAGGTTTACGATATTTTTTCCTCGATCAGCTTTTCAAATATGCTCTTGGGAAAATTTTCACTGCTGGATTTCGACAAGTGAATTGGATATGGAAAGAACATCTTCTTAAAGTATAGGTAAGATGGACCTTTAAAAATTTACCTGAATTCATAGCGCTATATATTGCTGCCTTTTAAAATATTCTAAATCAAATTTTTACATATTTTATTTAGAATTATTATAACACGAAATAGTAGCGTTTATAAGTTTTTGCACGTCATTTTCGACGAAAGTTTTCTTTATGTTTAAAAGGGGGGGGGGAAATAGAAGTGGAAAAAAATCACGATTCTTTAGTTTTCAGCTGTTAAACTTGTTCGTTAAAATGCTTTATTCCCCAAACTTTATTTCATCAAGACAAAGTAATGAGAATTAATTAAACTATAAATATATATTTATGAAACAGAAATGATAAGAATGAATTTAATTATTATTGTAAAAATTACCCAGATAATAAGGTTATGTTTTGCATCAAGTTAGTAAATCTCAATTTCAAAATAATTTACACCTCATAAAATTATTCTCATGTATAACTCAGCAATACTTTTAGTTGATATTGGGTGAAATTATTCACACCTCAAATATACTTATTCGCTTGAAGTGTAGTAAAAATAGCCTGTACACCTTAAAAATAACTTCTCTAAGCTGGTTGCTCTGAAGTAGATTTCCATCAACCTCAAAACAACCTCAACTGTAAATAAAACAACTTCATTTTGATTATACTCCTTGGAAGATTGATCTTTTAAGGTTATTTTTGAAGTTAACTTCAAATGAACCTCAAATCAATCTTGACACCTCAAAACAACCTCAAATACACCTTAAATTTCTCTAAGAATTATATATATGCTGCACTATAAATGAAATAAGCAAACAGTTTTTTGAGTCAACAAAACGATAATATTTATGCACAAAACATTGATTTATATTTTTTGGTATTATGATTCTGATTTTTTTTCCCCATAACAGCATACAATTCTTAAAGAAAAGGAAATATTTTATTTTAATTAATATAACTCTTTAATTTAAAAAAAAAAATATTAGCTTCTTTGTACTCAATCGATGCTGTTATTCTATTATGAAATCAATAGTTTTTAAATTACTCTTAAAAAACCAAAAGTCCGAAAAGGTTTTGAAAATCAAGGTCAAACTTACCCAGAAAACATTGAATCCCTTAAATTATTGGGTTGTAATTTCCCTTTTTTCTTCGCGAAATTCAAAATTATTTTCTTATAATGAGTAAATATTTTATTGAGTTACATATTTTCCATTCCAGTCCATTACTTTTTGTTATCTAAGTAGTATGACTCCTTGCTCATAAAATTTTTTTGTTGTTTATTGGCAAAAAACTGATCCAGGTGACTTTTAATTTTATCACTTGACGTACAGGCATTACCGTCTAAAGATTTTCGCAGAGACCCGCTCAAATATTGTTACCATTTCAAAAATGGATAATTTTCTTGACGTTTGAGAAGCAAATCATACATGGCTAATGCAGTCCCGGTTGTTGGGCTGCCCGCCTGTTCGCTTCCCGTTATTTTGACAACGTTTTGTTGTTTTATCTATCTCATTCGCTTTTTAATTCTGTTTTAATCTATTTATTCACTACATTGTGCTTTTTAATTGGCTTATTTACATTGCCTTTCCTTGCTTTGCAAATTTTAGCGTCTCCTTTAAATTGTATTTGATAATTGTTTGTTTTACCACTTTACTCTCGGAGCATTTTAATTATTTTACTGCTGTTGCCATCAGACTCTGTAATGTTTACATAATGTTACTCTGTAATGTTACTTTTTTGTATTTTATGTACTTTTTTGTTTTCTTGATTTTAATAAACATTTACCCGTATGCCCTAAATTGGGGCAGGTCGGGGTAAATATTTCATACATGGCTAATGCGACGTCGCAAATTTCTTTCCGTGAGAACATGAGAAACTCATATGTCGAACTTTGCGAATGAATTTAGACGTTTCAAATGATCATGAATGGTCGAATTCGAAAAATTTATCCTCTCAACCATCTCATGAGCTTCTATTCGCTAGTTTTCACCAATTAAAGCCTTTATTGGGCTTTCATCAGCCTACAATGGCGTGGTGCATCATCGTGCATCGAAATTTTGCCTGATCAAAATTTTGCTAACCAGTTTTGGCACTGGCATACTATCAATCCATCTTCTCCATACACATCGGATAATTTTTTTTCTTGCCTGTACAGCATTTTTACCTTTTTGATAGTAAAAAAGCAAAATAATGTGAAAATGCTGCTTTACATTTTCCATATTTAAAAGGTCACCAACCTAAAACTACTTTTTCACAAATAAAATTTTCTACATCAATTATCAAAATTTCTAATGATTATACGATTTAAGTATGAAGTTGGCTGTCAAAAAATGTAAGGAAGTCCTCTGTTGGGAAAAAACGAAATTAGTTTCCAAAAAAAAAAAAAAAAAAATACAAAAAGCAGTTTTGAGCTTTCTACGATTTTTTTCGAAATAAAATCTTATTTTTACTGAGCTGTATATCAAAACTTTGATTTAATTAAGAAACACTTGATTAAGTGGTTCATTTGATAGAAAACTGACATGACATATCTAATCATTTTGATAAAAACTTGAAGAAACTAGCGTGTCAGTTAAGGATATCAAAATTTTACTTATTACAAAAGTTTTATTTCCTAGTTCTTATACGAAGAGAAATTCTCTAGGGCAGTTATTAAAATATATGTCATGTCAAACGCTATTGAATAAAATTGGAAGTTCGTATATTGAATTATTTCCTATTTCAATATTCTTCGATATATTATTAATTTAATTTTTATCAAGCATTAGAAATGTCTTTTATACTTATGTAACACTTCAGCTTTAGTGTAAAGAAATGCTTGTCAAAAAAAGTAAAAAATAAAACCGGGGAACAGTGCAAAAATTACAGTTTTGCTATCTAATTTTTAGTTTTTGCCCTCAGACTCGCAATGTTTAGATTTAAAAAAATTATTTTCTTGAATATATTTATGAAATTTAAAAATCTAAAACAATTTTCCAAATTCAATTTTAAATTAACAAATTTCAAAGTGAAACTTTATTTCTTCTTTCATCTGCTTATTGTTTCTAATTCGTTTGCGTAATTCGAAATGTGTTTCTTGTTTTTCAGTGGCGCCATCCATCGCCAAGAATACGACTTCAGTCACGCACACATGTTACAGCCCGTTTTAAAGGGTAGTCACATTCATACATCCATTCATTCATCCACAGATTGTAATTTTGACTTGAACCAGAGAACGATCAGTCTCCAATTCAGCACCCCGGTATTGATTTGTTAGAAGAAATTGGAGGACCTTGTGACCCAACAGATTTAACATGCACCAGTCACCATTTACTACACTGAGAGTCTTCGGTTGGCGGGGATCGAACTCACGACATCTCCGACATAGGCCCAACTCCCTACCAACTAGGCTATTCCAACCTTCCTTCCATCTGTAAAGTTGTTAAACAAGCACATTCCGTACAGACCGACGTCATTATCTTGCTGAGTTTCATGTTTATTTTCGTTAAAAACTAATTAACTTAAACGCAGTGAGAAATTTTCTCCATTAATTAACCATCGAATTACTGATTCAAAATTAAATAATATCTGTAATTATAAATATTGGAGATAATTTTTTTATTATATAAAAGAATGCTGTGACATATAACTAAATAAAATATAAAATTAATAATCTTAAACTGTAACGTAGAACATACTTTATAAAGAAAATATTTTATTATCTTTGTGTATTATTAAGGTTGAATAGGTCGGCCTGTTTCGGGGGCTCTCTTAACAAAGGCGCCCATTCTCAAGACTCAACAGAAGTGAATGGAGGAAAAGATAAAAGGAAACGTTAAGTTACTTATGAAAAAATGGGAAAGAAAAAAAAGTAGATAAACTAGAAAACTCACATAACCTCTGACAAAAGGGCAACTCAGAGCAGGATGCATTTCCAAGCGATATGAAAGGTTGGTTATTAACCCATGTCCTTAATTAAGAAATGGCTATTTATATGGATGAAATAAAATTCCAGAACGTCAGAACGAACTGATGCGAAAGTTGTGGGAAGAAGTTGGCAGAAATAAATTATGCCGAAAGAGCCAACAATATGCGGCAAAAGATAATTTATCGAATTCCAGCTGACGAACATATATGCCGTGTTCAAACTAATTCTCAAATTTTCTTTTTAATTATGTATATTGAAAAGTATAAATAAAGGTGAGACAAGGAATTATATAAACATTGCTGTATTAACTATATGAGAATAATGTTTTATTTGCTTAAAACTTCGAAGTTCAAAAGGAAATGAAGATAAAAAAGAACATACATGTATACAAAAATTATGAACAAAATGAACTTTTTTCTTCACGCAAACTCTATTTTATCAAACATTAGCTTTTCCAGACAAATCTTTTTTGATCGGTAACTCCTATTACGATTTCAAATAATCCCATTTTGAAGTTAAGCCTTGCAAATATTGAAACAACTGAAGCCCAGCATTGTTTGCACAAAAGCATTTGACACAGATCAATAAATCTCTACCTTAAGTCTAAAATAATTAATTTTCCCTCCACCCTATCATTTTAATGTTAGAAACACAGTCTTCCAAATTACAATTCTCCATTGTTAGGAAATCTGTATAAGGTGACAATAGAAAAATATAATTTAATCAGCATGGCGTATAAAAGTTATTTGTGAACATTCATCAGAGTGTAAAATCTCTTTTTCCTTTCAAAACTGACATCTTTCTGCTGAAATTCCATAACCGACCGAAAGGGAATGTGAGTGGTAATGTTGTGGCATCATTCTACAGTTGAAATTATAAAAGCATTATTGAAATATTAAAAAAAAACATCTAAACATTAATCTTTAACACATTATGTTGCTAATAAGAGTCAATATTTAGTTAAAATATAGCAATAAAGATTTATATACTTTATTAACTTATCATTTCAACTAATTTTTGCAGTTTCGACACAAATACGTGATTTAAAGCAGCTGCTCATGTAATAATATTACAGTTTTAAATATTTTAATATTAAATATTAATGCAATTTTTAAATAATATTAAAAACAAATATATAACAATTATTACTGTAATTTATAATATTAATAATAATTAATAATTATAATATAATATATATTATAATAATAATGTAATGTTATCATGTTATAAGTGTTATTATGATAAATAATATATATATATATATTATAAATATTATATTAGTTTCAAATATTACACTAAAAAAGTTAATTTCTCCTCAACATGTCTTTTAAATAAAAAACTAACTTTTTTTATGAAATTTTTTAGAAGGGGCGTAGAATTTTAAGCAGCGTGAGCTGTTTGTGAAGAAAATAAAAATTGTTCGAATCTAAAAAAGTTATTTTATTCTTATCTTCTCTAGCGAGAACACCGTGATTCCGTGACACAACTTACAAAAGTTTCAAATAAAAGACTAAATTTATCAAAAATAATGTGTCGTGTACAATATGCCGTGTACTTTTCTTTATTTAAAAGCTTTCCACCTATTTGTAAACTGTAAATAATAACTGCAAATTACACAAAAATTTACAGCTATTATTCACAGTGTGCAAATAGATACAAACTTCTGCTATACTAGAATGCAAAGTTTCTTGACAATGACGTCACGGCTGGCGGAGGAAGAAGGAGAAATAAGTTCAGTCGTTATATAGAAGAAATATAACTAAATAAAGATACCATTCCGCGATGCGCCGCTCGTAAATCTAAAAATATATAAAATTTTAAGAAAATTATAGCAAATTAACGCTATATATGTGTGGGTTAAGATAACTTATCATATTTCTATTGTGAAATGCGTAATTTTCCTCGAAATACAGACATCGCGCCAGGAACTATTTTTTTCGTTTTCCCTCAGCATATTTCTCCATTGTCAAGAAACATTGCAGTTTAGTATAGATACATTATACTTTTTAAGAAAAAAAAACTGTTGTAAACAGTAAAAGTCTGATTTTATCTTTTAACTGTTACCTGCGCGCTGGGCAAAATTCCCGTTTTTTTACAAACTTGAGTCGTATACTTGGTGGTTTAAAGCTGTTTTTCACAGAACAGTTTTTCTCTGTTTTTCCCCCTAATCATGAACGGATTAAAACTGTCAATTCAAATTCTAGTTTTTTCTATACAGTTTTGCTTACCGTTAGATAACTTTCTTTTTTTTAAAATGATTTTACTTTTATTTTCGATACTTGCTCTTACTTCTCAGAGATTATTTTGTGGTTTTGAATATCATGTAAATAAAACTTTGATTCGATTTCATTGTCAAATTGATACTCTACCTGATTATTGCCTGTCTTTAGATCGAATTTTTCGGTAAGTTAAATTGCCAAACATTCTTAGAAGAGCGCCAATATAGTTTCAAACATTTTTACATTTAAATATGGTTTTAATAAGTAAGACTTTTAGGATAAAGACAGTTCAAGAATTCTCCTCACAACGAAATACCAGACTTGACATCGTAAAGCGGGAAGAGAACTGGCATTCCAATTAGAGGAGCCGTGTTCGAATCTCTATGCCTACTGGTCATGCGAATGCTGCACTCAGCTCGCACCGACCACAATGCTGACATAGTTATTTTAGAATTTAGAGTTTTTTCGACATAAATAAGTCTTTTGTTAAAATAACAGAGGTGATAGATTAAAATAAAAGTACTTATCTGCTTAAAAAACTGGTCCTTCCTCAATGGCACGACAGCCCCGGGTGGGCTCAGGCCTTCTCAATCAACTTCCTCCAGGCCTGCCTCCGCCTGGCAGTTGTCTTCCAGTTTGAGACTTTTAAGACTGAAAAGTCTCTTTCCACGCAGTCGGCCCATCTCAGCTTTGCTCGACCTCTGGGCCTTGATCCGATGGGCTGAGCGGTTTTAAATCACAGTATTTTTCTGTGAAGTAAACGGTTTTATACTGACGCACCAGTTGACAGTTTTTTTGAAAATTTAACAGTTTTTTTAAGAGTATGAACTTTTAATAATGTGCGTAAATGTGGGGAGAGTTGTTATCGATAATGTCAACCTTCATCTATAAAAAGGTACCCCACCATAGAATAAAATTAACATGTCTTACATACTAGTGAGCTAGAATTATATTTTTGTAGTGGTAGATACACTACAGTACTCCCCCACCAGAATCATATCTATGATGGAATTCGATGAGCGGATACCACTAGTTGATTCATTGCTGTTTCACGAGAAGCCGGGAGAGCTGTATTAAGATCACCGTACTTTTTGAGTGCTGATCGTGAGAGCTGTATTAAGATCACGGTCGTGGACGTTCCAGTGTTGCCTTTAGAAGTCGAGTGTATACGTTGTACTTTGTGTGTGATCGAGACTGAGAAGCAACATCGGGAGGTCGTAGTCACAAGTAACAATGCCAGTACAATGTCGTAGTCACAAGTAGCAAGTCAACTGTTCAATGTGGACCATCCATCAAAGTAGGCGCGTTCAAATCGTAGTGGGCGTTTCTGTCAAGGCAGGCATGTTCACATCTCGTCCGGGTCACCAATGTGGGGAGAGTTGTTATCGACAATGTCAACCTTCATTTATGAAAAAGTACCCCACCATAGAATAAAGTTACTGCAATTAGAATATTAGAATATATACTAGTGAATTGGAATATATGCTAGCACTAGTGAATTGGATTAGAATGTATACTAGTGAATTGGAGTTACATTTTTGTAGTAGTAGATACACTGCAATGAACTTTAAATAATTTATAAAAATCTGGTTATAAGACATTAGATACTAGCCTTTTTAATTTATGCGTTCGTTACAATATATAAATACTATATGAGAACTTATAAGACACCCTATGTATGACGCAAAGAAGCAATAAAAAGCATATTATATACTATTTTCGAAGTTCTGAAACAGAAATGACCGTAGATTCGTGACGACGGTTTCGCAAAACAAAAATGACCGACGACTTGAAAAATCAACTGAATAAAAACAGAGAGAGAGAGAGAAATACATTTTGCTGCATTCTCATGAAACTTTTAAATTGGTACCAAAGTTTCTCAACAAATAGCTATATTTACTAGAAAAAGTACAAAGCAATGCTTTTTGCTGCATTCCAGAGCATTTCAAATGAAATATGTGTACGATTGTCTAACTCAGATTGTCCGACTCTGATTGCCTTTTAAACTCAGAGTGCGGCACATTCTTAATAAAATGTATTCATTTATAGTTTTTCTCTGTTAACAGCACTATCTGTTTTATGATGATTGATTAACTAGTTTCCTAAAGAAAATGCAGCAAACTGTACATTTCTATGCTTTTCCGGTTTCCTTTCATTGAGTTTTCAAATTTTTTATAACTTGATACTAACTTATTAGGTAGTATCATACTACCTTATAAAGTAGTATCAAGTTATTAAAAATTTAAATATATATATTTAACTCAAGAGTTAATGCAAGTAGCATTTTCTTTAACTAGTTGCCTAAATTAAAGTAGTTTAATATTTATAAGCAAATTTTAAGGTAGTTTTTATCTTAGTAGTGTAGGAAAACTATTCGTTTACATATATTTTTTATAAGAAGTACGTAGAAATTAATATTCTGAACTAATCCAATTTTCAATATACTGCTGTAGAAAAATATTGCTTAAATTCATAAATCTTATTCAAAAGTCAGAAATTTAAAATAGTAAATTATAACTCGGTCTCGGAATATCATCATATTTTAAAGTCTGTTGCTTAAAAAACTGAAACATCGTAACTTCCAAATAAGGTAGTTTTATAAAAGAAGACAGATTAAAATATTTACTTAGAAACAAATTATTTAACGAAAAATGTACCTAAGTTGTTCATGAATTGAAATCTAATTCAATATATTTACAATAGAATTAGAATTATTTGAGCATGAGAAATGAACTTTAATGCGTTAATGTCGAATCAAAAGTCTTTAAAATTAGTAAACAGACACTTGAATACTATAACGAAAGTGAAGTGAACCCGTATTATCTCTCAATTTATCACCAATTAAAAGGTAAACATTCCGTAACTCAATCTATACCATTTATTCTTTCCCGAAACCATTAAATTCACCTGTAGATGTAACGCTCAAATATTTCCCTATTGAAAGGGCGTCGCCGTTCACCGCCCCTGCTCTCTGTTAGTCGGATGAGATGTGAGGGGTGGCCGAGGGACACAGTGGTCACTCTCTCACCTTGCTTACTTGAAGGCGATCCAGAAATAACTTGCATCGATTGAAAACGGACTTTCTGTACTCGGGAGGAAGTCTATTGAATTCTATCAGGCAGGCAGCTGCCACAGCTGCGGACAGACTTTATTAAAGGCTTTTTTTTTATCCGGTTTTCTGTTTTTATTTCTTCCTTCGCCTACCTGTGAATCTATAGGATATATGGTAAATGTGCACCCCTGGAGGGAAAAGAGCCCGTAACTTTCTTTCAACAGTGAGATGATTCTTTTCCCTGGCGTAAAGTGGAAAGAAATGTTATTTGTTGGATAGGGATGCATATAAAGTTGAAGATTATAAATGTTAGCACTTTTTTGTATTGCTATATTGCTGATAAATGTAGAAAAAATTCCTTTATACCTAAAAAGTAATTTTAAAATACTTAAGTAATGTGCATCTAATATATGCAAACTAGAGGCCTTCATCCCCTACTCGCTTTCGCTCGCCAACCCTAATGATTAATACGCAATTATGTATAGTCACTTTGTGAACCAAACTCCATTTGCAACCAAGTAAGTCTTCCTTGAAAAAAAATCCTAAGATTTAAAACATGAATAATTTCAGGAACTAATGCAGTTTTTTTTATTGTTTGCTTGCTTCAATAACAAAAACATTTTTCAATTAAGAGGCTACATTTTACCTCGGTGCTCAGTAAGAAAGACATATTACCATTGTGTCTGCAGTGCTACCTATATTAGCATATTTGGAACCTATAAAACAGTACTCATTACAGTAATGCCGGTGGCACTAAGTACCAAAATTAATTATCATAGCGTCAAAAATAGCATGTGCTTTTTTACGGTTCCCTTAAACGAATCAGTACCTCTTCTTCATTGACTTTGCTTTTTAGTACATAACTGTTTCTTTATTTCAATTAACTTTGATCTTGAAATATCTAATTTTATAAAATCACGTTTAAAAAACCATGAAAACCATGGGAGAAGAACGGTTTGCTTTCATTGTTTACAAAAATGAAGATTGGGTCGCCATCTGTTGCACTTTGAGCAACAAAAAGCTGTGACAAATCAATAACGTAGAAAATCGATTGTATTGTCTCCCCGAGAGTTATTACGCAAAGAAGATAAGCAGTGCTGGTGGGAAATGTGTCTGTCTTCGCGTAGACAATAGAAGAACGAGAGAAAAACATAGTGAAGAAAACGACGGAAACACTACTGAGGATTTTTGAGGAAAAAAAAAGGTTCTTGTTCAATCCGATTTTCAATTTCCTTTTCAGCATCGAAAATCGAAAATTTTGTGACATTCATATTTATTTTTATTTTTACGATTTCAATCGAACGTTTGCTCCTGTAGATTTTGAAACTTTGAAATTCGTTTTTCCCAGAATGAACTTTAAAGGACATTAGCAGTCTTCAACTATGAACTAAATAAACACTTGGCTTCAGATAACTTTAGAAATAATAATTCGATAACGTAGTCACGTTAACCACATTAATCGTTGAGCTTGTGAAAAAGATTTAAACATTAAAAATCGTGCAATAACCTCCAAAGCAGAATCATCTAAAGTTTAATTCATAGCAATTGCCAATGGTAAACCAACACGAAAAATTCATTTTTCAGGCATCTCTCCTCAACCGACTAGTGAAAGTCTTTAAACGATTTTCGGGATCAAGAACTAAAATTGCTCCTTGTTGTGAATTTCAGGAACCAAATTTCCAAAAGTTCTGATGAATCTAGGAACCAAATTTCTAAGCTCTTATAAATCTAGAACCAAATGGTTCTAGACTTATAAGAGATTCGAAGTAACATTCCGACACAAGGACAACAAAAATATGGCGTAAACACAAAAGATAGTTGAAAAAATAGAAAATTAGATTTTTGAGAAAACAGGCCAAAAGGGAGAAAATGAGATTTTTGAAAACAGGAGATAAAAAGAAAATTTCAGATTTTTCCTTTTACTCGGGAAAATGAAAAAAATAATTCCAAAAAATTAGTTTTTGAATAGTATAAAAAGTTTAATCACAGAAAACTAAAGGGATTATAAATATTCTGTCAAATGCAAGATTGATAAAACATTTTCAATCAATATTGGCATAGAACATTAAAATAAGTAAAAATTACTAATATATTGTTTGAAAAATTGCGAATTTTTATGCTTATATAGAAAATGTACTCATACAACGAGATAAAATGAAATGTTTTAATTAAATTGCTAATTAAACTTTACGATGCTATACAGCAAAAATAAGATGATTAGGTTATTAAAGCATGCATTTTTTTACTCAAGGAAGTTCCTTATTTTAAAAATTAAAAAGAAAATGGAGAAGCTTTAGAGAACTTTAACTCTTAGCATTGAAAAGGAAGAAAATTAATTATCAGAGAGATTTGTAAGCAAACTGCTCATAAAATTATTTATAGTTAACACTTATCTGGTGTAGAATTAAATGGAAGTGCTATCCATTATTGGGAAATAATATTTCACTGAATATATTTTAGCAGCAATTTAGAAGTTAACATTATCGGAATACAATATCTGTGACAAGGAAAGACAACACATTAAATTGAAATTCACCGTGCTGTAGCTCAACTTTAAACAATGTTTTTTTAGATCAATGAAGAAAAATAAATTTCATCTCCAAAATATCATTATTTATCCTTAGGGGTCACCCTAGTCTCAAGGGGGGGGGGTGAGATTATGGGGTAAAGCTCTTCTAAGGGTAAAGTTTAGTGTAAGATTAAGTTTAGATAATTCGATTTATAAGGGGTAAAGTTTGATGTAATTCGATAGGTTTTTTCAAAATATCAAGTGCGTCTGATTTTATTTTGGCGTTTTTACTCGTAGTTATCTCCAGCTATCTCTATCTTAAAGATTATGTACTCCAATTTCATTATGTGATTACAGAGCCATCTCTGAACTAAAATGCAAAAACCTATAAGATTAAAGAGTACATTTTCAAATTTTTAGTTAAAAATAGGGGGTTTTACCTTTTGGGGTAAGGTAGGTAGGTGATGGTGCCATTAAATGTATCTTTTGCAAATATTTCATGTGTGAATATTTATATTATTAATCGAATACGGATTTTGGAGACAAACACACCCAATTATTGTTATTTAATGTGGATGGATTAACTATTAACCATCAACTGGATAAACTATTAATAGACTACTTCAAGCAGGATAGTAATGCAGTGGGCGAAATGTTTTCTATTATTAAATAGAAAAAAATCAAATTGCTATCATCTGATTATATTTTACAGGGAAAAAAAATAATCCTGAAATTCTACTGCTCAGTTTTCACTTGATTATATTTTTTAAAGCAATGATTTGATCTTAAGTTTATTTACCATTATCAACAAGTATAGACCAATTGAGTTATCTTATTATCAAGTTACATATTTAATTGAAAATTTCGTCATTTTTCAGTCTATATAGAGATACGTGCAAGAGCTCGTCTCCGAAACACAATATAGTTTTAAATCTTTGATTTATTTGTTTTGACCACAACACGCAGAGATTAGTGACATTTTATTGTTCAAAAGGGTATATCGACACGTTAAATTTCGAATACTTTCCGACTATCTAGGGGGGGGGGGACTTAAATATAAATTGGAACAATATGCCTCGAAACGATAGTAGTTTAAATCACTTTCTGATTAATTAGAAGCAAAATCTCGCTTCCTTACTAATATAAACAAAATAACTTACACAAAACAGTAATGACATACATAATTTTTGCAAGAAAGAACGAGAAAAGAAAAATATATCTTTTTTCCCTCACATAAAATGAAAAATGTAAGGCGGTAAGCTTTTGATGCCTCCTAATGCAAATATAACTGCCAAGTTCAACAGCTTCGTAAGTTGACCACCAGTCCAAGTTGAACCCAGTTATCAAGAACCGAATTTGTTCTATAGAATAAAATAGAGCAAAGCCTTATTAATCTGTTTACCTTTAATGCTGACCTCAGAAATAAGTGAAATTTGTCAAGGGGCATTATGGAATGTTATTCTAAACCCTTTGCAAGTTGAGTGAAAATAAAATTTTGGCAAATTTTTTTATGATATTTTGTTATGCATTTGAATTCTACTGAATTTATGTAAGATTTAAAAGTTTACCTAAACTCCTTTGTGAGCTGATCTATAAAAAAACTACACTGTAAAAAATTCCAGATCAAATTACGAAATAAAATACCGGCACTTTAGATGCATCATCCGCAAAATCCGGTTTTCCATAAAATATTATATCGTAATTTTTACAGTAATATTTATTTAATTAGAATGATTCAGTGATTTTACGATAATTATTACTGTAACAATTACGGTACATCAGATTTTTTGTTCCGTAACATGTTCCGGTAAAAAGTGGATTTCACGATAAAAAGTACCACGATACCCTAAGTGCCGGTACTTTTTTCCCGTTTTTTTTTTTAAAAAAAAGCAAATTTGCAGTGTAGAATCTAGGAGCTAATTAAGTTATTAAAGAATTTTTTGCAAGAAAAAAACTTAAAACACTAAAAATAGTTTGCATTTTTTAAATGATTTCAGTTTTCAGGCAATAAAGAACGAATTTAGCACAATTTGTTTATTTTTGTAAGCTACTATGGAATTCGAAAAACTGTCAAAAATAAAGTAAATAGATTGCGTCTATATGTTTTGAATACCAATATTTAATGCGTATTCAATTTGGAAAATAATTCTCCGAAATAATTATAAGCTAAGTGAAATAATAATAAGCCAAATGCGATTGTTCAGGGGGACTTTTTTTTGTTTTTTTTGTTATGAAAAGCATCACAATTTTTGTGTTGGCAAATGATTGTTTTGTTCTGCTATCAAGTAGACATTTCAGAACCATTCAGCTATTAGCTAGAAATAATATAGAACAGTTTAATGTAAAAGTGTCAGAATTGAAAAAAAGTATGATTTTTCACTATATTTTAAGACGCCCTTCATTTTCTATTAATTTAACTTAAGAGCAAATCTATAGTGAAAAAATATGTATATATTTCATACTAAAATAGCTTAGGTGTGAGTACTGCAGAAAGAGGTAGCCGAATAAATGCTCTGCTGTATCAATCTCAAACTCGGTACAGAAGTGACTTTTATGGACAAAGTTGAAGTACTATCAAATCATGCATCACTGTAAATTTATTTATCGAGTTGTACACTAATAAAAAAGTGAATATATAAACATACAACTTTTGTAAACGCAATGTGCTTTTGAGTTCAATTTAGTTAGTGTTTTCACAAAATTAGCTATTGTGTTCAACAAATAAGCTATTATGTTCAACAAATAAGCTATTATGTTCAACTCTTTACGAAGTAAATTTTCAGTGATAACTAGATGGATTAAATTCGAGAGTTCTACTTAATTTCATATAAATTTCTTTCTTCATCTATTTCTTATGATTTACCATCAATTGAAATCCTCAGAGAAAAAAGGTTTCGTAGCTGACAGATAAACAAATTCTTTGTCACAGGATTCTGTACTAATGTGCATCGTAAGATGTAATGGTGGTAAGAATTATATTAAAATGCCGAAATTTGTTTCATTTTCCTCCCCACATGAACCTGTAAATCATTGTATGTTCAGCTTAGAAATTGAACAAGTATTGTGTAGTTATCACTGGACAGAGACCCATGCTACTTACGAAAAGCAAAAGCTCTAGTTAAATAGAATTATTCATTAGTAAGAAAGTGAAATTTTTATAAGATGTGGGTATCCACCTGCTATTCCTAAAACATCTTGGCTAAGAACATGATCCAGTTAAAAAGCTAACTTTTAGAAAGTCTACTGGTAATCAAAAAAAGGGGAAGACCCAACACCAGTTGCTTTGATTCTGTAGAAAAAATATCTTAAAGTCATAACCATCAGTAGATTGAAATCGAGCCAGATGAAAACGGTAAGTTGGAACTGCTTTGGAACTAGACTGTCATACTGATGGAAGAAGAAGAACACGGTATAATATATTAACGTCTAAATGTAAGCATACTTAAACAACTCTTTTTCACTGCCATAATTGTTTAAATAAGAAATCTCAGCATTTAATAAGTTTTTTTTTCCTTGTTGTTTCGAGTCACCCGTCGTTTCTGTTGTTTCCTGTTATTACATGTAATTATATGTAATATGTTATTAATATGTAATATGTAATTATATGTAATTTCATTATACTTACGGTAAGAAATGCTTACTTAATGTATTGCTTCATTCTCTTTTCCTTTTTTTTCTTCGATTTATTACATTATGCACTTCGAAGTTTGCTCTTGGCTTTACTTAAGCTATAAATAAAAAGTCCTTACTAGGGATTCTGATGGGTTTATTTTTTAAGAAAACTGCGTAATAAATCCCTTAGAAATATACGATCGTAAGAAAAACATTAATGATCATTAACAGTACACAGCTATAAAAATGTACCCCAAGCCTTACTCGATAATTGCTCAACCTTAATACCTGCCCAATCATTCATAAAAGATCTGTCAGACATTGTTCTACTAAATCTCTCGCTTATTCTCTCAGAGAGAAATATCATAAAAGCAAAATAAATTCTCTGCGGCAGATACATTACGCAGGTCCTTGTATTCTCTGTACAAATCTATTGCCACTAATAGCTTTGGGGGCAGATCGATCCCCCAGATAATGAAACTATAACCGAAAAGGGAAAAAAAGGAAGGACAAAGCTGTGATGATTCTCAGTGTTAGCTGTCATGCATTAATTTTTTTTTCCTCTTTGTATTGCGAGCTAGATATATTACTTAATGGAGAGACATACTTTTGTTGCTGTTCTTGAGCATAAATGATTATGTTTTGTTTGGGAATTTTCCGACTATTTGGACATTGTAACAGGCTAGACATGTTTGATTTAAGAATGCAAATTTTTAATCTGTATATTAGTTCGCTTCTCGGAAACTAAATTAATGTATAAAATTTATAACTTAATTCAGAGAAATTATTTTGTTTCCGCTCTTAAGTAGGAAAGATTATGTTTTATTAAGGAATTTTCTGACTATTTGGTCATTGTAACAGGCTAGACATATTTGGTTTAAGAATACAGATTTTGAATCTGCTTCTCGGAAACTAAATTATTGTATAAAATTCAGAGACATACTTTTGTTGCCGCTCTTAAGTAGGAAAGATTAAGTTTTATTAAGGAATTTTCCGACTATTTGGTCATTGTAACAGGCTAGACATATTTGGTTTAAGAATACAGATTTTGAATCTGCTTCTCGGAAACTAAATTATTGTATAAAATTTATAACCGAATTCAGAGACATACTTTTGTTGCCGCTCTTAAGTATAAATAATTATGTTTTATTTAGGAATTTTCCGATTATTTGGACATTGCAAAAGGCTAGACGCGTTTGGTTTAAGAATACAGATTTTTAATCTGCATTTTAGCTCGCTTCTCGGAAGCTGAATTGTTGCATAAAATGGTATGAATTAATTTAGAGACATACTTTTGTTGTCGCTTTGTTTAGGAATTTTCCGACTATTTGGTCATTGTAACAGATATATTTGGTTTAAGAATATAGATTTTTAAACTGCATGTTTATTTTCTTCGCATAAACTAAATTATATAACTCAAACCACCTGAGGTGCTGGTTTGTCTTCGGAAACTTACCGCTTCATGATTCCAACACCACATTGTCCTCCACCTGCAAGAATTCAAGGGCTACGTGGCCTAATCGTGGTTCCTGCTGCCTTTTGCTGCATTGCTCCGAATCCTGGGCATTAGTATTTCTAGTGCAACAAGGCAAATTAGCTGCCAGTTGTCTGTCAACACAAACTCACAGCTTCGGGATTTCACATAATCTTGCACCTGTACGAATTCACCTTTTCGCAGTTTAATAGCACAATAGCTTGAATCTTCTATGCTGCACCAAGCATTTGGTAGTAATTGGAGGAAACGGGTTGATACAACTCTAGGTGGTTATAGTTGATACTGCCCATTGGGCGAATTACCATGATAATTACTAAAATCAAAATTTCAGTTCCAAATATCATTTTTCTATTTATCAGACAAATTTGATAAATAACATATGCTTCAAGTTTCATACTTCGAATTTGATTGGATGGTGTTATTTCGCATTACCGGTTATTATGTGATTAACTCCTAATGCAACACCAATTATAACAAAATATCAAAACGGAGCATCTTAAATTTTTCAATTTATTCATCTGATAAGGTCAAAACCTGAGACTTCTATGTTTGAGGCGAACTTTTATTTAGCATAATTTTTAATTGGAGTTATTACTTCGATAATTAAAAAATATTGAAATGAAACTTTTTAGTTTTTCTGTTTATCTTGTAAAGACCAGGTAAAAGTTTGAGAATTCTATCTTTCTAAAAATGCGTTATTTTGCATTACTGTCATTTAGGCAAATTACTCTTTGATTATCTCAATAACTACATAATATTTTAAAGAAATTTTTAGTTTTCCCTTTACATGATATGGAGCACGTGGTCAAAATTTGAGACTTCAATCTTTGGGGCAACCTTTTGCTTAACAAAACTTTCAATTAGTGAAATCACCCTTAATTAACCTGATGATTACAAACTATCAAAGTGAAACTTTTTTAAGTTTTTCCTTACATCTGATAAGAAAGACAAGGTCCAAGTTTGAAACTTATTGATAAAAACGTGTAATTTTAGCATTACTGTCAATTAGTTTAATTATTCACTAATTACCCCAATAATTACAGAATACAAAAATAAAGCTTCTTTAATTTTTCTATTTATCTTACAAAAAACGCATGATCTAAAATCTTTCTAATTTCATAGGAAGTGAGAGAATTAGTGATGAATGAGTGAGAAGGGTTTTTACATCTATAGATGTATAACTATGGATAGACGACGTTGAAAAGGACCTCAAGCTGTTGGGAGTCAACCGATGGCGGGCCGTCGCACCGGACAGGGCCAGATGGAGGAAAATCTGCGAGTCAGCCTTGGCCTGTGAAAGGCTGTTGCGCTTATGAAGAAGAAGAAGAAGATGTATAACTTGATAAAGAGACATAATTTTGCATTAAAAAGAAAATTATTGTTATGTATTGCCGTTGTAAAGACATTATTAGGCTAATTATTTTTTAATTACCCCTATAACTACAAAATATTTTAATGAAATTTTTTAGTTTTTATTTTTACATGAAAAGGAAAACGTGGTTGAAATTTTGAGCTCATCTATCTTTGGGGCTAACTTTTACTTAGCATGACTTTCAAAATAGGTAATTACCCAGATGATTTTAAAATACCGAAATGAAACTTTTTTAGTTTTCCCTTTCATCTGATAATAAACGCAATGTTCAAGCTTGAAATTTCAGTATTGGTAAAAAGGCGTAGCATAGCATTGCTGTCAATAAGTCTAATTACTCCCTAATTACCCTAATAGTAAAATAACCAATTGAAACTTATTTAATTTTTTCTATTAGTCTCACAAAAACGCATGTTTCAAATTTTAGCTTTCTAACTACGAGGGGAGAGGGAGAATTAATGATGAGTGAGTGAATGAGTGAAAAGGGCATTTTCATAAGGAGAAATAAGATGAAAAGGGCATTTTCATACGGAGAAATAAGATGAAAAGGGCATTTTCATAAGGAGAAATAAGATGAAAAGGGCATTTTCATAAGGAGAAATAAGATGAAAAGGGCATTTTCATATATAGATATGAAAATGCCTATATAGATATGAAATGGGCATTTTCATAAGGAGAAATAAGATGAATAGGGCGTTTTCATTAGGAGAAATAAGATGAAAAGGGCATTTTCATATATAGATATGAAATGGGCATTTTCATAAGGAGAAATAAGATGAAAAGGGCATTTTCATATATAGATATGAAAAGGCCTATATAGATATGAAATGGGCATTTTCATAAGGAGAAATAAGATGAAAAGGGCATTTTCATACGGAGAAATAAGATGAAATGAGCATTTTCATACGAAGAAATAATATGAAATGGGCATTTTCATAAGGAGAAATAAGATGAAAAGGGCATTTTCATACATAGATATGAAAAAGAAATGTAGACTATATATTTCATATATAGTCTACACTTTTCCATTTAGGAATACAAATTTTTAAGATAAATATTTTATTCTAATATTGCTATTAAATATGTGCAACAGTTTTGCCAAAATATAATCACAATCCACTAGATCCACATCATTTTATATAGTTATTTAAATTATTACTTATGATCTGATAAACGCATGGTTTAATTTTAATCTTTGTAGAAACCACTTGCATTTATAATTCGATGAATTATAACATATAATTCTGAAGTATATATTACAGAAATAAGCAAATATATTGAAGCCATCTGATACAACGTTTAAAAACTATATACAATGAGAATTGTGCTTAAAAATGCTGTAAAACAAAATATTTTTTTCATTTTAAAATCATGTATACTTTATTTTTTTATTCCAAAGCATGTGTAAAAATTGCGAGCAGTTTTATAATACAATAATTTATAACTTAAATTCTAAAGCTTTATAAATTATAATAAGTAAATATTTTGACGCTATATAAAACTACATATTGAAAACAATAAACAATATAAATTGTCAAACTTAATAATGTTGAAAAGCAAAATATTTTTCATTTTAGAATCATATATATCATTAATTATAAATTCTAAATTTTTATTTTGTTATTACTTCTAAAACTTATAAATTATAGCAGTAAGCAAATATTTCGTAGCCATCAAACGCTGTATTTTACTTTGTCACAAAGTTCAATTTTTTAACAAAATCTAAAAGTTTTCAAATCTCAAACACTAAATAGTGTTAAGAATATCAAATGTCAAACACTAAACACTGCTAAATATCAAACATTAAAATATAATATTTGTCAAACATTAAACAATCTTGTGAAGTGAAATATATTTTCGTTTTTAAATTATAGCTATTTTTCCTACAGTACATTTTCTTAAAAGAATAACATTTTATCAAATTCTCTTTCTTCAAGATCATAAATTTATAAAAAATTAATAATTATTTCCCGCTGATATATTTTCTTCAATAGCTATTAATCATTTTTCCCAAATAATCTATTTACAAGCTAGAAAAAAATTCATTTTTCTTTCTTCTAATTACGGTATTTTCTTATTACCCAGCTCCAAAATCTATTTAAAATCTAATCTTCTCATCGAAAGTTTCCTTCTCTATCTCTTAGATAGCAAAGCTTAATTTCCTGAATTTATTGAATAATATAATATCCCCAGATTAATGTATACAAAGAAAACATCCGAAAGAGTAAATTAGATGAAAACTAATTTCGAAGGGCTATTCAGCTTAGAAGCATTACTGCGAGATTATATTGTTCTCGGTAATAATGTAAAAATTCTGTATCGATCAATTAATGAGTTGTTCAAACTTCGTTCAATGTGTAGTTTGAAAGAAGCCATGGTTTTGATTCTGAAAATTTTATAAAAAAAAGTAATTGACTACTAATTCAAACACTTTTATGACATATTATATATATATATATATATATATATATATATATATATATATATATATATATATATACTTATGTAATACAAAATTATAAATACTTTTTTATTAATAAAACCATTAAAACACTTTTAATAAAATGTCTTTGGTGAAGAATAGGTATAGAGATATTCTATTTTGGGACTCAAGGCTGAAAACATACCAATGAATAATAATTAGATTTATAACTCAAAAGAGTTGTTTTTAGAATCTTTCCCTATTTCACTTCCATATTAGGAAGCATTAAATGATTTTGCTTAATGCGTAGAGTTACAAGATATGGACGAGTCGAGCATTTTCACCTCCTTTTCTATTAGTATATAATCCAGGAGCGATTGTTTTCGTATCACTCTTGCTGTATGATGTAAGATGTAATGTAAGATGTGCCGGAACCATCAGGTGTTTTGTCCACCCCCTCCCTTGCGGAAAGTGGATGTGGAATGTTACAGCCACCAGCCTACCCGTAAATAAAACTAATGAAGGAATAATTGGTTCACAACTGAATTAATTAAGCTAATTGTAACTAATGATAACAGGGATGTTATCATTGGTTCTCCTGTTATTACATATATATATATATATATATATATATATATATATATATATATATATATATATATATATATATATATATATATATATATATATATATATATATATATATATATATATATATATATATATATATATATATATATATACATTGCTTTGGCTATATTAATACAATATTGGAAATCACTCTTATTTGCGGATGTAATCGCGCGAGCAGACGACGAGAAACTTTTATCTTCTTTTGTTTTTTGGTTTTTTATTTATCTACACATTTATTTATTTTTTAATTTTTTCATATTTTTGAAAAAAAATAATTTTTTGTTTCTTTTTTAAAATATATTTTCCCTTGTTTGTTTTTGTATAATATATATATAGAAATATTGTGTAAATGTTCTTAAATTCTGCAAATATAAAAATAGGGCATTTTGTGGTAAGGCCCGCGATAAGTTTTTGTTATGGGAGAACGAAAAATCTTTGTAAAGCCTTGGATGTATCTATCTCCTTCCTCTACTGCACTGCAGCTTTCGTGGGCTAAGCATTGACCCACATCTGGCAGAGGGAGCGCCGGACCTGGAATTTCCGGTATTACCCAGCGAGGATGAGTTATCGATACGAAACAGAACAGTGCTACTTACCGTGCTGAATCTTTATTTTTTGCTAGGGCAAGAATTTTTAGTACACGTATCTAGACAAAAAAGAAAAGAAAAAATATGACAGTAATAACCCCCCCCCCCGAAGATAAAATACTTTAGACAACTCTCCAAACTATTGGTACCATTTTTCCCTGATTTCAATTACCCCCTATATTTTGGAGGTCAGAAATTCGAATCTGACAACACCAAAAAAATATATGTTTATTCAGAGAAAGTACGTTTTGCAGCCTGATTTCGAAACTTTAGATATAGTCAGCACTGATCAATTAGCATATTTGAGATCATGCTCTCAAATCATACGATTGAGTCCTAAAATGATAATATTTGACCATTGGATCAAAAGTTAATCAGGCTGACCCGTAAATTTTTTTGCGCACTGTAGATGTTCTCCAATTGGTTTAATTTGTGTGCTACTTAAGAGAACCAATGTTTCTTAAAATTCCAACACGAGCCACTATTCTAAGTAAGTAATTTTTTACTATTTGCCTATTTTACGACACCAGATCCGGCAAAAAACAAGAATTTATAGTTCAGGCTAAAACATAATAACTCGATCCCCCCCCCCGGCCGAAGACTCCCCGTGTAGTTAATGGTGACTGATGCACGTTAAATCTGTCGAGTTGCAAAGTCCTCCATGTTCCCATAACAAATCATTACCTCTGGGGGTACTGATCCAGGAGCTTTCTTCTCTTCTGGATTGGTTCAAACTTACAAGGCTACGGAGTTGAACATTAGTAGCCTTAAACCCAAAATTGGATCGGCTGTTCAACGACGGATAAAAAAAATAAAAATAAAAAAAGCATAATAACAGACTTTTGAAAATTTTGACAAAGAAAGCTATGGACAAAGTTAAGTTTTGATTTATCAAAATATTAGTTTAAAAGAAACCTTTTTGGGATATTTGTAGTTAGTTTGTAAATAATAATAAAAATTTTTAACCATAAATCACTTACTCCTTAATTAACCATATATTCTGTCAAAAAAAAAAAATCTAACTAGGAGGTGTAAAATGTAAAATTTTGTCCCCCAAGTTAAATTCTTGTTCCAAATATCGGGTTTTATACTACGTCATTAAAATTTCCTTTAGAAAAAGATTCAAATGAAAGAGTAATTTCAAGCAATAAAAAATTATTAAAAAGAGAAAAATATTTTCAAA
The DNA here is from genome assembly GCF_982258835.1 of Parasteatoda tepidariorum. Taxonomy (NCBI): domain Eukaryota; kingdom Metazoa; phylum Arthropoda; class Arachnida; order Araneae; family Theridiidae; genus Parasteatoda; species Parasteatoda tepidariorum. Next base: position 73,635,779 of record NC_141757.1, read on the forward strand.
TCAACTGAATAGGAATACAATGTATAAAATATGAAAACAATCAAAATATTAATACAATGTATAGTTTTCTTTAAAATAACCTCTCAAAATCAAACCAGTTCTCAATTTTTACTTTTAAGAAATCTAAACATTTAAGTAAGATTTATGTTCAAAGCTTCTCTTAGTCAACTAACTTTTCTTCAACTAACAGACATACATGGGTAATCGTCCACCTTTGAAATGTTTCCAATATTTTATAACATTGTAAAGGTTTTTTCCAGGAGATTCTGTGCAAATGCAATCTCTATGTCCATGTATTTCTCGAGCAGGAGTCAGATAACCCTAAAAACGAAAATTCTTATTGAATTATATTTAAAATCATTCTTAAAATGAAAAGTTAATGTGTGCATCTATCTTTCTCTCATTACTCCAAAACAGTTTGTGCTGGGAGCTTGAAAATTCAACAGCAAGAGAAAATTTTAGCCCCGATCTCAAAATTCATTTAAAATTTTAAATTAGTTTGTTGGGAAAAAACTTGCAAATTAAATTTTTTTCATTGTTTGAACAACAAGGAAAATTGCTTTCTCATTATTTTCAAGATAAAGATATTATTTATTTAGAATTATACACATAATGCATTATTATTTGCGTGCAGTACCTGTATGCCATTATGTCACGGTATGTCTGACATAAAAATCGAAATTGTGGGGTCAAAGAAGAGTATGAAAGTTCAATAGCGACGATTATTTTTAATACAAAATTTCTGTAACTAAGAAACTAAGCATTTTATTTTTCTCAAAATTGCCTTACGTCAAGTGCTTTATATTATAAATATAACGCACTTAGAAAAAGTTTTTGGTATCCTGCTGGATTTGTTTCATGATTGTGAAATTGACAACGCTCCTCCGCTCTTCAAAACTGGATTGAATATCCGACTAATGCCGTTTTTATTTTGCAAAATGGAATTTTACATCAATGATTAATGGAATTATTCATCACAAATAAGTGGTCATTATATCGAATGAGATAAACGAAATAAAGCTTTCGCATCCCACTGAGGCGAGCTGGGTTCAATGGCTGGTAGAACTATGCATCTGTATCGCCCCAACAACAGTGCTGACATAAAATACCCTCAGTGGCAAACATATCATGAGTTTGACGAATGAGTCTCCTTGCCTTCAAGCTAACCGTGGGAGGTTTTCGTGGTTTTACTCTCGAAAGTCCCATTAAAAAAGTTATGGTCAAGTTTAGTTCCATTAAAAAAGTCCTCCACGGAGGCAAGTTTCTCCCAATACTTGATCCAGAAGTCTCCTTGTCGTCTGAATTAGGAGCGAAATTACAAGGCTACGGAGTTGAACATTGGTAGTCTCGTAAACTCTGAGCAGATGTTTAACGACGGTTATAAAATAAAATGTAATGAGGTAATTTGTATTTGAGAGTAAAGTGTTTGTGCTCAATTAATCGGAGATTTTTTAATAGAATTTGAAGTTTCTACGATAATTGTGAAGTAATTATGCCGGGAGTTGATGAGCGTAGCGAGCAGGAAGTGGATCCCCAGAGTGATAGTTTATATTTATTAGGATACTGATGAAAATGCTTGAAAGTTCTAAACAACGAAAAGTATTTAAATAATGTGAAGCTGCAATAGACATATTTTTTATCTGTCAATTGAAAGAGGAATTTGTTAAGTAAACAATATGCAACATTTGTTGTTACAATAAACTTTTACAATAGTACACTTGAAATATATGAAGAGTTTTTTTTTCTTTTATTAGCAATTGAAAGTTTTAAAGTCCATAATTATAAAACATTCACCAAAAAGCAACGAGAATCGTTTTTTGGAGAACTATGTTTCTTTAAAAAACTTTTTTGATTAATATAAATACATTTAACTTTCTTGTAAGTCGCAGCCTGTTTCTTTCCCTAGGTGCGTCTGCTACGATGAAGCAAAAGTTAAAATCTTTTAAAAAATACATATAAAAAAAGGTCAAAATCCATACCCTCTTCACACCGCAATCAATCAACTGAAGAGCGGAATTTAACATTAATTTGGATGGAATGTCTTTCTCAAAATCACCAATGAAGGCTATGCCATATGAGTTGGTATTATAATTGGGAACATGAGCTCCAGTTAAGTTCCAACCTCTTACTTCGTAAACTCTTCCATTTCCACTAATCAAGAAATTGTAGCCAAGATCCCATAAGCCTTAAATAAAACATTTTACGATATAGATAAAAGTGGTTTGTTAAAATAATTTAGCAAATTCTTGTGTACTAAGAAAAAAACAGAAAACAGAAAATAATGTTTCTTTTATGTAGCATCATAAACTCGGGTATTTCTCTCTCTATTGGCAACACTGTAGTTATTAGTCACTTTGTTCCATTTTCTTCTGCAATATTTTAAGTAGTGTTAAATAGTTAGTTATACGTTAAGCACTTATTAAGAGCTAGCTGTCTTAAGATCAAGAGGTGCTTGAGGAAGTAGTACAGCACGTAATGGAGCACTGGAATGAGTTTTCTATCTTATCTCACGACAAAGATGGAAATAGTTTTAATACTTCTGCTACCTAATATGCTGAAATATCCCCAACTCCATGCTTACGGTAGTTTGCATGATTTAATAACTGCCGACTGATTTTAAATTATTACTGAAATTCAAAGAATTTTGACGATCTCCTGAAAATAGTAAAAAAATGAAAGTACCTCCGCACTGTCAAAGCCGCGGGCAACAGCTAGACTAAGAGAAAATTTTGTTAATATATTGTTTCAAACTGCTGGAGGAGTTTTTTGTTCTTAGTTTAATAGTTTTTTGAGTTATTGGAGCAAGAGCCGGTGGTGGCTATATCACACCTACAACTTGGTTTTTAGAAAACAGCTAGGTTGTGAGTTAAAAGCTAGATTGATGTATAAACACCAATGTCCTTTTGAGGTAAAAAAGTATGTTATAATGAGAGCTATCACCAATTAAGGAACTTAATGATGGATTAAAGTTACCGAAATGGCGTTGTCCCTGAATTCACAATTTGTTGCACTGGGTCAAAAGATGTTTAATAGTAAATGGTTCCTTACAATAGGACCATTCAAATGCAGGTTCATTAAACATGAGGTTATTTAAGAAGGAGTTACAGATTTAGAATATTAAAATACAGTTGCTGTATTCGGCTTGGTTACCATTTAAGTTTCTATATTGAACGAGATAAATTTAAAAGGTGACCCAAGATGGTCGTCAAAGTATACTACTTGTTTTTTTTACTTATTATTTTGTAGTATTTGCTTATTTTATTTTTCATAAAAAATGTAATGCGAATTAACATCTTTTGCATATCAATTAATTATAATGCTACAATTAATTTGCTAAAATAGCAATGAAAACTTCCTTAAACATACTTAAGTAAGTTTGGGCCTTTAAAATGCTTTGACGTCTACAATAAAAGTAATGCAAAAGTTGAGGAATACTTTTGATTTGATGAAAAAAAATTTAAAACATAATTTAGTTACATTATTATATTTTGCATACGTTATATTTTTCGTTTAAATATCTCTGATAATACTGGTGACAGCTTGAAACTTACCTAGCTGTCTAAAGGTACCAGTTTGTCAGGGAAGTAAAGACACCTGGCGTGCAATGTCATCATCATGCCGTTGGATTTTGAATTGTGATTAGTTGATCTTAATGATCCATTCTTACTGGTTAACTTATGAGAGGTTGATCCTCCGACAACTTGTTGTCCCTCAGTGGGATGATCGCAAAGACACGGTTCCCAGTAGAACATCGAAGTCAAGCATCACTGCCTGCTGTCAGTAAGTAGGTGGGTGACCACTTTGGTCAAAATGAGTGGTGACCGAGGGTGCGCTGTATCGGTCCTCGTTAAACTGTTCTACCGTAAAGAGCTCGACTTCGCTCTCAGGTCGTAGGGGTGCGAAAGCAGACGAGTCATCCCCTCTGCAGTGGATCAAAGTTGTGATGGCATGTCATTGGATCATCCTCAGGAATGTTTCCCAGTCAGTGGCCAATAGCCCTTTGTGCTGCTCTAGTGCATCGTAGATAAAGTGCCTACCTACCGACAACCAGTTTAAAATATGTCGAAACCATTGAGATTTCATCGAAACTATTTCCATAAAGTATATGTATTCTATTTTAATCAATTTACTAACCAGCATGACATTTTAAATATTCACCAGAAGCATTTTTATGATTCGTTACTTATGTTCTGGCAGCTGCTGGTTGATCGGGACTTTCTGCAGTATATGGGGAACTGCCGCGACAGGGCCCTCTGGACCTGGTCTAGGCTTTCCTTCTCCAGGGGGGGGGGTGTAACAACACAACAACTTATGTTCTGGGGGATGATGATCGAGTTAATTTTCAACTGACCAATGGAGGGAGAGACTTTTACTGAAGAACTACCTCCAGTAAGCCGTTTTTAACATTTTCAATAGATCCCACATCAGGAGATTGATTTGATTACAATCGTCTAAAGGATTTGCAACTTCAAATTTAATAAAAAATAAGTTGATGACATGAAACAGGGCAAGTGTCACACTTTAGATTGTTTAATAGGTTAATTATCATTAAAAATAATTTGTTTTTAATTTATTTCAACCTACTAACTGTTTGCTTATTTTCTTTAACATTGTTTGACTTGACTGTAAGCCACTTGTTTTTTTAACGAATTTTCCTTGTTTTTTTTCCCCTTAGATAAATTTAAATCAAAGATGGTTTGGATCAAGATCACCCCTTGGCCCAGGCTATTTAAATACAACTCTACATATAATCCATTCCTTTATTTATATTTTTTTTATCTGCATATTTAAAATTTTAAGGTGCGACTTCACAAATGCTGTGCTTATTTACAAAAATCATATACATTGATTAATTCTTTTCAATTGTGTTCAAAAAATTTTCAATTCACTTAAAAAGTTCTTGAGAAATGGTAAAATACTCATAAAGTGAAATTAACATTAAGAATAAGAAGTCTAAAAGTTTGACCGCTTTCCTGACCAAACTATTGAAAACATTGTGATGTTGCTATATCACAAGTGCGTTCTTATTCTACTCCACAAAATTTTTTTCAGTTTTTGTTCATTTAACCACAATAGCCTTCCACTAAATTTCATTAGATCAACTGATTTTTTATATCGATTATTCCCAACTTAACTTTAACTTTAGTAGGGTTTTACTCCTTTCCTCGTGCCTTCTGAGGGCTAAAGAGAATAGAAGGGCTAGTACACTCCGCTCTTAGAGCTGAAGCTACGATTTCCCTCCTCATGATATCACTGTGTCCACAGATCTCGGAGATCGCAAGCAAAGATATTATGATAACTTTGCATCTTTCTCTTTGTAAAAATAAGTTAGACTTTTTCTGGTTATTAGCTTTCAAACTTTACGTAATTAACACATTATTTTCGTTCATAAACATAGTTCAAAAAAACTTTCTTGGCCATTATATTAAAAAAAATACCATTTTAAACTTATAAAAATGTTTTACTAGTTGTCGAAAATGACATTATAAATACTTTATTTTAAAAAGTTCAGTTTTAACTTTAATTATTAAGAAAAATGAAAGCATATATCAACACTTTTTTTTTATCTACATATTCTTTTATAACAATTAGTTGAGTTAAATTTAGAATCCCTGATTTTAAAATATGCCGTTAATAGCAATTTGTTCATACTTAATCATTAGGAAACATCAACCTTAAACGCTAATTACTGAAACAAAATAATAATTTAGGTTCATAATGACATTAGAAATTTTACAATTTTTTATAGATATTTAAATTTACGATGATATAATTTATATATATTTAAGAGAACTTAATTTTTAAAAAAAGTCATAAATATTTAGAATAACTACATTAAAAAATATGTTATGAAATTAGGAGAATCCCAACTATATACTATATATTTTATTTATACTTTTTATTTACATTTTAATTTTCTTTGACTTTACACATTTTTTAATTTTTTTCACCTGCCTTTCTTTTTGAAGTAACAAGGCGGTTTCTATTTAGATAATGAATTTTTATAAAAGTTCTTAACGACAGAATAAACGTATTGCTGTTTTATATAAACTGTGTCATTTCGAAATCCATTATTTGCATAGTTGTTCATTTACTTTAGGGAACACGTGAAAAATTATATTTTTTCCTTTTGTTTTTCTATCAAAATTTTTTCAAGTTACAATCGCGCAAACTGGCATTTCGATAATAGTTTTAAATTCTTGTAAATTCACTGCAAAAACTGAGGAAAGTCATTATAGAAAATAACAAATGTCTTAGAATATCTCGCAAAAAGAAATGCTCCAATATTAGTTAGAGCTAGTAAGGCCGAACGTAAAAGTGCGAGCTTTGCGCCAAAGTGACGTCACTAGAGAAAATCGAATGATTGGCGCGGCGAGAGCTACTTCAAAGGAGTGAACCAGTCCTTCTATTCTCTTTAGCCTTGGTGCCTTCTTAGCGTCAGTTGAGGAAGCCGCGGTATGAGAGAAACAACGTTCTCATTTTTTGAAACTTTTAGGCTCTCACCTTCCTGTTAAATTTTTAGTACTTCACCCCTTTTAATGTGTAAGATGTAAAATATTTAAATTTAAAGTTTATCAAATAAATGTAAAATTAAATCATATTTTGTTTAATTTTGAATTTTGGCAAAGTAAGATGCGCAACACGTGTGCCTTGACGCCAATTGTTGGCGAGTTTTCACGGTGACAGTCACCAGAAAATGTGCGTTCCACATGACCGATTAGATGCCATATAAAGGGAGCTAGCTTCATAAAAGCGAACCATCATGAGATCTGCTGAATAAAGAGAAGTTTTTGTAATTTGAACTAAGTACCCTCTATTACTCAATTTCAAAAAGCACCTGACCAGCTACGAAATATGGAGATCCTTCCGGAACGAAGGATCAGGTAACTAACTTGGACAATGTTTTCAACTATATGATCCTTTATTCATTTTTAATGTAATGATCTATTCCTTATTTACTTAAATTCATTTAAATCGTAACTATATGATTAAATTTCCTAGATTGTGGCTGTTCCATATATTTTAAAGGTCAGAATCCAAATCCATCAACAACAAAAAGTATGTTTATTCAAAGAAAGTACGTTTCGTATCGAAAAATATCGCCTGCACGAGTTACTTAGCAAATTTGAGACCGCCCCCTCAGACCATAAGGATTGAGTTCCAGTGAGTGAAAATCCGATCATTAGATAGAAAGATTATCAGGGTGTTCCATTTATTTTTTTGTGCACACATTCTTGATGGATGAATTTGAAAACCTTATATAGTCGCCGCAGTTTCTATTAAATATATACATTGTTTTAATATTTTATAACCGTCGTCGAACAGCCGACCTGATTTCAGGGTTTACGACTATTAATACTCAACCCCGCAGCCTTGTAATTTTGAACCCAATCCAGAAGACAATGAAACTCCTGGAACATGCATTGGGAGAAGGAACTAACCCGCATTTGCGTTACATGGAGTGGAAAACCACGAAACCCTCCCACGGTCAGATTGACGGCAAGGGGACTCAAACCCATAATCCGTCTATCACTGAGTATATTTTACGTCAGCACTGTGGTCGGTGCAATTCGGATGCCGAATATGCATCAATTAACCATCGCTGGGATTCGAACCCGGTTCACCTCATTGGAAGACGAATGCTCTATCCCCTGAGTCATCACGGCTCTTCAATTAAATACACGGTTATTTCACCCTTGTTGAAACAAATGAATCGTAACAAATACAAATAAATTATGTTATCTTCTAAGCCAACGTACCGGGGGAGCCACCCCCATACCATAGGATCAAGTATGTTTTCGTATCATCCTCAGGAATGTTTCCCAAACAGTCGGCTTTAATACATTGTGTAGCTCCAGTGCGACGTAAAATAAAGTACTACTACTGCACACTTAAGGTTCGTTTTAGTTAAATTTGTGATCAAATGCAGCAATTAGCAATGTAGCAAAATGCGTCAATAATTTACTCATGCTGTTTAAATAAACAGCAATAATGTCTTCTTACTTTCAACTAGGGTTTGTTTTAGTTACATTTATGATCAAATACAGCAATTAGCAATGTAGCAAAATGCGTCAATAATTTACTCATGCTGTTTAAATAAACAGCAATAATGTCTTCTTACTTTCAACTAGGGTTCGTTTTAGTTACATTTATGATCAAATACAGCAATTAGCAATGTAGCAAAATGCGTCAATAATTTACTCATGCTGTTTAAATAAACAGCAATAATGTCTTCTTACTTTCAACTAGGGTTTGTTTTAGTTACATTTATGATCAAATACAGCAATTAGCAATGTAGCAAAATGCGTCAATAATTTACTCATGCTGTTTAAATAAACAGCAATAATGTCTTCTTACTTTCAACTAGGGTTCGTTTTAGTTACATTTATGATCAAATGCAGCAATTAGCAATGTAGCAAAATGCGTCAATAATTTACTCATGCTGTTTAAATAAACAGCAATAATGTCTTCTTACTTTCAACTAGGGTTTGTTTTAGTTACATTTATGATCAAATACAGCAATTAGCAATGTAGCAAAATGCGTCAATAATTTACTCATGCTGTTTAAATAAACAGCAATAATGTCTTCTTACTTTCAACTAGGGTTCGTTTTAGTTACATTTATGATCAAATACAGCAATTAGCAATGTAGCAACATGCGTCAATAATTTACTCATGCTGTTCAAATAAACAGCAATAATGTCTTCTTACTTTCAACTAGGGTTTGTTTTAGTTACATTTATGATCAAATACAGCAATTAGCAATGTAGCAAAATGCGTCAATAATTTACTCATGCTGTTTAAATCAACAGCAATAATGTCCTCTTACTTTCAACTAGGGTTTGTTTTAGTTACATTTATGATCAAATACAAAGCAAAATGCATAAATAATCATAAAATGCATAAATAATTTACTCATACTTGCATAAATAAATAGCAATAATTCCTTCTTACTTTAAGCAAATAATTTATTTTTACCTTTTTCGTCCAACCAGTAATTTTGCATAGTCTGTACTTCTCTCACACAGTGCCAGTCCTTCATGCAAAATGTTGTATCGGTGTGCAAAATTATCACATGGTTAACAGGAAGACTCATCTCCCTTTCACGCATAGCATTTCGAGCTTCCCAATCTTTCCTCGTCGCTATATCTACACCCTCACAATCATAGGATATTTCTAGACAAGACAAGAAAGTAATGTCAAATTGAAAAAGTCGATTGCAAAAATTATTTTTCCATATAAAAGTCTTTGAGAAAAGTTTTTAAGTTAAAAATTTTTTGGGAAATTTAACTATCAAGGGAATTGTATAAAACGCCAAAAAAAAAAAACGCACCGTCCTAAATAACTTTTGATTTAATAATCGGATCTTCACGTTCTAGAAATCGATTTTAATGACTCGAGGAGGTGTCCTCGAACATGGTAATTAAATAATGTAGACATTATTTGAAGTTACGGAATCAGATGGAAACACGCATTTTCTCTGAATAAACATACCTTTTTTACGACGGATTCGGATTTCTAAACACTGATATATAGGGAGTAGCGATAATCTGGGAAACATAACATTTAAATATACGAATTTTTTAAAATTTGATCTTTCAGTTTCCAAATTTTGTATTTTTACAGTTAAAAATGCATTCTTTAAGAGGATGTAAAAGCATTAGGGTAGACGATACATTGCAATTCAAAATTTTTTCGACTATTAAACGAAATAATAAAAATTAATAAATATTTAATAAAATTAAAATTTGCATGGCATTTCTTTGAATAAACGAACTTTAAAGTTGCGTGCAAAATTTTTTTTGCTTCGCTTAAAAAATTCTCAATATATAGCGTATTACGGATAAAGTAAAATTAGCATTAAGGGATCCAAACTTTGAATCGCTCTCCTGACCAAACTATTGGGAGCATATTTCCCAGATTGCTGCTACTCCCGTATTTCAGGGGTCAGAATAAAAAAATTATATTTATTCAGAGAAAATACTTTTTTATGTCCAACTTTGTAATTTAAAAGTATCGTCTGCCCTAATTAATTAGCATATTTCAGGTCACGCCTTTAAAACATTAAGATTGAATCCTAGAACCTGAAAATCCGCGCATTACATCAAAAGTTATTTAGAGTGCTCCGTTTTTTATTTTGCTCAATGTACATCTGTAAAAGTGAATTTAAACGAAATTAGGCTTGAAACAAGTAGCCTGATTGAAAACCTTGGATAAGGTAAAAATTTGCCGCTTTTGCTGCCTTTGAAGTAAAATATGCCCTAGTAAAGTTTCATTTCATTTACTTATAAAATGACAAATACTTTTTAGCTTCCATGAATTCATGGCTTTACGGTCGAGCTATACGCCTTCGAATTTAATCCCAGCTGAGTCATCTGATTTTTGTTCCTAAACTTTTAATCTAAAAAATTGATTATTACTTAATATGTTATACTCGATGCATAAATTATCGTTTTTTAATTTATATATATATATATATATGTTACCGGTAAAGTATGAAGCACCTGCATGCATAGAATGCCGGATGCTATTTAGGCAAAGGATGTGTTAATATTATTTCTCCATACTAATTATAATTTCTATAACTCAATAGATGGCGCTCTGCGCAGCAATGTAAAATCAGTTAGTTTCTAATCAGTTTCCTCCATGACACTGTACCATTATCATCATCCTTCTTGTTATTAAATATATTTTATGTTAAAAGGCGTTTGTTATGATTGAAAACCCCGAGATCTGAGATCATATCACCGTATTTAATAGGATGAAATAAACGTCCTGATGAGGTTATTATGTAAATGATGTGCATGCTACTGTGAATGACCGAAATCGGTGGTTATTGACTTTCACCGGTAAATGTTGACAATCACAAAGTCGCTTTGGTGAATGTCCGAAATATTCATTACATCCGATTTGATATTAATTTATTCGTGGATATAATTACATTTATTTGATATTTTAATAGTTACTGACGATAGATTAGGAGAAACATCAGTGTTTGGAGTATCGGGCAAATATATACCAGGCAATGGCACTTGACATTAAAAAAACATCAGTGTAGGGTATACCGGGAAAATATATTCCGGGCAATGGCACTTGACCTTAAAAAAACATCAGTGTAGGATATACCGGGCAATGGCACATAACTAGACCTAGTATGACTACACCTTTGGTAAATCTCCGAAATATATACTAGGTCTAATGCCACTGCCCGGTATACATTTGCCCGGTATACCCTACACTGATATTTTTTTTCAAGGTGATGTGCCATTGCCCGGTATTCCCTACGCTGGTGTTTTTTTAAGGTCAAGTGCCACTTCCCGGTATACATTTGCCTGGATATTTTTTTAAGGTTCAGTGCCACAGCCCGGTACACATTTTCCCAGTATACCCTACACTGATACTTTTTTAAGGTCAAGTGCCATTGCCCGGTGTATATTTGCCCGATACTCCAAACACAGCATATGATGTAATATTTAAAGCTATAGAAAGAGTAATAAACAATTTTTTAAACCTTTAGATGATGTTCCGGAAATAGTTGCACCAATAACTAAGATAAAATGCACACATAGCATATCCAATCTGAATTAAAAGAAACAAAAACTTGTTAGTGCGATAGCAATGAACAAAATTATAATGTTTAGAATACTTCGTGACTCATTTTCATACTAAAATAAAAATGAAATAAGAAACATAACTCATAATTTATATTTTACACATCCTTTAAACTAAACTGTATCTTTCAAAATTTTACAAAACAAAAAGGAAAACTATTTTTTTAACATATAAAAATGCACTCATATCTAAAAAAATGTGTCTTTTCCCCTTTAGAATAATAAAATATATCGTAATGAGAAGAAAATCAATTATGTCACATAAAATCAAAGTGACTTTATTGCAGTTGCTTAATAATACGCGTTTTCTCCTGAGTCTCTTTTAAATTCCAAGCTATCCATTATAATACTTTGTATCATAATACACTGTCCCAAAAAAGATCACGGTTTTCAAAGAATAAAAATTCGATGACACTGTTTGATGAGAAAAATTATAAATTTAAAGTAACAACTTTTAGTAGCAAGTCTGAGGGCAATATCTGCGGAAATATTGCAATTGAAATGATCAGCAAAAAGCATTTTATAATTTTATATTTTTCAGTAAACAGCGCAAGCTTTTGATGAACTAAGAAACTAGTATTGACATTTAAGGGGAATAAAGGGTTGGTTTCATAAGCAGAGCTCAGCAACTTCTATCTCTTTCCATTTTTCTTTAGTTGATTGTTCATACCGTCTCTTGTTTTGAGACATCAAGTATCAGCAGTTTAAAAATATTATTCTCTGTTTAGCCAGAACTGTTGGTAGAAGTAAACATAATGGTTTGCCGTTTACCATTATGTTTAACGTTAACTATCAGATCTCTCTAAATTGTCTATTCTTTTCTTACAGATCATTAGTCAAATTGGCGGTATTTGTCATGAATCGGACATAAAGCAGCCAAAGGTTATGTCGAGTGTCAGATGGCATTATTTAATTTGACTATCAGTTCTCGCAGAACACAGTACGTATAGTATATATTTTCGCATTCTTATGCTTGAGAAAACTATGTTTTCCTGAAACTATGATTTGTCTATTTATTTATCAGTTCATTTTTTTCTATTTGAAAATACTGCTGTAAAAAAAATCAAAATGCATACACCATTATTGTTTTTTCACAGTTTTCTCCTTGTGTAAAAAAAAACCTTTAAATCTCTTTTTTATTTAACGCCCATTCCTTAGCATTATGCTTTTTTTCTTCAAAGAAACAAGTAGCTTCTACATCGACATCAGGTGACTTTGTTTGTAAGTACATATATACTAAATCTAATTGCGTTACCCTTTCTTTCATATCTTATCATCATTCTAATTAACTCTTATTAGCTATAAAAAGCTAAGATGTTGCTCTGTAAATGTAAGGATTACCAAAAAAAGAATATATAATTCGACTGACATGAGTAACTTCACAAAAAACAATTAAAAAAAACAATAATTAAATGTCTATCTAACTTGATTGAATCAACTGGAACTTTTATAAAATTGTAATATTTGACCCTCATTTTATTAATAACTCTAGATCTCCTAATTAGACAGTAAAACTTTTGAAACTTAGGATCACACCTTATCTGATATAAAAATATATAATCTAGAATCCATTTTTAAAAAGGAACTAGAGTATTAAATAAATTTCCTTTTAGTTAAGTTTAATTTTAAAAAAAACTTCTTATAAAATTCAAAACTTTTCCGAAGAATTATATTCCATTTTATAAAAAAATACTAAATCTCTTAAAAGTAAAATTATTTTTATTAAATCAAGGAATATTATGGATCATAGTCAATACTTACATAAAATCAACAATTCGAAAAACGAAATTAAAAAATAAAAAATAAATAAAAACGTTTAGTAAGAGATAACACTGATAACAACTTACTGTATTACTTGGCTACAGCGTGGCGCCAACAAGAGGCATGTTTTTTTTTTTCAAGCTTAAGTAAAATAGTAATTTTTTTTTCTAAATTTATTTTCTCTCAATTGTTAAACATTTTTAGAAGTGCTTGTTTCCATAGGCTCTTAAATCATAATGAAAAATGTGATTTCCAGGGGCGGAAGTAGAGGCGAGGAGAGAACTGCGATTGAGGCTCTCAGAGCTTATAGCAAAGGGCCTCTTTCAAAGGAACTAATCTGTTTCCCCACAGTTTTAGAAATAGTTCCGCTTATGCAGGAAAAGAACTTCTCGAATTTCAATTTTATCTTTATGAAAACCTTTTACAGGGCACAAAATAAAAAGTGGGCCACCCTGAACAGCTTTTGCTCTTATAGGGATCTTCACGTGTTCTCAATCTTAATTGTTCCAAGGGGTGACCTGAAATATGCTAATTAATTAGTGCAGAAGATATTTTAAGTTACGAAATCACACATAAAAACATACTTTCTCTGAATAAACAACTTTTTCAAACAAGTAGTTTTATAGCTTAATTGTATGCAACAAAAACCTACACCTCAAGAGATTCTTAATCTTAGCATCATTCAAAGAACTAAATTAAAATCAAAGCAAATCCATCGCTAGCTTTGATATGTCTATAATCTACGTACGCTTGGCGTGGAGTTATGTCTTTTATCACCCAATTTAAGAGACATTTAATGTAAAAGGGCAACAACAACAAAAAATTCGATGAATTCGGATTTATGATTATGCATCGAGAGTAACCGCAATCTGAGAACAGCAACCTGAGATATGGTCCTAATAGTTTGGTCTGAAGAGCAGACCAAATCTTAAGCCCCTTAATGTTAATTTTATATTTTGTATATTTCACTATACTTCAAGAACTTCTAGACGAATTTAAAAAATTTTGTACAGAATTTTGAAATTCTTTTATCCAAAGATAATCTCATGCAAAATATAATTGCTAGTAAATAATTATTATTATGTATTGTTTTATTTGTTAATAGGTCGAAGAACTTTTGAATTGTAGGATACACAATTTAACATCATTTTAAAAAATGCAATTTTATGTGGTAAAAGGCAAAATTTAAGCAAAATCTATAAAATAGTTTCTTAAAATTTGAGTTTTATAAAAGTTATATCTATTCGCCCGATTTCGCTCCAATTTTTTAATTTGCAATTTAAAATTTCACTCTTTAAAATGTTTTAAGAAACTGTATACCTTCTTTTATGGGTGGCCCATCTATTTTTTTTTTTTTTTTTTTTTTTTTTTTGCGCACTGAAAATAAAACAAAACGATAATTTTGGTTCCTCATGTAAAAGTGACTATGAAACCCGGTTGAAATCTCGATGTGATTTCTAAAATTTTTACGTACTTTTTATTAAGGGAATGAGCATGAAAATCTTCCACAATGAATAATTATTATTTAAAATGCTGTTAACTTTTGGAATTTGGGAGGAAAATTTAGCAATAATTTGATTAAAAAAATCCTGTTCGATTACACTGCGGGTACATTTTTTTTTCCCGTTGTGGGACATTTTGCAACGGATCTTCAATATTTTCCTGTCACTAATTTTAAATCTGTGCAAATCGGTTTTCTCCGTCCGAGCTACAGTTTTTTTTTTTTTTTTTTTTTTTTTTGAAAATTACATTTTCAATCTATTTTTGTGGAAATGCACTATTTTAATATAATAGGGGTTCGCATAAACGTTGAGAGAAACTTCTAAAGGAGTTAGGGCAATTCATTAGGATTGAATTTCAAGAGGATCAACTCCGAAATGACGACCTACGGCACTAGGGGCGCTCCCCCTATTATGAATTGTTAATTCGAGTGCTTCTAAACGGGTCATAATGAGAAAGTGTTCCCTAGCCACGTATAACTATAGTTCTAGATATGGGTTTCTGTGAAATTTTAATCATAATGACGTGCCCTAACTCTCATAGTTGTCGCATCATTAACATGACCCTCTGTTACATATAACGTTTTTAATCTAACACATTTAGACAAAAATAGATTAAAAATGTCATGTTTAAAAAAATCTGTAGTTTTAGTAAAATTAATTTCATATTATAAATCCCCACACCCGAATCAGGCAAAATCAAGTATTTGCATAAATGCAACATAAAAAAAAAATTTTCACCGTGAGCAAACTAATATTTTTTTCTTCTATCATTTTAAACTTGGAGAAATTTTTATGACTACAATAATGACGCAATAACAACAACACATATTTATTTTAAATTACAAACTTTGAAACCTCATTGCTAGGATCCATAATACACTGAAGAGCCAAAAAAACTGGTATACCTGCCTAATATCGTGCAGGCCCCTCACGAGCAAGCAGAAGTGCCGCAACACGACGTGGCATGGATTCGATCAATGTTTGAAGCAGTGCTGGAGATACTTGACACCATGAATCCTGCAGGGCTGTCCATAAACCAGTGGAAGTAAGAGGGGGTGGGGATATCTTCTGAACATCACGTTGCAAGGCATCCCAAATATATTCAATAATGTTCATGTCTGGGAGTGGATCCAAGAGCTCTCCTCTGAATTTAGACACTTCCGCTGGCCACCAAAACCCACTGACATGAACATTATTGAATATATTTGGGATGTCTTGCAACGTGATGTTCAGAAGATATCCCCACCCCCTCTTACTTCCACTGGTTTATGGACAGCCCTGCAGGATTCATGGTGTCAAGTATCTCCAGCACTGCTTCAAACATTGATCGAATCCATGCCACGTCGTGTTGCGGCACTTCTGCTTGCTCGTGAGGGCCCTGCACGATATTAGGCAGGTATACCAGTTTTTTTGCCTCTTCAGAGTAAATTCCTACACTATTCATTAAGTATTGCTCGTTTTATTGTTCATGATAATATAGAACAACATCTCCGGGTCCTGATCCTCCAGGTCCATAACCTCCTGGGCCAGAACTTCCCTGATCGTATTCAGTTTATTTCTTCATAACCACTTATCGCAGAAGTACATGGGTAATCGTCCACCTTTGAAATTTTTCCAATGTTTTATCACCTCATATAGATTTTCTCCAGGAGAATCTGTGCATCTACAGTCTCTGTGTCCATGAATTGCTCGACCAGGTGTAATGTATCCCTATATAAAATTAATAAAACTCACTATTTAATAAAAAAAATCAATTCACAAGGGAAAACATCAGAAAATACTTTAACAGAGCATAAATATTCGTTCACACTTTTATGCCACACAGACCTGTGACGAACAAAAAGGATCTCGATTGAGATTGCAAAAGCTTAATGAATGGAAGCTTAATGGATAGATCTAAGGAAGCAAAAAACTATACACTTTTTTTAAAAAAGAGCCGCCTAATTTTTAGTTTTTTAATGATAAATGATAAAACTGAAAGACGATAAAACTGAAAGACGATTTTTATTTGTGAACTCTAAAGTATAACTCCGGGAACAAATTTTCTGCTGAATTTATACAAATACTTGATCTTGCCTAATTCTGTTCAGATTGACAAATCTGAAAACAGTTTTTCTCCTAAAGCTGCAAATTTTCATTAAAATAACAGTTTTAGTTTTATTTTTTGTTGAAGTGTACAAGTTTAAAAACGTTACATATGACAGAGGGTCGTGTAAATGTTGCAACTAAGTTCTAGGGGAATTAGGGCACATTATCAGGATTTAAATTGCATAGGAACCCATGTCGTCGCTCGTGGCACCCCTATCATACCCTTTTCTGAAGCACACGAAGAAACAGTTCTAAATAGGAAACGCCCTTAGTGGTGTATGACATTTCCGGGCATGGCTTCCTAAGCAATTTTAATCCTGATGGTATGCCTTAAATTCCCTAGGCGTTTGCCGCAACATTTTCGTGACCCTCCCCCGTTATATATAACATTGTTAAACTTGTACATTTTGACAAAAAATAAAATGGAAATGTTATGGTATAAAAGCACTGTAACTCGGAGAGAAACCGATAGCAGATTTGAAATCAGCGCTGTGAAAGTATCCCAAGATCCATTAGAAAGTCTTGTGGGGAATTAATTATCGACTATGTCAACCTTCATCTATGAATTTTGGCAATTTCATATCACATTCGCAGGTCACCCATGAAGGAGAACTAATTATCGACTATGTCAACCTTCATCTATTAAAAGGTACCTCAAGATAGAATCGAGTTAACATGTCTTATATATTAGTGATTTGGTATTTAATATTTGTAGTGGTAGTTACGCCACAGTCTCATGCAATAGAAAACAAAACAAAAAATTTTTCCCCAGCGAAACCTTTATGATAACGTGTGAAAAAATATTCCGCATGACAAAAAAAGTTACTGAGAAAAACAAGCTCGCGTAGTTTTATCAAAACTACGTGTACAACTATCTAAGTACAGTGTAAAAAACATTCAGCCCCTAGTTGCCACCATATATGTTGACGAAGTAAACTGTACTATTTTCTAGTGCATATAGTCATATTTTTTATTTACTTTTTAAATGCTGTAGTTTTATTTACTTTTTAAATGTTATAGTTTTATTTACTTTTTAAATTTTATAGTTTTATTTACTTTTTAAATGTTACAGTTTTATTTGTTTATTTATTTATTTTTTGCTTATTTATTATTTTTTTTATTTACTGACATCACATATTGTCATGGGCATTAGAATTAATTTGTGGTATCATTGTAAAAACATTTCGTGTAAAAAGCAAGCTCATTTTTAGTAATATTCTAGCATTAATTCTTTCAAACGATTGCTATTTTGTCAATTTTCTAATATTTTTTGCTCTACAATCCGACACTGAAAAATATATTTAGTTTATCTCAATGCCAGAAATGGAGACAACTATACACCAATACTTTTAAGTATATTATGAAGATGTGTATGGTTAGAGAATAAATTGAATTTTGTAAAATTGATAGCTAAGGTTGAAGAAAAAAAATTTATTTTTTTTGAAATTACAAAACATTTAGTTTTAGATGAAAAATAAGAGATTCAACGCGGAACAAAATAGAAAAATGTTTTTCATCTATTCATATTCAACTAACCGAATGCCACAATGAATAGAAGTTATGATTTATTCACTTGTATTACGATTATGTATCATCAATCAAATTTAAACACTTTGAAATAAATAAACATAAAATTATTTTTACCTTTTGTACACCGCAATCAATTAATCGAAGAGCGACGTCTAGCATTGATTTAGATGGAATATTAAGCGAAAAATTTCCAATGAAGGCTATACCATGTGAATTGAAATTATAGTTGGGCGCAGCTGATTCAATTATATTCCAACCTCTTGCTTCATAGACTCTTCCATCTCCTCCAACCAAGAAATTGTAGGCCAAATCAAAGAAACCTTAAATAAAATCTTTACCACTAAGATAATAAGCGATTCCATATTAGCAGGTTACAATTAACATAACAGGCTATAATTAACCTAAGTAGTAACAGATTACAATTAGCTTAAAAAAATACCACTAAGATAATAAGCGATTCCATATTAACAGGCTACAATTAACGTAACAGGCTATAATTAACCTAAGTAGTAACAGATTATAAACTAACTTAAAAAAATTAATTAAATTATGTTTAAGTATCAATGTACCTTAGAAACCATAAAAAAAAATTTAAAAAAATAAGTAAATGAGAATTAATTAGTAAAAAAAAATTTTTTTTTGAATAGTTACAGTAACAAAGATGCAGTCGTAACATATAAACAGAATATACCTCGCTTTCAGATATCATTGAATTTAAGCGTAGTGCTATGCATATTTGATTGATAAAATAAGAGTTTATTTAATGGGAATTACGAAAAAATGTTTTCATAATATTAAACTATCACCAGAATTTAAAAAAATTCTTTCCTACTGCAGACTAACATCTATGAAAAAAATTAACTATTACGAAATATTTCAGTAAATATTACAACTGATGTAATGATGTGTGTTGCATTGGTTACTCACCAAAATTCGAAAAGAATTTTCGTGGGAAAATCTGAAGACCCCCCAGCATCTGATAAACATTTTTATGTGAAAATCTGAAGTTCACCCTTACATTTTATTAGAAATCGAATTACCAAAAAAAAGCATGTTCAAACAACATTGTAGATAATTTTTAATTGTTCAAATTTAAATCGTAGAAAAAGAATTATTCTAAACCTGAGTCCAAACAACTTTGCTTATAATAGAAAGAACATTGCCTTTTTCAGCTTCATTGTTATTAATACTTTTATCCGACTATTTTATTTATAAGACTGAAGAGGTTATAAAATATAAATATATTGGATTTCTTTAACAATTTTATCGATTTGGAAATTAAAGTGTCGATTTTAAAGACATATAACATTCGAAACTTTCAATTTTACTTTGCTCTTATAAATTTAATTTTTAAAAATATTATATTTATTAGTTTTGTTTGCCGGAAGGCAACACTCACCAACTATCACGATCGCTTTGCATTCAGCGTTATTATTTATTCCATTAAAAAAAGTGATATTTTCCACAAAAACAAATAACATTTTGTTCGTAAATAAACTAACTATACGATCATGTCACCTTTTTCTCTCTCTTTTTTTTTCTTCTTTTCTTTTTTTTTTTTTTTTTTTTTTTTTTTTGTTACCGTCGACATTAACTTAAGCGCGAGCTTATAAAATAAAAATCTTGGAAGAAAAATAAATGTTTCTACAATAAATAAACGGTCTTCGTTCAAGACTGTTTCTCGATGGCACCGTCATAATATTAAATAATGCTTTTAATGCGAATAATATGTTATTTTTATAACTGCTGTGAGTTTGCAATTGTTATCCATGACTGTTAGATCAAGTTTAGCCTATCTAAAGCATTTCCGTATAGACTGGGAAAATTTATTAGAGTTAGAACATTATTTTATTTCTCATTATGTAAAGGATGTTTGTGATATTTCGTATACAATAAATTACCATCCCAACAGCTTAAATGTTTAATAGATGAAGACTGTATGTTTTAAGAATATACTTCTAAAAAAATAACATTTTCCTGATGTTTAATACTTGTGGATCTGTATCCAGTCGGATTGACTTTTTACTTTTAAGCAAAACATTCTTTTTCAGTTAAAATAAACTCTTATTTAACGTAAAATCAAAACATAAGGATAAATAATGCTATTAAAACTAATGTTATATACTATCGACCAATAAGTAATTGAACACCCATGTGTATCGGCGGAGGTGGAGTTATAGTCTGGGGCCATTTCTCCGGGAATGGACTCAATCCTTTCGCCCCAAATTCATGGTAACCTCAATGCAGAAACCTACTGCACTTTTTTGAAAAACAGTGCTGCAGTAATTTCATAGGTTGTATTTATGCTATTTCCTGAAAGAAAATTCTATCTGTCATGTTTGAGATTGATCATGGATTAGTATGATGACAATGAGATTAACTAAAGGAATCGCCCTGCCCCAGAACCCGGATCTAAACCATATCAAAAATCCCTGAGACAAGTTGTATTTAAGGCTGCAACCTCTCCAATATATGTGAAGTAGCTTACTTATACGTATCTTCTTCAAGTTGAGTGGAAGATATTATTTCTAGTTGTCCCCTAAGAACTTATAGAAAGCCTGACCTTTTTTTTATTTCCAATGAGCTGCACAATCAGTCTTGCCGATGAGCAGACCTAGTGCGTTCTCCATAAGTGGTATCCACTCTTTCAGAACCACCACAATGGGTGAGATACCGTTTGCCATGTTAATTTGGACGTCTAGTTTCTGCCGCACTAGATGGCAGCACCGAGACTCTATTTGGATGCTAAAGTGCACTAGGAATTTTTAATTTTGCCGGAAGTGCCAAGAGCCAATAAGGCACTCCAGGGATCTTTTACATGCCGCATAATCATGCGACATGGCCGCTGAGGATTTTCTGCATCCCGAAAATCCAGTGTCTGGGCCGGGGATCGAACCCGCAGACTTGGACTCAGAAGGCCGTCGACAAACCAACTGCGCCACCCAGCCACGAAAGCCTGAGCTGGAGGATTGAGACAGTAATTGTGCATCGTGATGACTCTAATCAACTGTCGAACATAAATCATTTTTGTTAATCGTTTCTATCACATAGGTTCAAAAGCTCAACGGCAGATAGTCTGAAGCTCAATTTTTCTTACCTTTAGTATCAAGGTGATAGTCTTGCATGGCTCGAACTTCTCTTTCGCAGAGAACCTCTGTCCTGCAATATTTGGTAGCTGTGTGCATGATGATAACATGGTTCACAGGGAGATTCATTCGCATTTCACGTATCGGATTTCTCGCTTGCCATTGTCGTCTAGAAACAAACTTCACCCCCTCACATTCATTTGATACATCTAGAAAAAATTTATACTTTGAATGGTAACTTTATTATGTCCACGTGACAGCTTTATGCAAATAAGTTATTGTGTCATAATGTTGCAGCAACATCGAGGAATACTGTAGGGTTTGCATGTTTTATGATCCCTATTTCGTGACAATAGTAATTTTACCTAAGCACTGTTGCTGGCCATGGATATCCAATTAAACTGGCAATTTATTCTAACGCCAAAGGGTACTTTTACTTTCTAAAGGATGATGCGTCCTTCCTTACTGCGGGTATTGAAAATTATTGGCTTGTGGAACATGGTAGAGAGTTCACTTTGTTGTGTTGACCTTCACAATCCCCAGATCTCAATTCTATGAAAATTAAAATAGTAAACCATTATCTAGAACAGCGGTCACCAAGTCGGTGGATCGGGACAGAATTGACTCGCCCTCGTAATAATTGTTACCGAACGAAAATCTTTGCTTCGGTAGCGTCAGTCAAATTTCCCGTCTACGAAATTATCCGCTACCGTTGAAATTATACGAGTGTGCAATGGCTGGTTCGAATGTCTCTAGTTTTTACGTATTTGCAAAATGGTATTTTAAAAAATTTGTCGATACCTTGTGTTTTAATGGATTAGTAAAGCTTTTAATAATTTAATAAAAATTCTCATAATTTAGTTCATGATCTTGCTCCATCCTACCTCTTTCTCATCTCCCCTCTTTTATCATCTTATTCAAACTTGTTCTCCTTCCCTTATTGGTTAAACCACTTTTTTTCGATTATTGTAGCATGTTTATCTCGTTACTTCCTCCTGTCATTTTATATTTCGATACTGAGAAAGATTCTTGTTTACAGAACGGAAACTATAAATTGTTCATTTTTGTACCATTATTTGTGTTTTATTCACATTGTTTTTCTTTTGCTGATACTATCTTAATTTAGTCTGCACCCATAGGGATTTGGCTGAATAATAACTAATTATTATTTCATATGCGCTTAATTCTATCATTTATAAAAATGATTAAAAATGCTTTTGAGTTTTACTGTGGCATTTTTCTATGAATGAAACCAGTCATTCTAACAGACTAATGGAAATAATTTTCTTTCAAACCACATTATGCATTTATATATTGGCTACATTGAAGAGCTTTGTGAAAAAAAAGATTATAAGTGGTGTTTTTCAAAAAAATTGAAATTTCTAGAAGAAAACTCTTATTGTTATCTTATTTAATTGTACCACATTGATTTATACTGAGGTGGCAAAATTCATGGGAATGCAACATGCAAACATATAGATGGCAGTAGTATTGTGCACAAAATTTAAGTACGGATAACGTACTTTCAGAACTTTTATTCGTATTCTATTTATTCACCTTAGAATGTTTTTGGAGCAATTATTACCACAAAACGAGAATCAACAGACTTTGAACGTGGAATGGTAGTTAGAGCAAGACGTATAGGACATTCCATCTCAGAAATTGTGACGGGATTCAACATTCCTAGATCTACAGTGTCAAGAGTGTTTCGAGAATATCTAATTTTAAGCATAACCTCCCACCATGGACGATATTAAGAGGTTCCTATAATTTTTGTCATCTCAGGATGTTTTCGATTTATTTAACATAACATTTCGGAGATCACTGTGGATGAAAGTATTAAGTGAAAACTTTTGACGTTTTCGGAGTGGAAGAAAGTTTAAAGTGCATTTACAGCAAACGGTGCCTTATCTGTTAATTTACACTCGCTTTATTTAAATATTTTTATTGATTTTAACATTTCCCGACTTGAATCATTGGAACATTTCTCTTTTTTCCGTTCTCGGCCTAAGGACAAAGAAATTATTGCCGACTTATACAAAAGGATGTTCTTTTTCCCCAAAATTCGTTCTCTGTACAGTGTGCAACTATTAAATTTAATACTGCGGGATACAGGACAACGCTTTATATGTCACAAGGGCAAAGGAGGATCTATTTTTGCATGAAACCATAACATAAGTACTTTGAATCATAATGCAGCGAAAACGTACATTGCAACCTTAATAAGGTTTTAAATTGAAGGTTGGACCAAGTATGAACCATATTATGGTTTAACAGAAAGAGTGCACAAAAACAAATAACAATAAAAGTCAATAGTTTGTATAATTAATAAAATTGACTCATGTATGCACAAGGGCGCCGGCAGAATAATATAAAAGGGGGTGCAATTCTCTAGCAAACTACCCCTCCCTCCCCCAATTTTTTTTATTTTATAAATATTCCGTTATTACATTTTGTTTTGTTATTACATATACTTTCATCTGTTAATTTTCTTAAGATACATTTCTTCATTGTTAACCAGATATTTTGCCAGAAATTTTGCCACGAGAAACTGTATTGATGGCGCTGGCTTAGCTACTGACTTTGAAACACAAATAACTACGAACAGTAGTTTCGTGTACTAACGTGTTTGTGCGCGCTTAACATTATTACTTATTGTGCTGATGAAGTTTTACAGTTGTGAGAAGTCAGTTTGTGTTATACACCTTTGTTAAACTAAATAACTAATAGAAAATATAATATTATTTATATTTTATTAAATGAAATTTAAAAATATAGCTTAGATATCTGCCAAGTTTGTGCATGCTCATTTTGCATCAAGTGCATAAGAAAAGATGCCTCAGAATTCATTGAAAAAGTTATTAACAGATTTGGACAGCAAACGAGACGATTACAATTCTTGTTTGATTAAACAATTTTTTAAGTGTTGTGTATCAATAATTACTTAATTATTATTTTTTGAACAAAAATATTTTTTAATAAATTTTTTTATAACAAAATTGTTTTTCTGTGTCTCTTTAATTGTTGAAAAAAAAAAGCCAGGGGGTGCAAGTGCACCCCCTTGCACCCCGCTGCCGGCGCCCTTGTGTATGCATAGCTGCCATTTGTAAGGTCATTGGGAGATTTTGCAAAGTGGATAGTAAAATAACAATTATAAAGTGCGAAGAATTTTCTAATAATTTAGCAGCTTCGCCAAAATTAAAAAGCATAATGGCCTTACAAATAGATCTTATGTATACAGGGTGATTCTAAAAAGATGGGTAAAATTTTAGGAAAGTTATAGTACATACCCAAGCAAACAATTTTTATCAAAGAATGCATGGCCGAAAACGAAACGCAAAAGTGCTGGCGCATTTGGAAAGTTGTTTGATGCAAACTTGAAAGCTCCATTCCTGTTGCGAGTTACTGCGCTGCGTTACTTGTCTCCAAGCTTTCGGCCGCTGCAGGGAAAGTTCGTGATATGCCTGGTGTGTTTCAGAATGTTCGTCCATCTTTTCTTCGCCGTTGTATTGCGAGCATAGCCGCTGCCGTCCACTGTTTTGAACACTTATTGTAATCACATGCCATTAAATTTGCTTTTGTAACTTAACTTCATCGTTCTTGGTGTATTTTTGCCTCATATAAGAACATAAACTTTGACGCCTTCTAGCGGTTTTGCGCTTTGTTTTCGACCATGCATTCTTTGATAAAAATTGTTCACTTTGGTGTGTACTATCACTTCCTAAAATTTTGCCCATCTTTTTAGAATCACACTGTATATGTTTGAATTATATATAAGACAATTCTTTTAAGAAGATTTTCAAAACCAAGATTATGAAATGACTTTCGCTATATCTTGAATTCGCGACACCTTATATTACACTTATGCAGTGGCCGCGCTAAGCATTCACCACCTCGCAAAATGTGATAAAATCATAAAATTCGTGAATAAAATTGTGTTTTGGTGAAGATATTGGCGAATGATTTTTTCCACTGGAAAGGAAAATGCATATTTATCTCGATCCTCAAAATTAATTTTTCTAAACAAATCAGTATTTTTTACTCGATTACAGTAATTTTCGGTTGGAATCGGGTCTAAATAATATAAGAGATAACTAATTAAGACACTTAATTTATTATGATAAGACGCTCTATGCTCTAAGACACTTAATTTATTATGAAATATGGAACATTTTAATTAAATATTGTAAACTATACCATAAAATAGTTTTTTATGGGGGGGGGGATTCATCATAAAAAAATTACTGAGATTTGCATTTGGAGAAGATTTTCGAAAATTGGCGAATATTTTTGATATTTTGACTAATTTACTGACTAATAATTTAAAATCCTTAGAGCGGGCTCTTTTTATGGCTGCTGCGATTCTTTATGAAATGTATAAAGAAGATCATGGAAAGGATTACATAACATTTTAAATAGTACAAGAGAAAAAATAAAAACCTGTAGATGATGTTCTGCAGATTGATGATCCAATAGCGAAACTAAAATACGCATAAAACACATTCTGCCTAGAAAAAGTACAAAAAAGTTTCAATGGTAAAAATTATAATGTGCGAATCTCTCGTGTGCTTATTAAAACAGGATTAGTCATTTTTTTAAAAAAATTTCCGTATTACAACATTTGTTTAAACTTTGAAAAAATGTAAAATTTTTTGAAAAAACCCATAAAAAAAATTTTATTAGTAAAAAGGCTTTTCACTTATGCAATAGATTTATGACATGCCGGAGCAGATACAGCTTATTGAAACAATTCTCATTGTAATAATGCAATTTATTGTTAATTAAGAGGTTAAATACATTCTACTATCTGTTTATTAGAACCATAATATACATAAAAGGAACTGTAATAAAATATAATTCGTTGTCAGTGCCTGATTACCCATTAGGCCAGACTAGGCCATGGCCTGGGGCCCCCAATGATTAGGGGCCCCCTTAAAATGGATTTTTTGAAAATAAATTTTAAAAAATTAAGAAAAACAATGATTTTTTGAAAATAAATTTTAAAAAATTAAGAAAAACAATGATTTTTTTAAAAAATCAATTTCAAATATATATATGTATGTTATGATTATAAAATGTTATGATTATTTTTTAGTTCTAATTTAACAAAATAAAGTAAAATTTAATTGTTATTTATTTTTATTTTAAATATGCTTTCTTAATGAAAAGTTATATAAATACTTTTTTTATATTTGAATAAATAAAAAATATATGAGAAAAAAAATTCATCTAAGGGCCCTAAAAATTTGAATGGCCTAGGGCCCCGCTTACGCTTAATCCGGCACTGTTCGTTGCATTGATTTAAAAACAATACGCATCGAATTGATTTGATATAGTAGATTACAAAATTTCTCCTATTCTTAATATTTACTGATGTTCATTTGCATTATAATGTGTATTCGTTACATTTTTTATTAAAAAATATAAGTTTTCTGAAATTCTTATTTAATTCTAATTTTATAACAATCATTTTTTTTAAATTTTTTATTCTCCCATGATACGGGACTTTTATAACCAACGAAGTGAATAATTATATTGAGCTTAATTTTTTTTGAAGAATATTAACTTTGGGTGAAAGAGTTTCTAAATTATTTATAAAATCTTATCGATTCTCCATGTTAGTTCCAGATTCATAGCATTTAGTGAAAATAAGATTAAGAGGTCAAAATTGCTGTATCATTAAAATTACATTTTCCAGATTGCGATTATTAAATCATAGATTCCCGACCTTTCTGACCGCTACCCACTTAGCAAATCAAAATATTTTCAACACCTCCATACAGAAAAAAGAATACTAATGGTAATAAATTATTGACAAACTTTTTTATCTTACTTTACTCTTTATATTTTTTTTTTCAATCATACACTTCTCCTTTTAAGTAATAAAAAGAAAATAATTCTATTTTTTCCATAACTTTCATAACGAACTTAAATTAGTATTAAAAGTCTACCCATGTCCTTCCAAACCCATTTTTTTCACCAGTTCACTATAGTACACTTTATGTTTTTGTGCACTATTAGCTTTTTGTTTTTGGTGTGGCAAAATTATAATAATTTTCATCTTTAGAAAATACTTAAATACTTTTAGGAAATACAATTGTGTTAGTACAATAAAACATTTTGGGAACACTCACTTAAATACTTCTTTTCAGTTTAGGTTTAACAATTTGCATCAAGAAACGATAAAAATGATTTTAGAAATCTTAGAGATTCGTGAGTGAAGAGAGTAAAAGCAAAACTCTCTAGTTAATGAAAAAAAAATCGCGGGATATTAGAAAAAATATCCCAGAGCAGAATCTCTCGTGTAATGGATTGGCTATGAACCAAATACTAAATTTAATTCAATGATATTAAATATATTTACAACAAAATTTTCTAAAACAACTTTTTACGAAGTTGGTAGGTTAATTGTGAGTAAAAGACCTGAAATAGACCGCAAAGCAAGATAATACCAATAATAAAATAGAATAAAAATTTTAATAACTAAGTTAAGTGGCCCAAAATAAAATAATTCTTTTGCCACACCTAAAACAAAAATGCATGGTGCATCTATAAGTTAGATCAAACTCCACTCATGTCTTTCGAAAGAGATGCGCACTAAGTATTTTGCTTTAGGTATGGCAAAAATAGAATAATTTACTTAAGTCCACTTAAAAACATATAAACATATTTTTCAAACTTAAAAACATATTTTTCAGAAAGAATTAATTTAATTCTCTTTTTTCTCTTTAGTAGGAAGGTAGGCATACTTATGTCGTACTAGAGCTGCAAAATGGACCATTGGCAATAGTCGGAAAAACATCCCTGAGGGTGCACAATTTTGATCCTCAACCTCAGCAGAGGTGATCTCATTTGTGTGGCCACTTCCTCAATCCAGATATAGATCTGAAGCGGAAGGAAATTTTCTCCAGATCCCTCTACCCATGGTACGGCTCAGTGACCGACCAAAGGACTTTCGATTCTACAGCTTTTAAGAGCACGTACATCGGTGGGTTTATAGCAGAGTGGAGGATAGAACATTTTTTAGTTTTGTTCTATTAATTTCCTCATGTCTATAATAGGGAGAAATTTTTTCAGTTGTCAAAAAAAGAGAGACATATTTGACTTTTAACACTAAAAAAAAACAATTGTAGTTTGCATTATAATCTGGAACGGAGTTTCTTGTTAAAAATTAAACAGACTAGCAAGTCGGATAAGGGGAAAAGGTTCGAATTTTAACGGATGAAAAATTCTTTCTGTTGATAAGATGACGATAAATTCCGCTTGTAGCAGTCCAGATCCGAATGAAATGTGCCATGCGGAGTCCCATTATAAATTTGAGAGCTCTGTGTAGTCATAAAATAGTTGTAATTTTATTTCTACGATTTCACTGTCACAAAACACAAGAGTTAATAAAATTGTAGTAGAATAGAAATTATTTATATTAACAAAAGTGGATTATGGAAATTCACTTACTTGGTAAACATGTTAGTCCTTGCTCAGCTAAGAAGACTTTATAAGTTGATAATCATCTTTTCCGAATGAACCAGTTTTCAAATAATTTATATTGAAATAATAAATAAAACTAATTTATTTCGTATATTAAATGTAGAAAATAAAAAATCAAATTATGAGTTCTATTTTAAGAGATACGCGATGCGTTTTCACTAATGAAACTAAAAATAAATCTTAACGTCTTGATTCTAAATGTAAATAAGAGTGTACTTAAAAAAGATTTATAATACGAGAATTGCAAACTGATTCATAGCGATTAAAGTATCTTCTAATATTTTATGCTACTCTTTTTCTAGAAAGAAACTAATTAGCTGGTAATTATATTCTTAATACAAAGTTCAACAAATTGTTTATGGGTACTACATCGGACTTTCAAAACTAAAACTTTAAAAATATTTTATTAAAATTGATCTGAAGTTTTATAAATTGCTTGGTAAAATATTTGAAGTATATGAAAATTTAATGAACACAGCTCAAAATGCGTGTTTACGAAAATTAACTCAGCTTAAAATAAGTGTTTAGGAAAACGGACACAGCTCCAATGCGTGTTTAAAGAAATGGACACAGCTCAAAAAGCGTATTTAAAAAAATTAATACATCAAAAAATGCCTTTTCAAGATTTAACCCAAATTTAACAAATAGACGAGATATGTCTTGCTTAATTTTCCTTACTCATTTACACACTAAGTATAATTATTACTGGGTAAGTCCCGGACTTCAGGGTCGGTTTGGCTAGGTATATTACAGTTGTAAATTTTCAAACCATGTCTTCATATTTAAAATTTTAAAATAAGTTTTAAAAAACTTGAACTTTTAAAGTCTTTTTAAAAAACATAATTTAATAAAATGTACCAAGTGACTTATGCAAATGGATGATATCACATGACGAATTTATTCGGATAAATTTGTATATTCTTTAAATAAAAAAAAAAGGAACAATACTCATTAAAGAAGTTTGAAAAACAGAATGCCTTGTCCGTTCTCGTAAATAGCTATGTTCATTGCCTTAAGCATACATTTCGCATTTTTAATAGTGTTTGTTGAGTTGTGTTCACAATAAAAACTCACTACAGAGTTGATATCTGATATGCTTCAAGGGTTATTTTCTCATAGAATATTCTTATAAACTGGACGCAAGTTTTCTTTTTCGTAATTTCAATTTGCTCGAAAGTTATTGTAATTTTAATTGCTTTTTTCGTGGATTTTTTTGTTTTTACTTTTACTTCTTTAAATAATGATTATTTATCAATTGCTGTTGAAAAATTCATCAATCTCGAGATCTTCATTTCTTAAACTCGAGCTTGACTAGATTTCAAAATTAACAACAAAAAATGAATAAATAGTATAAAATAAGAGAAAAGGATCGTATAATGCCAGCTAACGTCTTAACATTTATATCGAATTTTTTTTAAATATTAAAGTCATATAAATAAAAAGATAAAATAAATATATAAAAGAAAATAAATAAAATAAAGAGATAAATAAAAATCTTTTCTAATTTGAGCTCATATGCAATATTAGGTAATCGTTACAGATTGACAGTCAACAATTCTAACAGTTTGATTTTAATTCTCGAACTAACTGTTAAATATAATTTTTCTTATTCCATCGTATTTCAAGTATCTGAGATATATTTATTATTAGAGAAGGAAAATTTTGCTAAAAAAAAAAAGAAATAATTACTTTTTAACTATATCCAAATTTTCTGAATTTTTGTAAAATATTAAAAGCAGTTATGATTTTAAAAAAAAAGACTCATCTCGCTTATTTAAACATCATTATTGGATTGGATCGAAGGTACAATTTTTCATAAGAGATGAATGACACTTTGCTAGCTAAAAAGGAAATAATTACAATTTAACTATATCCACATTTTCTGAATTTTATCCTGAGAAACATCCAACTATAGTTAAAAAAAAAGCTGTGCATTTAAAAGAAAATGTTCAAACAACATTGATAAAGATATATCAATGGCATGCAAATTAAAAGAATGTTCTAGAACAAGGATAGCCAACTTCAAAGAATATTCTTCGTATATACAATATTGTATATTAGTTTTATCTTAGAGTACGAATCTTTAGGTCACAGGGAAGAAATTTGCAATGATTCAATTCCAGGGGAAGGATATTTTTTTACCCAATCATGGTGTGTTGCGACCGTCCAGCACTTCAACTAAATTACGAGTTGTTTTTAATGGGAGTTGTAAAACTACGAATGGAATGTCCTTAAACGATTTTTTATGTAAAGGCGGAATCTCCCATGATGACGGTAGTAGCATAATTAAATTGTCAAGATCAGACTGAGGTATTACCCGATTCAATCGTAAATAAATACAACATATTGTGATTGGATGACAATTTGAACAGCAACTGCTTGCAAAGGAGTTACAAGTGTAACGATAGAAAACGAATAACTTTTAAAAATTAAGAAACACCACTGCATGCTTTGCTACCTTGTATAAAATCTTTTATTAATTTAGTGTACCAATGTATATTTCCCTATTGTGAGATGGTTCAAGGAATGTTTTCTTGGAGACAAAAGCATATGGGATTATGCTTTTAATGTCTATTTTGTTAACTTTTTGAAACAAATTTAGTTGATTTAGTCATCTTTGAATTTGTCACCACTGCATCAAACGAAACATTAGGACATGGCTGCGAGTTGGAAGAAGAAAAAGCTTTGGTGTAGGAGAGATTTTGCGTGACTTTAATACTTATTTCTCTTGCATCCATTTTTGACATTATCAAAAATTAGCGGAGTGAGATTCATGAAAATTTATTCATTGCCCTGGTGATGTGCAGGATTTGAAATTATGCCCAGTTTGACCGCAAGTTTCTTTGATATCTTTCCTTTCCCTCTATAATTGTTGGAGTCATTAAAACTTCAGGCATTTAAAACGGTGATGGTTTGATATGTATGGTTGGATTTTTGTTTCTAGAGCGAGCTTTAATGTCAGAAGGAAAATTTGTAGTGTTGAAAGTTAAAATCAAGTTACATATAAAATTGATTATATCTTTGCCTTTTCTTATTGTTATACGTCGTACATCAATTTCGCCTTGGCTGGAGAAGCCTTCAATGCTTTCAGAGATTGGAAGATATTGTAGTGCTTTGTCTATAAAAACGCCTATCGATATATTTAATGTGTTACGTGGAGTGTTACAGTAATAGGGACGTTGGCAAGTTTATTATTTAAAAAGTGAGGTGGTCTATTTTACAGAACAAGTTTCATCGAACAAGTCCCCAGATGGCATAGCATGAACATTTTTTTGATTACCTACTTGAGCTTCTAGAGACTTGTACAAGAAATGGTGATCAGGTAGAAAGATTCTTTTCAGTTGAGCTGAGTATCAGATATTTAGCTTTTGTTAGGTCATAGATAGAGCATTTAGAGTAGTGAAATCTGTATGAAGGATTTCGAAACTGGGTGATTAAGTGGGTGTAGCCATAATAGATAAAGACGTTTATCTGGACACTCTCATGCCCACCAGAGCCTAAAATAAAAAGGGGAAACATCAGCTCTGCAGTATTCAGTTCACAGTAGCTCCAGATATAGCACTATACCAAAGGAATGTGGATCTGCCAAAGCTATCAGAGCTCAGGGGCACTTCTCTGATGCAGCACTAGTTCCCAGCAAGGTGACAAATCGCCCCTACCAGTTGATTGAAAGTGAGGGGAATCTAATCTACTTCAACTCAACTAGAGTGAAGCAGAGGACAAAGAGCACATGCTCAACAAATTCCTAGACATATTTGCCCAGTTGGGAACCACACTGGTATGAAAATACAGACTGGAAACTCCAGGATCTCCTTTTCCTCCTTACAAGACGAAACACATGGTTAACATGTGACGGTCAGCATTAGCCAACTTATTAATCAGTAGGCATTGGAAAAATTTGGTTACTTCAAATTAAGATGTGCAACAAAATTTATAAATCAAGAAATCTAACAAAAAAAGCAAAAAACAAACAAAAATCTGGAAAGTTGTAACCATGTTTTAAATAAAGAAATAATAAATTGTTCACTAGGTAAGTATACAAATTTGATGACAAGTCCAAAACTCGAAACATTGTCACAAGAGAGAAACAGAAGAATGTTAAGGTCCAGCTCGGAACACTGGGGGCACCCTACCCACCACGCAAAAGTGTGTCACAGGGGGAATAGAAGACATGAAGGTAGATTTTTCTAGACAATAGCTATCTTAAAACAAATAATTTTAAAAAGTTTTAAAGTTGGGATTAATAAAAATAAAAAGTGAAACCAAAAAGATAAAATTTCAAACTGCATTCCTTACATCAATAATTTAAAAGAAGTTATGAGAAGAAGAAAAATTTTCACCAAAGGGTCATCTAATAAGTTATTAATAGTAATTTAGTAAATAAATTGGTCATGGAAATCCTAAGAAAAAGCATAAAATAAAAGCAAATGCAATTTACTAGCTTCTCACAAGGAAATTTCCAACAGTATCTAGAGAAAATTTCTTACGGCACTAAGTTTATTGCTTAGTAACAGCATAGAAATATCTGGTATTGACAGCAATGTAAAAACACTTCATAAAATTTCCCTTAAATACAGCAGTTTTTTTCTACTATTAAAAATGTATTTTATGAAATACATAGGGGCTCAATGAAAATCGAAAACCTCAACATTAAAAATAAAGATTGAAATTGTTTGTTTAGCATTCGATACAGGAAATCAGTGTCCTTTGCATCATGTTTCAAAATTAGTTATAAAGTTTGTCAATAGATGGTGCTACTGAGTTAAAAAAAACTATGAAACAATGTTTTCAAAATGGCGCCCATTTGCAGCAACAATGTAGAACAGTAAAAAAAAAAAAAAAAATAACAGATGCATGTGCAAATATTTCAGTCAAAATTAATCGGCAAGTAGCAAAAATATTGTTTAATATTTTTCCCTTTTAACAGTCCCATCTGTTGACAAACATTGTAACTAATTTTGAAAACTGGTGGGGAAAATAAATCTAGTTAATATAGAAAGTAGCAAACCATAATTTTTATCTCCTGTTTTTCTTAAATTGATTTTGGAAACAATTGGTACCACTTTATTTATAATTCCAGTTAATTTGTGTTTTGCTTCTCACATAAAATTGAAAATTAAATAATAGAACAAAAGAAAGTTTGAAAAATAATTTACACATTTATTTAAATGCCTAGTGAATCAGTACAAATATGAGATATGACTGTGTAATAAAGTTACAAAATGCATGATTTAATTTCATTAGTCCTAAGTTATACTATCATTATCATAAGAATAAATTGTCTAGAAATGTTGAGGAAATCCACCAGCTCCACTTTGTTGAGGATTCCCAGCTCCCGAATTATAGTTCATAGATGACTGGGATTGTTGAACACCACCGCCCATATGGGACTGAAAAAGAATAGGAAACATATTAGAATTTACAAATCAAGAATATAAATATCAAAAAAATGAGATTAATCTTGAACTACAGAATGATTTTTCAACTTCTAACCACCTACAATGTATTAGTGCCCTACACGTTAAGGTCGCTTTCAAGCATTTTTGATGGAAAGGGGCACAAAAAAAAAAAAAAAAAAAAAAAAAAAAAACTGCTTTACTACTGGTTCCTGTACAAACTAGATTGAATAGCTGGTTGGAATCTTGTTTATTCCATGTAAATTATTTGGATATGTATGCTGAGTGCTTTGATAAGGAGAAAGAAAATAGTAGTAGTTCAGTTTTAAGCACAATTTGTGAAGAATGTCATGATTCAGATTTGAATACAGATTTAAAAAGAAATTGAAACATATGCACCATTAATTTGGAATAAATTGACCTTATTTGAAAAACAAAGAATTAGTTCACACATTATTTACAATAAAATGTCTAATTTCTTGAAGGTATTCGAAAGTTAATTAAATGAGTACTTAAAATCCAAAAATGATCTAAGACTTTGTCAAGAAAATTTTTTTAATTATTTTTCTTAATGCAGCAGCGATAAACAGAGATTTTGACAGCCAGCCTGAAGCTTTTTTAAAGCATGCCGAGTTTTTGATCCCAGACAATATAAATATTTAAGTGTTATGAATGAGGACAATTCTTCAACATATCCCACTTTAAACATATCCCGATGTTCGAGGATGACGAAGAATTGTGTATTCAATTCTTACAAAGCAAAGGTTAAGGATTTGCACGTTGATCAGGGGTCTGTCTAGGTTTTTCTGAGAGGTACCTATTTTGTGAAAATTTAGACATAATTTGTGAAAAATTAAAAATTATATTAAAAAATCAACACAAAAATATGGATTTACCGTTTCTTAAGGGATGCAAAAATGAAATTTTAAGAAAAAGTATTTTGTGAAGCTACCGTTTTTCCTAAAATTGAATTTGTGAAACTACCGTTTTTCCTAAAGTTGAATTTGTGAAGGTACCGCTAAACGGTAGTAAATTCGGCCTGGACAGACCCCTGAGTTGATGAAGGGAAATTTATCCAGTTTTGTAAATCAAAGACTGAAAGCTATCCAAAATTGGCCAAAGTGGTAATTCGATGTTTGTCGGTGCCTACAAACAGCGTGGATGCAGAAAGATCGTTTGCAAATTATAACAATGTATTAAGTGATGAAAGACGAAGCATAAATGAGAATAATCTAACTATGTACAATGCTTTGTACCAAAATTCTGTTTAATTAAATAATAATATTCATATTGCCTGAAATGAAAAGAAATACTTTTGTTGCGTTTTTTTTTCGATTTTGTTTAATTATTTACGCAATTTGTCTTTTACATAATTTATATAGTAAAATTTTTTGTGCTTAGAATCTGCGTAATTTCCACAATTTCCTGCGAATGTCGGCTCTTGCAGCCCTACCCATGATCCATCTACCACAGTGGACATTTTACATGAGCACTGTGGTTAGTGCGAGCCGGGAGCAGAATATCAAGCAGACATCACTGGGATTCGAATCAGTCACATCATTGGGAGGCGAGTACTCCATCCCTTGAGCCACAACGGCTCTATCAACTGTGGTTAATAACATTTTAAAGTGCAAGTTTTTTAAGAAAAAAGTTTTTTTTTGGACTCTTAATGAGGCATTTATTCCCTCCTTTATACAAGTATAATTTCAATTTACATTATAATTTCAAAAAAAAAAATATTTAAGAATCATTGATTTTCTTGACAGATACTCATTTTTCCCTCTTTAAAATTAATAAATGCAAACCAAATATTCTCATTTCATATTACTTCATGCACAATATATTGCATAAAAAAAAGGCTACATTTTGGAAATATTCTTCAGCAAATCTAAAGTTTCATAGCAATTTACAATTTTTTTAAATTTTTTTACAGTATTTAACAATGTTAAAAAGATTAATAGAAATAAATGTTATAACTTTCAAGCAAAAAGGTTAAATAACTAAGTATTAAAAATTCAATTTTAAATGAAGGCAGTTATTAATAAGGGATAAAAAGCCAGTAATTCATTCATACCTGTGATGATGCAGCTGAAGTAGTAGTTGGTGGAGGAGGAGCCATTCTCACTCGTTTTGCACTTGGACCATGATTGTTATTATCTTGATTACCCTGATTATTATTTGCATTAGTCTATAAATATAAGAAAAAATTACAAGAAACCAAAAACAAACACTAAATCTGAGTAGTTACTTTAAAACTGTAAGTTAAAAAAATTTCAACAAATAGTAGAAAAGAGTTTGCCATACTTAAGTAAAATATGTTATACAAAAATAAAAAAAAAAACTTTTAAAAAGAGGTTAACACTAAAAAAACTTTTTGCATACTCAGAAAGACAAAATTTTTGAATACCCATTTCAAAAATTTTTATATAGTCCTTGGATTTTTGCATGTAGATATCAAATTCTTATCTTAAATCTAAAAATATAATAAAAAAAAATTTTTTTAAGGTATAGTAGAAGCTTGATCATTAGAATTGGATGGGATTTTTTTTTTCTATTTGGTTAACAAATATGACTGATTTGATGGAGCATTATGACTTTCTCAATAATACTAAAACTTAGTAATTGAGTTTCTATTCTTTATAAAAGATAATATGGCATGCATACAAGTATGATTTCTTTTTACTACCTTGTATTTAATTCTCTTTTTTTGGAATTATTATATTTGTTCACATATTTTCCTGCTGGTTTTATTGTTTAAGCTGCATTTTTTGATGACATGCCAGGAGCATGGAGCTCTTTATAATTTATAAAACTATAATTTAATATTATAAAGTGATTAAGAAAAGCAAGACATTTATTCTTAATATAGCAAAATACTGACTGGCCTTTGCCACAATTCTAGAAATAAATGTCAATATTTACACTTCTATGAGGCACAAATCTAAATGATTAAGTAAGCACTTAGAGTCATTATGAAAAGTTAAAAAATTACACTGAAGGTAAGTATTTTTGGAATTCCTTAATAACAAAAAAAAAACGAAAAGAGCCACACAAGTCTGCCAATCTCTAGTGTTAAGCTACGTAATGTACAAATAAGCAAGCTCATAAAGCAAACATTTGCTTCTGAACTATATTGAAGCACCTTTGTAAATGTTGAGGTTAAAAAATGTAGTACAAACACATAACGTTAACAATAGAATAAGAAAACCAAGGTTCGTGAAATTGAGGTTAAAAATTACATTTTAGTGACTTTGAATAAATTAGCTTTATAAATTTTTTAAGTTGAGAAAAAGAAATAGATTTTGCCTTTCCTTTATTATTTGTTATTCCTTAATTAACAAATGACAATGTATCAATTATAAATACAGGCTAGAAAGAGTTATTTTATGGATAAAATGGATTAAAAATATACAATATATTTAACAATGCATTCTAAAAAATAAAAAGTTATGCTGAAATCGGTATGCAACTAACCTCTGATTATTGATAACCTAGTTCTCTTTTAAACTCATATGCAAGAAGTACAAAAATAATAAATTTTATACCAGTGATGTTTTATCTGTATGTGATTTTGTTGGCATTAAATTTTGCACCACAATATTACGTCAGACAAAAATTGTTCCACATTTTGTCAGATGACAATTCCATCAGATCAGCGATATTTACCACATACCACAGACAAAAAATACAAATATGAAATTTCCGTCTTGCAATATTTTGCTCATGCAAGTGTAAATGCAATAAAGAAAAATTATTTGAGAAAATTAATATGTAGACAGTTTTTAGCTATGATAGAAGTTCTAATAATTGTACACCATAATCAAACATAAATTAATGCCCTGGAGTTGTGTTAATGTAATTTTTAAGTAAATATAATGTGACCATGAATTAATATAAGGAGATCTCAAATTTTCTTAGGCTCAGAAAAAGTATAACTTTTAACAAGCAGAAAAATTATGTTCATATACAGATAAAGAAACTATTATTTGCCAAGAATATATATTTCTTAAAAAATATTCTATATTTTATGTGGCAGTGTTGATCACATCCAGATTGCAAATGTGAAAAAAAAGTAGAGTTGTAAAAGGTTATTAATTAAACATTCTCATTAATAAAGTAGGACACAATAGGCACCTTTTTGCACTTTTAACTTGTATAGAAAGTTTTCTTTCCACCCCCTAGAGGTGATAATTTCATATCAATATAGTAAAAGCAGGGCTGTGGAGTCAGTAGGGAAAATGATCAACTCAGACTCCTGGAATTTTGAACTAAAAGAATTTGAGCATCTCATATATATATATATGTGAACAAATAAACATGTATTATGGCTTCTTTTTTTCTATTATGAAAGTAATAGATGCTACAGAAGAAAAAATTGAAAGCATAGCAGATTAATAATTAGCATTTACTATGAAATGGAAAAACTGACATTAGTAATTTCTAAGAAACAGTATAGCTTCGGCAAGATCTTCGATGAACTTCAGAGCTGAGAATAGTCTTTACACATTAACTTGAGTACGAAAAAGAGCTTTTACTGTAATGGCTACTTCTTTTATCTTTTCAGAATAGATTTATTTGTATAAGTTCTAAAAGAGGGTCTAGCAAGAGCAATATTTCTTTAATTCTTTAAGGGTTATGTAGAAATTTTGTTTTAAATTTTTCATTTTTATTTCTAAGGGCTATTGTTTCTTTATTTTCATTTGCTTTGTCTTAGGCTTTTCAATATTATCTTATTATTTCTCAAATTCTAATTTATCATTGGAAGAGGATGGCAGAGACTTAGTTGCAATGTCTGCAGTTTAACTATCCCATTTTGAATACTGTAACTGTTCTGATTATAATTCAACTCTTAGTGTAATTTATACTTTTTTTGCCTTTTGAATTTCTTTGCCACCAAAAAAAATTCTGGGTTACATATATATCCAGCAAGATCTCAGTGTCTAGCAAACTAGTTTTTTTCGCCATTTCTTTATTATTATCTCAATAAAATAACTAAATATTTATTAATGTACACCTCCATAAATAAAAATAACACAGTTAGTCATTAAATTTTTTTCCAATTCACCTTAACTTCATTTCAAATTCAAACTGTCCAACAAATACTAGTGTCTTAAGTCGACATGTTTCTAACAACTTCATGACACAAATTCTTTTTACCCAAAATTTTGCCTAACTCCGATGTTGACATTATAGCCTAGAGTAAAAATACAGTATCCTAAAAATCATATACTTTTGTTCAATAGAAGTAATCGATTTCTCTCTAAGATAATGAGTATTTGAAAAATAGATTCACCTATTTTTAAAAATAAAGATATATGAACCAACATTATGGACTAACATTTTTCTTCCCATTTTGAATCATTCAACATATACTGAGATAATTATTTTATTTTTCAAAACACTTGTTTTACTAGCTTTACTTAGACTAATATCTTTTGTTATTTCTTTCACTTATAAGTATAATCAGCTATTTAACATCCTAATTAATTGCATTTTTTCAGGAAACTATATAAAAATATGAACGATTTGTAATAAGATTACAAGAAAAAAACATTTTTATAGAAAATAAAATATTTAGACACATACACATCCTACTGTACTATACTTGCAATAGGAATTTTATATTATGCATAGTTAATATAAAATGTAGGAGTTTTAAACATACAAAAACAAAAAAATCTGAGCCAATACCATACTGTTTTTAATGTGAAAGTATTCCCTGCGTCTTTCCTGTTAAAAAAGTTCAATGGTAAATCATAATTTAGTAATAACAGTTTTTTTGCAGTTCTGGTGCTCACCAGTTCACCAGCTTTAAAAGAACATGCCAGATCAAATCTGAAGAATTGCAACACATTCTAAAAACTGCATAGATTTAAATAGAGAACCCAGTCACATTGAGTGTTTTGTTTGTTTATGCCCTGTCAGCTAATAAAACGTTGAACATAAGTAATTTAACTCCAATTTTTCACATAAAAAATGCTGGCCTACTGGCCAGTAGTTTTCGGCCAGGTCGGCCTAAAAAGTCAAAAACTGAAATATGAGTAATAAGTTATTAAAAATAAAAGCAACTTCATAAAAAAATAATATACAGAGATTAACTAAAACATAAAAAAAAATGAACAAAATATGTAAAAAGCAAAGATCTAACCTTCATCATCTTATCCATGGACCCACGCAAATGGAAGGCAGAGTTCTGAAAATCCCGAGGTAAAAAACTTAATTTTAAAAAATCAATATCAAATGCTGAAAATCACAATAAAAAATTTCCACAAATCAGGAACTTTTGTTTCACAAGCGATGTGAAATTAAAACTGAGGATGTAAGAAGAGATCACAAAGTTGGGGAAAATTCAAAGTCTTCAAAGTGAAGTTGTGAATGTGATGAAATTTTCAGGCAAAGTTTGAAACTTAAGAGTAAGTTCTGAACAAACAACAAACATTCTTGAAATTGCAAGTCAAAATTTACATTGAGAAGTTGTGAGAAAAGTAAGTAAATTTACGAGGTGAGTCAAAATGAGAGCTTATAAGATGAAGTTATAAACTTCACAAGATATTAGATAAAACTTGAAAAATTGTTAGTAAGTGATGCACAAAATATATACATTAAAGTGTAAAATATACTAAATTATTATTTTTAAATGCATACAAAATTAGATTATAATTTGCATACTTTGAAAAAAAATATTTATTGGTATAGTGAATTTAAAATTTGTATTGCTAAATAAAAATACAACAGAAAAAATGAGATAAATACAATAATTCTTTACCAAGTAAACTTAAATTAGAAACAAAAGTGAACCAATTTCATGTATTTTAAAAATGTACTTTTTAAAGCGTATAGAAAATAAAATTGATATTTAAAATACAGTTTTGAACATAAGTCTTTAGAAAACCAAACTAAAGTAAATTAAAAAATTAATTTATGCAACAAAAAATAGTAAATTAAAGCTACAATCAATAAAGTAGCATATTAAATAAGTTATTAAAAGTAACACCATGTTAAATTTACAGGTTTTAAAATAAATATAATTTTATTTAGAATATAAGTAGATATGAGAATTTTTTTAAAAATATTATTTAATAAATTTTTTATTGTGAACTATTTTAACTAGAATTCTCAAACATAATAAGAAATAAATCATTATATTATTTTTTATACATTTATTGTAAGAATTGATCATTTTTATTATTTAAAAAAGTTATTAATAATGTGTTAAGTTCAATAATAAAGATTTTAAATTTACAAAATTTTAAAGTAATGATTTTTTAAGCTAGTATCAAAATTAATTTTTCAGAATAAATTTTGCTAGATAAAATTTGCCTGTAATAATGGGAATAAGATAGAATCAACTCTGTTGCCATAATTTCAAATGAACAGCATTCTATTATACATCATGCATCTCATTTAAATATAAACCAAATGATTTGAAAAAAGAAAACATACCTTGTTTGTATCAGACTTATCCTCTTGATCATCATCAGTTAAAAATTCTCTTTTAGGGTAAGGGATATGATAACCAGAAAACACACTGAAATTTTTATAAAAAAATTTTATTATTAAAACAATACAATGATACAATGAAATAATTTGTATACCTAGAAACAGTAAAAAATCTCTTAAGATTGCTAATACATTACCAGGTAAATAACAAGTCCAAACAAGATAATTTTATGATGAATTATATTATTAAAATATATCATAATTAAAGTTAAAGAATAGTTAGAAAAATAATTAATGATAACAGTCTAATATTTGATTATAACTTGAATTTCATTCATATTCTAAACATTATGTTCAAATGTAATATAAAGAAAATTGTTTACAGAGTCACTTTATTTGACCTTTACAATTCATCACTCCAACGAAAAGCAAATTAAAGTTATTTAATTGTGAGAAAATTCAAAGAATAAAGGCATCCCAAATGTCACTTACAAAAATCAAGCTTAATTTTAATATCTAAATAGATTTTGAGATTCAAAATTTAGGGGTGTAAAAAAAAAATTTTCTGGCCCTAGAACATAAAAAATTATTTTGCAATAATTGTAAAACTGTGTTTGAAATTGTTGATTGAAAATAATCAACACTAGCATATATTTTGGCAAGCAATTCAGCATTCAGAATCCTGATAATAGCTACTTGATCACAGTACTTTTACTGATCAGTGTAAAATATTGTAAAGTAATTAGGCAAAATTTGTAATTTTAATAACATCTAGTAATAGGTGAGGTAAAAAACTAATTGCAAAGATTTACAAGCTGTTGCAAAAATTCACAAAATGTAATCAAAATCAGATATTGACATAAAAATACTCACTCCTGAGTTGGTAAAGGATCTTCTTGAAAATAACTATCCTGCATAGCAAGTTCTGAAGTGATACGCTTAGTAGGATCCATAAGAAGCAGTTTTTGAAGCTAAATTTTAAAAAAAAGAGTAAAAATCATAGAAACAACCCCAGCAATTTAAAATGTAACAAGTTTTAGAACCAGCATTTTGTCCCTTATTTTACATATCTAAAATCACCATCACTCAACAACTTAATTTCATAACAACCATTGTGGTACAGGATTTAGGTAATCATCTGCAACTGCATATAGTTCAGTTTTATTTTGTTATCAAATTATACAAATATGCTAACAAAACAGTATAAAAGCTTATAAAAGTTATACACGTCAGGGAGACATGTTAATTTGTGCTATCTTTTACGATATACATTGTAGAATTACTAAAAAAAAAGGTTATAGTTTCGTAGCTTTACTGGAATCATAGACTTGGTGACATATTTTGATAAATAAGAACATTCGTTCTTGAAAAAGAATCAACTGTATGAAGTTGCAGAGCATTGGATTTGATTGGCCCACTAAAAATGGCACATCTTATAATGACATGCTCTTAACAAATCAAATGTGAGATAAAGAATTTTTATTTTGCTGTAGAAGAAAATAGTCTCTAAGAAACAATATTTATTATACTTTTATCTGCTGGCAGATAATGGCATTTTGATCCTTTAAAAAAATTTCATGTTATTAGGAAATAGTGTAAATGAGAGGAATATTCTACCTAAGTTTTGCAGTTTAAACTTAGTTTTATAACTTTTAGCATACCAAATTTTCTTATAAAACTTAGTAAGGGAGGCGATAAATGCTAAAAAAAAAATATTTTGAATGAAAAAAAAATAATGACTGATTTTTTCCAATTAGTATCAAATTTCTCTAATTTTTGTAGCTGGTGCATAATTTTTTTCAATTTTGCAAAATCAAAAAATTATTACCAGATTAAATTTTTTTTAAATAATATGGACTTTAACCCCTTACCTGCCAAGTAAAATTTACGTGATTCACTCCCCAGTGCCAACGTTTTTCGCTCAAGTGCGCTTTGTTATGCGGTGTTTTAGTGGGGGGGGGAGATGAACGCATTGCAATTTAAAAACAGTTTAC
The DNA here is from genome assembly GCF_982258835.1 of Parasteatoda tepidariorum. Taxonomy (NCBI): domain Eukaryota; kingdom Metazoa; phylum Arthropoda; class Arachnida; order Araneae; family Theridiidae; genus Parasteatoda; species Parasteatoda tepidariorum. The sequence goes on from NC_141757.1 coordinate 73,679,676, forward strand.
TTTCACATGAGAAGAAAAAGGAAAAATACCAAACTTAAATTAAAGAATAAAAATTCTATATAAAATATGTTAAAACTTAGCTGTTGTATGATAAATCCTGAAACATGGTTGGACACATAAACCAACATCACATTCATTGCACTGATAGCAGGATTCTACACAGGAAAATATACACGGGAAAACGAAAGAAGAATAAACCCGACCTTACTCAAATAGAAACACACAAACAATAAATATTATGATATAACTTTTCTAACACATCCCTTTCCCATTCCCCCTTCCCCGAAATTTGTAATACATTCATTGCAAACACTTTCAATGACAAACATTGGCAAACACTCTCAAGGTCATTTTACTGCATTCAGAAGGCGGGGGCGTAGTTCTATTTATAGCAGCGCAATGCAAAGCATCGTACTTCATGAAAGCGTTATATACGCCTGCGGCAGTTAGCGCATCGTCTGGCCGAGATGTACATATACGCCCGCGGCAGTTAAGGGGTTAATGCAACATGCACTCAGATTAATTCATTTCCCCAGACTTTTCAGGAATTAATTAATTTCCCAGACATTCAGATAATTTTTTCAGATTGATAACCTGATTGATATACTTCTTCCTCTTCAGCCTGGTTTTCTCACTGTCGCTACCTTATTTTTTTTAAAAACAATTTTTACAGTTAAATATGTAATGAACTGCTTTTATTCTTAGTTAAGCTTAAAAAACTAACAATTATTTAATAGAATTATCCAAGAATTAAAAATAATCAACTTTTATCTATAACATAATAAGTAGACAAGACCTAAACTTTATATAATGATTATATATCATCTGTAATTATTAAAATATCTTTGCAATTTATAAAGTTAAATGATTTTGATTTTCCTTTGATAAAATAAACAAATATTTGCATACTCAATTAAATATAAATACACTTACCAAAAGGAAAGCTTTGCTATCTGGTTTGACTTTATGTTTTTCCATGTACTTCGTTAATGAACAATTAGAATAACTAAAATAAGATATAATTAATAAGTGAACAAAAATTCATTTATTAATTTCAGTATATAATCAACATAATTTATAATGCATTAAAAAAGGATGCATTTTCATGAATTTTACATTAAGAACAAACATAAATGTGATCAAAAAGGATATATTTATGTTTTTTTTAATGTACTACACATGAATTATGCCACATAATTTGTGTGTAGCACCAGACTGCAGCTATATGAATAAATATTCAAATATATATATGAAGGTCAACTAATCAAATCTGTTGGGAAAAGAAAGGAACAGTTTTTTTCCGGAGAAAGTATGTTTCAGAGTCAGATTCCCTAAATTAGATAAAGTTAATTAAGTTTGAAAAATAAAATATTATAATAAAAGTTATTTGAGTTGAAATCTTCTTCTTTGCTCACTATATATTAATGTATGGGTAAAAAATGTAGTTACTGGTCTAACAAATCTTATGGTGATGTCTGAAATACTGCATAGGAAACCAATAGCTAAAAGATTCTACTAGCTAGTACACTCTTTCACTGGTCTGTTAATATGCTCAGATTTTTCAAAAACACTTCCAAATTTATGAAACAAAAAAAACTATTAAGATATGACAATATTTAAAATTTTTATCAGTGGTTCACTATGTCACCTTTCAAAATATCATTAAAACTTAAGTTCATACCCACAAAAAAAAACTAAGCACACAAATCAAAACAGAGTATTTATTAAAAAATTCTTCTCTATTCGACTGGCGACGACATTAATAGCTCAGTTTTCCCTATTTCTTTTCTACCTTATTTCCTTTATACAGAAAACCCCTATTCCTCAGAAGGCTCCAAGTCAAGCTTCTTATTACTGATGCATACTCAAAACAAAAAGAAACAAAATTTATCCCTTATTCTGACTGCAGTAGAAAACTGAATCAACATAATATCTTCTTACAGTCACTTATCCAAGATGGGTCAGTGATCTGGGAGAAGACGGATAATTAAGCAATTCAAATAAGGTTTTTAGTGGTATAAGAGACTATCTCTTTTTCAGTACTAATAGCCGTAAAATTTTTCCCATTAATATTTAAATTGGAAAATCAGCAAGCTCCAATAAAATTATTTTTGACTATGTAGCATAAGATTAATCATATTAAAGTTTGATAAGAAAGTACTCAAGATTATGAAAATATGCATGATGTCTGTTTTACAAGGGTAATTGAGACACGAAGTGAAAAACCCAGAAAATTTTATGTTCAAAAAATCGATATCAAGATACCAATTTATATACCTAACATGTTTCATTTATAACATAATTTTTTTAAATACCATTTATAATTTAATTACCAACTAAAGAATAATATCACACCTTTATAGTAACAAATTCAAAAAGCTTACTTCTCACAAGAATCTGGGATATTAGATTTTAAAATTGTGTGAATATGAATCACGATATTGTATTTTAAATTCGCGAAAATACAAATTGCGATGAAGTATTTTAAATGCGTAATTAGGAATCACAATGTATAATTTTCAGACTGTGTGAATAGAAATCGTGATGCGTTGTTTTTAAGAAAATAAATTTTTGACATTCCAAATACGTGAATACGTAACGTTATATTGGGTTTTAAAAACGTGTGAATACGAATCGCGGTATTTGGCTTAAAAAGCGTATAAATATAAATCAAAATATTGCATTTTTAATTCGCATGAATAAGAATCACAATGTATGATTCTTAAATTGTATGAATACTAATCACAATGTGTAACTTTTAAATCATGTAAATGTGAAAATCTATGTTTGATATTAAAATCGTGTGAATACGAAATGACAATATTAGCAGATTCTGGCACAATTCCAAACATTCAAAATGGCAAAAACCCACCAAACAAAAGAGCAAAATTGACAGAAGAATCACACATATATGTAAACGTCTCGTCAATGGGAATTATAAATAGTTTAGTCGGATTATCTAAGCTTTTGAATTGTGGAAATCCGCAAATCAATGATCTTGGGATACGAGGAATTCTGTGATATTCGCAAAAAAAAAAAAAAACGCACAGCGTTTAATTTTTAGATCAGAAAGAATGATACAAAAAACCTGTATTATAAACTATTTTCAATTAAAAGATTTAATCTCAAAATGTAAAAGGATAAACTTTACTACTTAATTTTTTATGCATCTAAATAAATACTTAAATTTACAACAAAAAAAAATACTTAAACTACTTGATACTTAAAATATATAAAAATATACAGACCTGTCGATTCTGCTAGAAAAATACCCAACAAGAAATGAAATACTTTTAATCAATTTAAAAAAGAATGTTGTGATAAAATGTAAAACACTAAAATTAAATTATTCATTAAGTATTAAGACTAGATATTTTTGATCTTACACATACTCGGCTTTACATTAAAAAAATAAATTATAATTTAATGCAGTGCATACTTTGAGCGCTTGAAATCCTTCATTAAAGTAGTGTGCTCAGGCATTTTTTTAATATCCTCCCATTCTTTTTCTGGAATGTAAAAGCATATTGTTAAATGTCAAGAAATAACAGAATAAAAATTTATTAAATAAATTTTATAACTTGTGGAAATAAAATTAAAAATCTTTAATGTGACATTTAACCTTATTGATCTTGGTAACTAGTATTGAAATTTTGACAACCTGAATTTTTTTCTGTTTTAAAAATTTACAAACCCTAAAGTTTCAATCACTTCATTTTGTTAAAGACTTTTAATATACAGTGAAAGCTCTCTGGAGCGAACACCTTTTGTTCCAGAGTTTAGTAATTTCGTAAACTGGTCCTCAATGGAGGTTGGTCGTTGTTAGAGGTTACCTCTATTGACTACAAACTGTAATCGAATATACGTAATCTCTCACAACAGTATTTTATTTTATTCAGTGTAATTTTTGTGGTACAAAAATGTAACTTGTGTTGGCGTCATGAAAGCTGGATTGATGAATAAAATATAGCATCAAATAAAAAAGATCCCTACTGATAGAATTATACGTAAAAACAAATTTTCCAATTATAAAGGATAGAATTATTTTAAATAAATAATTAAGTTTTCTTTGCTTAAGTTTGAATTTAATTTTATTTTATAAAAATTAGTTTTGCTTTAAAAAATGAGAAGAGGTTTCCTTGTTTGAGATGCTTAGTCTTTACTAAAATATTTTTTTCTAATTTAGTTTTCAACTCTAAAAATAAATCACTGATAGCATAGACTTTAGTGCACTCTGACTGCAACATGAGGTTATTGATCTCTCTTTCAGAGATGGTTAAAAAGAGCTCTCTAAACAAGCATTTTGAATACACTTGAAACAAGTGTATTCAAATATTTTGAATACACTTGTAACTATATATTCATTTTCTTAATATTTTTTCATTTTGATATTTTCTTGTGTTTCCTTATTTGTCCCTTTCCGCATTTGATGCAAAGGTTTGCCCAATCGCTGGGAGAAGTTTTGATGGTCTCTCCTAAAGGTTAACCTGAACATAAAATCCAAAGAAAAAATTATATGCCCCCCAAAAGTGGCCGTAAGTAGAGGTAGTCTTTCCTGGAGGCTTCACTATATATTGGAAGCAATGAATATGAGGCATACATTGAGTATTTCATTTTTTTAAATACAAAAATACTATTTTAATATTGTTAATATACCTTGAGGGAAACCCATGACATTAAATATTCTATCCAACTGGTCATGATGATATGGATTACTTGTTTTGATGTCTTCTTGTCGGCAGTGAAAGATTGGTTCGGATGTTAATAATTCAGCAAAAATACAACCTATAGCCCATATATCTGAAAGTATTTCAAGATTCATAGTGCACACATTTTTCTATATAAATATTTGGTTAGATAAACAGAAAAAATTATGCATCACAATAACAATCAGTTGGTGGCCCCCAGAATTGTTTGCGAATAACATGGTTTATAAACTAGATATATCTTTAACAAAGTGGATGCAGTTTCTTTGTAATGTAGCATCCAAAGATGTAGTTTGTAATGTAGAAACTAGGGATGCAAATGTAGTACCCTGATACATAAGTTTAGTTCTTATTGACTAGTAACACATTCATCCTGCTTACTGAAAGAAATAATTCCAGAGACCATACATTTTTTAAGTACATACTACAATTAAGCTAATATTTTAAATATTATACAATTTTTAATCAAAGAAAATTATCACTATGTTAGTGATCACAACCATTCATAATGCCTACTACTAAATTAAACAAATAAACATTAGTTATGCACAGATAATATTAATACAGGAATTTTAAGTATGCAATGCAATTTAAAATTAATCTACTTTAAACAACTTTGTTTTATGGATAATTTGAGTTCATGATTATAGTTCATGATTTTGAAAAATCTAGGCACACACAAATGTACAGTAATAAAGTACAAAAACGATACAAAATCACTTTAAATATAATATTAAAGTTTTAATTTTTTAAAGAAAAAAATGGGTAGTTAATCTTAAAAGTTAACGAACACTATTTTTCCTTATATAGCTAAATTTTTATTTCTCAACTTTTTTTGAAAAATATTCTGCTATGAAATAATGTAATAACAATTACAGATTGTTGAGGGGGGAGGGAATATATGAATAAAATTCTTTAATTGTACCCAATTTTCATAGAAAATGAGAATCATTGTGTGAGTTATTAACAAAAGCACATTAAAATACATCAAACAACTTAACAAAAAAAATTTTCCAAGAAGCCCAAAAACAGAGAAATTTGTTTAATATTTCAGTATTTAAATGTTCACTTAAGTCTTATATAAGTATGGTTTTGAAAAATATATATATATATGTCGGAAATACCATGTGTTTTAATAAATATCCATATTGTCTTTTACAAAAGTTCAAACTATATTTCAAAATATTATAAGAAACAAGACCCTGATAAGAAAATCTGGATTGGCTTCAGATATTACTACCATTTTAAAAAATAATCCTCAGAAAGAGTAAAATTTGGCAAGTCATAAGAGTAACAGGTCTTTTAAGAAATCCTTATAACGGTTATCACGCTGCATTATAATGTATGAATTATTTTTTCAAACAAAACATTAAATATAGAATGAATAACACTTGAATCACTAGCATGTCTCCTGCTTCTACTAAATATTTTAAATAAAACAAAGGCATCACCAATACAAAGGAGTTTATATTCAGGAGTTAATTTAGGCAATTTTTTTTAATATATCTAACAACTTGTTTTTAGATTCCTTGGCATATAGAAAATTTTTTGTTTAATTTTTGCTTTTTAATTTATCAGTAAGAACTATATTGTTTTGTAAAAAACTAGTTATCAGAATTTTTAAGAATTATCAATAAAATCTTAAATATTTTTGTTTATTAAAAGAAAATGCAGACATTTTATTCATTACATTAAAACACACAGAATGGTATTTATTCTCATAATTTTTAACTCCTCTTAATATCTTTCAATAGTTTTGATAACAAAAAAAATTTGAAGAAATTAATCTTATCATTTTGGATATGAATTATTAAATACTAACATAAAATATCTATACAAACCTATAGCTTTAGTATAATGTCTAGCTCCCAAAAGTAATTCAGGTGCTCGATACCAAAATGTTACTACAACAGGGTCCAGATCAGCTAAGGGCTTTAAAGGCGAATTGAATAACCTAGCAAAACCCATGTCAGCTACAAGAAAAACAATTTTAATTAAACCAAAAAGATACAAGTGTTTTATAGTTTTAAAATAAGAAATTGATTAAAGTTATTTTCACAAGTAATGATGATATTTCAACTTTTAACTGACTTCCCTTCTGTATTATACTAAATATGAGAATTGGAACTTTAATGGAACCTATTTATTTACAACAGATACAAATCACTAAGTTTAACTGTCTATAAAAGGTAGTCACTAGCATTAAGTATAACTTGTTGCCAGTGATATGAAAGTTGTAAAATACCTACAGCAATGTCTCTTCTGTTGACAGTTTGAATATAGCGACCAAAAGTCAGAAAAAACTTTGAAGGAAACGTTAAGTGATTCCTCTAACTTAGAAATAAGTTAAAGTTAAAAGGCTCAACTCCAAGGACTACAATTGATTGTATAACACTTCTCAACATGATAGATCAATTTGTTCTTCACTAACAGTGTAGAAAGCCTTGGCTGACTCATACCTGCCACACTTTGGCATCCCTCATTGAAGAGATTGATGCACCAACTCTACACCAAACTGTAAGGCAATGTCCTACAAGTCTCTAGAAGACATAGATGCAGTATGATCTTTAGCACATCAATTTTTGTTCCTGCAACAGTTTTGTTCAGCTGCTAATGTGCTCAGTTTTTATCATCATTAAGCATGTGTGTGATGTTGGAAGAGATGACCTTGATCATTACCAAGGCAAAAAGTGTTTGAGAGATGTTCATAAGTGCTGGCAAGGGTCTTTGAGTCTGTAACCAGATTGTTTTACAACTATGGAAAAAGGTGTACTATGGAAAAGCTTTATATAGGGATTGTGCGAAGTGTGAAGCACTTTTTAGCTACAACATAACTTTATTTCACAATTATACATAACTTATAATTAAACAAATCAATAATAAATGCATATTATTGCTTCAAGCTATAGAAGCAACTTAAAAACTCCACTAATACTTAGAATTTATTAAAATAATATTTATATAGAAATGATAGCAATGCGACATAAACATCATAAGATATAAGATAATTTTATTACTCTATTACAAAGTTTCTATTACAAAAGGGTATATTTTGAATGAAATATTTTTGAATCACCTATTTTTACTCTACCACGCTCGGGACCTTCACCCATAACTAGAATATTCGCAGGTTTCTAAAAGAGAAGAAAAACATTAAATTATTTTTATTATAAAGCAAAATTTTAATAAATAGTGCAAAATAAACTGCTCTTAATAATAAGAAAACTAAATGTAAAATAAAAGAGGCAAATTAATATCAAAATTATGAACTATAAATACATAATTTTATAATACAATAAATCATATTTAAAATTGATTAAACCAGGATTTAAACACTTTCTAGAAAAATCATTTAAGAAAGAAACAATGTGTGTTGAAAAAATGAATACTGAAATTAAAATTTTTTACTAATATTAAATGATTATTAAAGCCTACTTAGTACATGATTAAAATCAATCTAACTGTTTATGAAAAAGTTCAAAACATAGATGTTAAACAAAGTTCAAAACATAGATGAAAACAAGCAAATATTCAAAATGAAAGAAAATAAATTATACTTACTAGATCCCTATGTAAGACCCAGTTGGAATGTAAATAATGAATTCCATCTAAAATTTGATATAATAGAGACTTAACCATTCCTTTTGGCACCATTACAGGCTTTTTATTTGCTTTGGCAGCTCTGTGAAATTTTATGATATGCTGAAAGAAAAATACATCATTTTTGAATATTTAGAAAATATCTTTCATTGCAACTTCAGAGCAGCTCTGTGAAATTTTATGATATGCTGAAAGAAAAATATATCATTTTTGAATATTTAGAAAATATCTTTCATTGCAACTTCAGAGCAGCTCTGTGAAATTTTATGATATGCTGAAAGAAAAATACATCATTTTTGAATATTTAGAAAATATCTTTCATTGCAATTTCAGATGCAGCTATATTTCATATTAAGAAAATTTTTAAGACATTTTCTTCAATGATTTTAAGCATGTTAATGAAAGTACCTTTACCTTCCAAAACAAATAAGTTATTTGACAGCTGAAATTTGTAGAAAAAAATTCTCTATAAGTGTTTAAAAAACACAACCTACTACGAGCAAGTGAAAGACTGATTTTAGCTGCTAGATTTATCAAAATTCAAGAACAGGCAAATGAAGTCTCGAAGTTAAACAGCAATTGATAAAACTTTTTCTAAGTGGTAAGTCAAAAGGAAACAGTTCAAAGATTATAAGAAAAAACTATTTGAAGAACATTCAAATAACTATACAAAAAACATTCCAATAGTGCAAAAAAAAAGTGTCAAATTATGTTTAAAAATTATTCTTGAAACGAGAAAGAAAAAGAGTCCTTAACTCAATTTCCAGGCAGAAAACAGCTAAAGAACGACAGAATATGTAAAACAATTTCGTCAGAAAAAGTTTTCAAGCAAGAAATAAAAGTTTGCATATTATTTGAAACAACGTAAACAGTAAGAGTTAGAATGACACTTAAGTATCCTACATTGCATTTTGAGCCACAAAGGCTCAATGGTTAAAGGCACTAAATTGTTATTGCAAAGGACAATCCTTGAAGCTCTACTAGCTTCAGCTCGCCTGGGCTCATGTGGGACGCATAGGCATCCTGTATGTAATGTCAATTACATTATTAGAAGGACGCAGTTTGTCTCGAAATTGTGGATCCTTAACCTCTACGAAACCCCTTACTCACAGCGAGCTGTTGCAGTGATACTTAACTTTTATATTGAATTTCACTAACTAATGTGTGTAACTACTAATGTGGGTCAAAGTGTAACTGCCAGAAAATTTTAATGCATTGTTCATACCTTAAATTAAAACTTTTCTTAAGAGCAAATACTATAAAATTATAAACTTAAATTCTATTGACATACAATTGAAAAAAATTTCATAAAAGTAATATCAATTTCTAACAAAGTTATTTCTTCATGTTGTTCATAAGTGAATTGTACTTCTAAAGGGTATTAATATCCATATTAATACATAAAGGTTTATCTTTATAATTTACCTTTATTTATACTCAAATATATATTAGAAAGCTAAGAAATTTCTGTTTGATTCAAGCAATAAAGATGTTGAATTTACAAAAATACAAGATATACATTAAAAAACTTTATAACCTAAGAGCTTTTGATCTAAAAATAGAATTTTTTAAGGTGCAATCTTAAAACTCCAAGAAACATGCCTTTAAATATGCTAATTAGTGTACATCAATATTTCAATTACTAAATCAGTTGAAAATGCACTTTGAAATGCATTAAACATAAATTTTTTAGACAGATTCATAATTTATTAATACAAAATATGGAAGTAAGCCCATTACAAAAAATATGGTCCAGATGCTTAGGGCAAAAGGCTAGGCTAGGTCTTGTTGGGTCAAAAGAATAATTGAAAATTTTAATCCCTTAATGTAAGTTTTACTTTGTGCACACTATTATAAAGCTGTTATCAAAAATGAATTCCATGAAAAAAATTCAAGAAGTTATTTTAAAAATAATCAGAAACATTTTATGTTGGAAATGTTAGATACCCTTAAGCAAAATTTTAAAAAAAATATATAGTACAAAATTTATAAGAAATTAGCAAATAACTTTGAGGAATGAAATTTAAAAAAGTTTCACATTTAATTTTTTTTTTTTTAACTATTTAAATAATGTAATACGAATTTAGATTTTGTCATTTTAGAATTGCAACAATCAAGATTATGCACTCAAAGAAATAATAAGAAGAAATATTAAAGCTTATAAGTAAAATTTCCTTAGGATTAAAAAATCAAATAATTGTTAAAAGATTAGTTTTCAATATTTAAAACTATAAAATTAATAATTAATTTTGCAAATTAGCTGTTTTCAAAATACATACTTGGAATGAAGAGCTTTATAATTGCGCAAAAAAACTTTTTGATTCATGTAAATAGTCTCAGAGATATGATGAAATGCACATAGTAGAAAAATTTAACATCGAGAGGACCAAATTTGAATGTTTTTGAGTCTGATTTAACTTAGCATATTTAAGATATGCTTGCATTGAATGTGTGAAAAAAATGACCATTAGATTAGTTACAAGGTTTAAAAATTTTTTTTTATATAAACTGTATCTACCAGTCACTTATGAGAAAAAATAAATGAGAATAAAGCTTAATAAATCTGAAAATCAATCATATTAAAAATTAATTACAATTAATTCTGGGCAGAAAATTTACTTCGTACGAACATGCACATATATTTATATAAAAAAAAAAATTATACCCATAAATCATGTTCTGCATAATCGAACAATAAAAAGACTTTTCTATCAGTGTGAGATAGAAACACCCTTTGAAGAATTATCACATTAGGATGCTTTAGTTCTCTAAGAAGCTGTAAAGAAAACAAATAAACATTTAAAAAATAGATTGAACAAAATTCAAACATACTAAAAACTTATGAGAATTAATTAGAATAACTGGCCATGAAGTGTACATATTACTTGTTGGGATGAGTATTTTAATACAAGTATTAATACGGGAAACATAGGACATTTTTAAAAATTAGTTTAAATTATGATTCTGGCTTTTATTTGAACAAATAATACATTTTTACACATTTAGCCTCACTTGTAATGGGTTTAAGATGAGCTTAAACATAAATTATAAATAAGATATATTTTTAGTTTAGCTTATAAAGTAATTTGCCTCTTAATTCTTGAAACTTTTTTTTTATTTAATTTGATACATTCTATAGTTTTAATATAAAATTTTCAATAACTAACAAGTATAACATTAGCATGCTAAACTAACATCTTATATGTCAAGGGAATAAACACTAAAAAGTTTAAATTAAAAATACATAAAATTTTAGTTTAATCATAATTCAATTTCTGATATTTCCCTTTTTTACCTAAAAAAAATTTATATTACCAATCACCCACAAATTAATGCATTAACAGGAGTAATGAAAAACATAAAACATTCACAAATACTAATGATATTCTAAATAAATCAAGTCATAACAAATAAAATTTCAGAAAATGTTTCCTTACAGCTATTTCACGGCATGCAGACATGGATATTCCAGTGCCTTCAATCTGCTTTAATGCATAATCTTTCGGATCAGACCTTAAATAAATATTTTATAGAATTTTACATAATAATTTAGAACAAAATTTCAGCTAAATAAGAATTTTTATAAATACAAATTTTTTTATTACAAAAAGAAATCAGTCATCTTTAGGATGACTGATGTCTTTCATCCTAAAGATGACTGATGACCTGAAAAAGGGAAGACAGAAAGCATGATTTGCTACATTCTGTTAAGGAAACAAAAATATTTATTCTTACCAAGTTTAAAAATTCATAATGGCAACAGTTCACTGTTTACTAGACAGCATTTTTTTAAAAATAAACACCTTTTGTAGTAATAATGTTTTGTAGAACAACAACAAAAAAATTAACAGAGACTAGTAAAAATATTTCAATTTAAATTGTCTGGCATGAAAGTCTAGGATGTTGTTCTCTGTATTAATATTTTTCCTTTAAATTCCCTTTATAAACTTTTTTTAAAAAAAAAAAAAAAGATATTTTAAGAGATATGTAAACAAACAAGTGGAAATACATATGGCCTAATAAAATTTTTGAACTAGCCACTCAATTTTTTTTATTTATATCCCTGATTAATATTTCTGAAAAATAAAAGATACACAAGAAACACTTTACTCTAAAATGATGAAATATCCCAATCTTAATAAGTACTTTACAGCAGTTTTTTTTAAAATAAGGTCCTTGGTACTTAAAAAAATTTCATTTGAGCTTCATGAAAAAAATCAAATTTGAATCCAACAATAAGAAAAAGAACTTGAAAATGGCTTTTTACCAGTAAACGTAACAAACGATAGGATACTGATAATAAATTTTTCATAACAAGTTATTTAACATACGTGTCAGAAACATATTTTTGCAACTAAGTACGGTAAAGAACCTTAAAGTGAATGCTTGGTTAGCATACGATGGTGTGATTTTTAAGCAGGCAAAAAATACAATTTAGTTACAAATGATTTTTTAAAAAAAACTTGTTTAATCTCTATAGTCAGACCCCCATGATTTACATGAATGCCCTTCTTGGAAAGTTTTTATTATAACTAAACAAAGAAAAAAATAATTTGCCTCTTCAAAGAAAGTTTATCTTTTTCAAATTCTTAAGGAAAAAAAAAATAGTTTTTATACTTTTTCCTACTTTTGTTAACGTGATTTAATATAGAGTTTTCTATTCACACAATTTAATACCACGTCTTGTATTCATACAATGTAAAAACCACTTATGAGAGGAGTTCAAGTGATGAACTCCACTCATAAATACACTGAAATTTGAAATTGTACGTTTTTAAAATGAAACATCGGGATTTGTATTCACGTGATACTAAAAGCAAACATTGAGATTCGCATTCATGCGATGTCAAAATCAAACATAGCATATTAAAGCGATTTTAACATTAAATGTCGAGATTCGTATCTATGCAGATTTTAAGATCAAAAATTCAGATTCGTATTCATGAGATTTTAAAATTAAAGATTGAGATCCGTATTTATGAGAAATTAAGAAAAGACTTTACTCTAAAATGTTTTTTTAATTGAGATCTTGTGTTTGCAGGTTTTTCATTTTTACTCTGGTTATAGTTAACAGAAAATTTATTTATGAGGTTTGTATTTTTCTTATCCCTGAAAAAGATTTATTTGTAACTAATCTTAATCTTAAAAAAAATAGCAAATATGTAGAATAATAATACTTTTTATTATTATATGCTAACCCATCTTTTCTTCTTGCTTTATAGACATGACCATAAGTTCCTCTTCCAACTTTACAGCCTTCATATTCAAACAAATCTTCAACTTTAGCTCGTTCATTAGATGTTCTCACTTTAAAGTCAAAATCCATTTAATTTCGGAACACTGTTAAGAAAAAAAAAATTTTTTACAATGATTACATTAAAAATTATTAGTTTCTCTACATGTTAAATTTTTCATGAAACTTTACATTTCGGAACGATTAGATCTATTTAGATTAGAACTGATTAGATCTATTTAGATTAAAACTGATTAGATCTATTTAGATTAAAACTGATTAGATCTATTTACATAAAAAAAATTTCATTCTGACAAGTAAAATAATAAATTATACATATATAATAATTCACATTACTTTTAAATATAATCATAATCAATTTTTAAGATTATTCTTCATTCCTATATGTATAACTAAATAATGATTTATATATGCTGGATTACAACTATCTAAAAATGGTTATGTACCCTTGCTTAACTACTCACAAAAATAACTCCTTAATAGTTTTTTGTTTCTTCGATTCAGATCATTTCAACGTACTGAAATGTCTGAGAATGAATATACAAACTATTAACTTATCTATTGGGTTCATTTTTTCTTTAGAAATTAACACTTGGCCGATATTCCACTTTTTAGAACAGGCCTTTCAATGACAAGATAATGAAGGAGAAGAAATAGAGCTAATAGAAATTGAATATCTTTTATCACAGATTCTTATTAATTGTGACACTTTTAAAGTTCTCTTTTAGTAGCAAATCATAACATATACAACACAATTTCAAAATAAATGTTTAATTATCCAACAATCCTTACTTTAATTTAAATAGTTTTATGTTTTGCTGTGATTTTTTTTAAAAAAATCACAATTACACCAAAGATTTTATTTTCTCAAATATAATAACTATACATCAAACAAGAATAGAAATCAAAATTTCAAATTTAGACTTAAAAAGAGTTGCGTATGTTGCGTACATGAACCATGTTCTAATAGAATGATACAATACACATAACACCCAACCAAGGTTAAATACTTAGCCTTGTCTTCAAGGTTCAATTTTTTTAATGACTATGATCAGAAAAACACATAATTTTTATCTGTTAAGACAACATGACTTAGTATCCTCATATCAAGCTTCCACTCCATGTAAACAAGATATGACTTTTAAACACAATAAATTTATCAAGCAAATTACAGCTGTTGTGTGGATCAAGCACAGTAGCCCTAGCTCTACTCTAACAGTGAGACAACCACCTTAACGGACTACACCACTTGAATATCAGTACTTGGATACTTGTTCTTACAAAGGTATTCAGTTAGAATGAAAAATAAAATTAAAGCAATATTATAAAACTATTTGCTTAGACAAAAATCCATAAAACACATTTTTAATATTAATAAAAACAACTTCACACTAGCTTATCTGAAGAAGATATATAGAGCATGAATAAGAGGCATATAAGAGCAGATATCCATATGTGCATCTGAGCAAAAAAAATTGCTAAGATTCGGCAACAACCAGACAACTAATAGTACTAGGAACTATAAGACATTACATAATGGAAAAAATTCATAAGGTAAAAATCATAGCCACTCCCACGCAAGGCCATGGACTAAATATTTTTTAACGAAACAATCAGGCAGTGATAAGAACATCTCTTTATATAATAAACGTAATTATTGTTTGTTTAGAGTTTCGTAAAAATACCACATAATTAACATTAAATAAAAACTATGAAGTTTTCTTTTGAAAAAAATAATTTACAATTACCAACAAAACAAGTAATTTTAAGCCCTATCAAAATATAAATTTTCAAACAGACGACGAATATAATGTCAACTTATGCAAACATCTTGAAAATTCAATTTTTTCACCTAACCAGTTAAAATTTAATATGAAAACCAACACAAGAAGCAAAATTAGTAAAAAAAATTAAACTGTAAGAAACATGACACGTTAAATTAAGTTAAATAAATATTGAAACATCGAAACTCAGCGGCTTTCACACCGCATTTATCGTTCTGTTTTTGACGTTCGGCTTATGTTGCCAGATATTTTCTGAACATTCGTACAAGCAATAAGACAAAGGCTCACTTACACTAAGACTTAAGGGCCATTCTCACTGCTTCTGAAAAATCACTTGGATGGGTGACCAAGCAAAGCTAGGCACAGATAGCGCTAGGGGTTACAATTCGTCGAAAGACTTCCGAGCAGTGGCGTAGCTACCAAGGGGCTAGGCGGGGCAATGCCCCGGGGCCCTCAAGCTCAGAGGGCCCTCGAATCCTTACCAGAAATCTCGATCGAACTGAACTTTTGGAAATTTCTCCCATTTTCAAAATAAATATGACAAAAAATCGATTTTTTTTAATAATATTTTATTCTATTCTATGGATCTTTCTGAAAATTTGGAAAAAAAAGCATAAAAAAATTCACATTAGATCAAAAGTTATCGAAAAAATAAGTCATACATTTTCCTTAATAAAATATGTCCTGTTTTGTGTTTAAACTCATTTATCTCAAAATGCTATTTTTACACCTTGCGCGCACAATATCTCGAAAACTATTGATTAGAATTGCACAAAAGTTTTACAGCAGGTCTCAAATACCTGTTTCTATAAATTAACGAAGCCATTTGAAGGTGGGATTAATGTATTGACATTTAAAAAAACGAAATAGCAATTTTTTTTGTTAAAATTTTTTAATAAATTTTAAAAAAATTTTTGCATAGAGAAAAAAGTAAAATTATTTGTTCATTCTTCGTCATTTTAGTTTTACCATATATTTCTATACTCACAAAAAAAATCAAGCAAATATTATGTAAACTTTTTCCAGAAGCTTGCGCGCAAATAAAAACAGAAAAATTTTATTGAATTAAAATTTCAATTAATTAAGAAATTTCTTAATTTTTGAAAAAAAATTTTTGCATTGTTTTCAAAATGTAGACTATGTATAGTGTCATATTTCAAAATTTGGTATTTTTAGAATAATTATTATAAAATTGGCAGATGATTGAAAATTGCTCGTTTTCTCTCATTTTTTACCTATTAAAAGGTATGTGAGGCCTTAAGGAATTCCCCTAAATTCTTTCTGTAGGTTGGCAGTGTTGTCAATTTGACGGATAGTGATATGTGCGTTTTATTATTCATCGATGTGCGTTTTATTGTGAATTCGAATTAAGATTTTTTTTTCGAGAACGGTTAAAAAATTAATGCTGTATCAGGAGTAAGTAAGCTAATGTCAATAAACTTTTTTGTACTGGTCAATATAGTGGTTCAATTTTATTTGATTTTACCACTCATATTGATCTCTGTTAAGTCAATAAATTGTGTCAAATCTATAGATTTCGGCTACAGCTCATTGTATAACATGTATTACAGTCTCCACCGTTAAATGTGGTAACACTAACGGTGATAATTGTTTTCCGGAGATTCCCCAACGACACTTGTTGCGTATCATTGTGTTTCTCTTTCCTTTTATTTTACTTTTAACGTCGTCAGTGAACAGTGAGTACCTACCTACTCGAGCACAATCTAATATTGTATTGTTTAAATAAATTAGAAAACTAAAATTATGGATAAAAAGAAGAAACCCAGTGGTGCATTTAAACGCAAACAACGCCAAGAAAGAGAAGATAGTAAACAAAAATTGCCCAAAATTGACAAGTTTTTTAGTCTGCCTTCTGCAAGTACATCTAGCCAAAATATTTCTATTGATAGTGACTCAAATAATGTGGTAACTGCAGTGTTGGTTGAGAAGCCTACTGAAGAAGATTCGACAATTATTGCAGTTGGAGATACCTCCGCCGCCGATCATGTGAACGTGGATGATGTTTGCATGACACACATAAGAGCGGAGGGTTTGGAGGAACCACAGACCTCTACATTTTTCGAAAATGTGTACGACAAATCCTCTTATGACTTGGGAAACTTCACTAAGAAGACATTAAGTGATAACGAAAAACGTCAAATTCTTGATATGGGGCCTTTACAGCCTTCATGACCTTTTCCAACAGACATCAACCAGAACAATAGGTGTTTTTTAAAATCGTACTACGTTTCGTGTTCTAAATATGGGCCAGTTAATCGTTTTTGGTTGTGTTATTCCAAAATACTAGACGCTGCCTTTGTCAACCCTGCTGGTTATTTGCTTCACAAAGGAATAATGTTTGGTGTACGGGAATTCGATATTGGAAGCATTTATCAGAAAGAATTAAACAACACAGTTGTTCGAGTGGCCATTCGGAAGCAAGTGCTGTGTATGAATTTTGGAAAAAAAAAACGATACTAATACTATCGACAAGTAACGTGAAAATGAAATTTGAAAAGAAGCATCATTTTGGAAAATGGTTCTTCAAAGGTTATTCGATATCATACTTACCCTAGTAAGCCGCATCAAGCCTGGATTTAAACGAAGTCATTGATACTTTTGCGAAAACTAAAGCTAGGAAAAAATTGTAAATATAATTATTATTTAGTCAGTTGGTAGGCCCGACCTTTATATAATAAACCCTTGAATTTCTCAATTTCGTTTTATTAGCCAAACCTACACCAAGTATTAATTGTAATTTATGTTGTTACTGTTTAATATTTTTATTACCTGCCCTGCAGTGCACAAAAAAAAGAGCTTTTGTAGCTTAGCATTTTTAAAGTATTTGTATATTTCATATTTTTATTTGATAAAACCTAATCAGTTTGATAAAAAGCAGTGGGGCCCCATTTTTAAATTTGCCCCAGGGCCCTTGGTTACCTAGCTACGCCACTGCTTCCGAGTTAGTACTTCCGATTGGTTTTTACGCCTGAGTTTGAAAAAACGCGCTATCCAATATTTTGATACCTGTAGTATTTACAGTATAATACGATCTTTCAATCTAACTTTCATTAGAACAAACAACAAATGAATTTTGAAGACTCTGCAAGCTGGCTATGATGCTACCCAAAAAATAACAAAGGGTGCTATTTTGCACAAATATAGCCAAATAAGGGATAAAATTCAAAACATGGCAAAATTTACACTTTTTTATGCTTTGACATTAATTTTGTTACATCTGTTTTAGGCTCACGACCTGTTAGAGTTTATAAGTAACAGAAAACATTAATGAATGGTAAAATTACGCGTAAATTTAAGCACAAATCACAATAATAAAACTTCCTGGAATATTAAGCCTGTTCACACATCGCCTCATAAGCGTAGGGATACACTGGAAGTTTTCTAAATTTCTTCCGGTTTTAGGAAGCTTGTTATTGTTTACATTCAGTTACCCATCCATATGCGAATCGAGGGATGTGCTGATAGAGAGAAGCAGAGAGCTTTACGTGCAATAAAAGCAATTCACAAATCCAGGCTCTTAGTCACATCTCTAAAATCGCATCCATGAATTTTCAGCATATAACGGTCTCTAATTGCATAATACCAGGGAATTTGAAATGTGAGACTAAACCCCGAAACTGGTAATTTTGTAGAATTTCCAATTACTCCATTTGCACTGCTGGGGAAGGGAGCTGTAACGTATTTAATTTTATTTAAAAAAAATTAGTTGTTAGCCACAATTTTAGAATATAAAAAAAATTTAGGAAGGCCTTAAATATATTTGTATATTTTAAAATTAATAAGGTTGCTATTTAATTATACAATTTTAATGATTTCAGAAAATTAACATATATTTAAAAAAGAGCGAAAGAGAGAGAAAGAAAGAAAAACATGATTTGGTCGTTTTGCACAGATTTTTAGGCACGTATTTGCCCGTATTGGACATGGTAAACATTAACAAAGAAATTTTTAGTAAATTAATTAATATTATCATACAGTTAACTCAATGATTTTATATGGAAGTTAATTACTTTAGTTGGGTATCCATTGTTTTTTTTTTTTTTTTTATCAAATTTTGAAAGAGTTTGCCTATTTTTTTTGACTAAATAAACATTACTACATATTCCTTTAATTCTATTCACTTGATTAAAAGTGGTATTTAAATAGATGTTTTTAGAAACATTAGAATTTCAAGTAATTAGTTTATTTATATTTAAATGAAAATCATTTCTTTTATCGCATAAATCATCAAACCAGTTATTTTTTTTCTTTTTTAATACCCGAATTCAAAAAATTAAAATTAATATTATCATCATGATTACGAAGCAAGATTAATTCCTCGGGGAAAATATTCCTTATTAAAATTGTGCAATCTTGAATATTAAAGATAATTAAATCATCAATAAATCTAAAAATAAATTTAATAATAAGGGTATAATTTTTTTTTTATAATAGAGTAAAAGTAAGTTAGCTAAGAGAGAGGGAAAACTAGATCCATGTGGTATTGCATCAATTTGAATAAAAATATTTTTTTCCTTGTAAAGATAATTATTAAAAAGACAAAAAATAATTAGAATTTTCCATTAATCTGAATCGTAACTAAGGATATTTTTAAAATTATAGTAATAACTCAAAAGGGCATCTTTTAGTTAAGAAAGGGGAATGCTATTGAAATGATCCTGGAAATCAAAAGTCGCAATAGAATTCATTTTATTTTGTTTAATAAATTTCAAAAAAGGTTGATTATTGGAGATAATCCATATTAATGATATTGTTAATAATTTTATTTAAGTAGTTGGAGACAATGGTGGCAGGTTTAGTTTGGTAAGTATTAGACCCACGTCTCATTGTTCTGAACTTTATAGGAATTTTCTAAAATTTAGGACTGATAATTAAGTAAGAAAATTGTACATTGCTAATTTTAATTTTTAAATTTTTAATTTTATATATAAAACTAATTTTTTTAATGATAACATTATTATGCAAATTACTAAGCTTAAAATTTTCACTATTTTTTAACTCCGTATTTAAAGGTTCAACATAGAATTGTTTACAGAAGATTGTATAATTGTTGTTAGCTTTGTCTATGAGGATAATTAAAAAAAATTTTTCTTTGTAGTTGCTTAATTGATTAATTTTTTTTTCTTTTTGAGTGCTCCTCACGCAATTGTATTGATATGTTTTGTTTGGCTATATCAATACAATATTAGAAAGCACTCCTTTTGGCGGATAAAATCGTGTGAGCTGATGAAAAGATTATATATTTTCATCTTTTTGTTTTACAGCCCTAGTAAATTGAATAATATAAATTGAAGTACAAAATAAACGGACCGCCTAGAATAACTTTTGATATCCGGTCACTTTAAACATAATAATTAATTTGTGTAGATGATATTTCAAGTTACGAAATCAGATACAAAAGCATACTAGCAACAGCAATCTAGGAAATATGATTAAAATAAATTGGTTAGGAGAGCGGTTCAAAGTTGGGATTAAGGATGTTTTTCGAAGGCTCCGCCGTAATAAGAAATGATGCTTTTTCTGCGTATAAAATGCTATTTTTGTAACTGCTGTAAGTTTGACTCATGACTATCTACGCTTATTTTCAAATATAGTCTAAAATGTAATACGGAGAAAGGCCACATTTTCGTGAAAATGAAAAACGTTTATGGTCTAATTGTTTATTAAAAACTTAATCCAATTCTGCATTACTTAGGCTGATAAAAATTTGTAAAAACTGAGAATAAGGCAATGATTTTGATAGTTTTCATCTAGGCGGCTAAATTTCGCTGAATTCGAGATTTTGAAAAAAAGTTTACGTTTAAAACATTTAAGTTACTTGTCTGTTCTAAAGAACTGACATATAAGTAAAGACAATTCATCAGGCAAGATTATATATGTATAGTTTAAAATCATTATGTGGCTTCAAGTAGAAGGCCCTTAAACCATGACTTTTTTATTTTCATCGGCAACGGAGCTTCGAAAAACAGCGTTAATGTTAATTTTTTTTTTTTTTTTTTGCGTATTTCAACATATTTCGAAAAGATTTTAAGCAAATTGAAAAACTTTTGCACACAGCTATAAAACTTAATTATCGAAAGATAATTCCAAGAAAAACTTAACTTTTAGCCCAGATTTATCATTTTTTATTATTTTATTTAGTGATAGTCGAATAAAGTTCGATTTGTCTGGAACTATTAAACCGATTTCACTCTTGACGAAGGATTTTGCCTCGTAAAATTACATTTTTAAAAGTGATGCGAAAAATTTTATACCTTACAATTCAAACATTTTTCTACTATTATTAAATATAATAATAAATATTCATTTAAAGACATATTTTCATAGAATTACCTTTGGATAAACACATTTTGTGATTTGTGTTTTTCAAAAATTTTTCAATTCGCTTAAAATTTCTGGAGATATGGTGAAATACACAAAAAATAAAGTTTACATTAAGGGGTTCAAACTTTGGACTGCTCTCCTGACCAAACTATTGAGACCATAATTCCCAGATTGCCGCTACCCCTTATATTTTCGGGATCGGAAATCTAAATCCTTCGAAAAAAAGGTATGCTTATTTAGAGAAAGTACGTTTTTATGTCTGATTTCGCAACTTTAAATATTGTCTGCACTAATTTATTAGCATAATTAAAGTTACCCCCTCAGACCATTAAGATTGTGTCCTAAGATCCAATCATTAGTTCAAAAGTTGTTCAAAATTGTCCGTTTATTTTTTGCGTACTGTACATGTTTTACAGTTTATAATCTCATCGTTATATTATATATCAGGCCAGTTTCGTCCAAAGTAAAAACTTATTTTTGCTTCATATATATTTTTATACACATAAAGGGTTATAAATTATTTTTAAATCGTGTTCCATTCTTTTTAAATTTTTATTCTTTAAATACATACAATACATATATTCCTACTAACGATTTGTGGCTAGCAACAATATGGTTGCATTAATATACTAACATAATAATATATAATGTCAATTAAATTTAAATAATTGGTAAAGTAATTGTTAGAAAAACGCTTTGTTTGCCTATACTTTATACCTATACGCAATACCTATACTTTATATTCAGTATTTGAAATTGCTGGCTGTTGGTGGAAGTACAGTGCGCAAAAAAATAATAATAATAATAAATGAAACACTCTGAATAACTTTTGATTTAATGATCGGATCTTCGCGTTTTAGCACTCAATTTTAATGATTTTGAGCGGGTGACTTCACATATTTTAATTAATTGGAGCAGTCGATATTTTTTAGTTACGAAATCAGACATGAAAAAGCGTTCTTTTTCTGATCAAACATACCTTTTTTTTTCGATGGATTCGGAATTCTAACCCCCAAAATATTGGGAGAAATCGCAGTCTGGGAAACATTGTCCCCATAGTTTAGTCAGAAGAACGATCCTAAGTTACGACTTCTTAACGTTAATTTTACTTTTAGCGTATTTCACCATATCTCGAGAAATTTTTAAGAGAATTGAAAAAATTTCACACGCAATTATAAAATTCGTTTATCTAACGATAATTCAATTTAAAAAATACATTTTAGTAAATATTTATTATTTTTTATAATTTTATTAAGAAATAGTCGAAAAAATTTTGAATTGTAAGGTATATTTTTTACATCGCAAAATATAAAATTTGAGCAAAATCAGTCGAATAGTTCCTGAGAAATTGGATTTTAAAAATACCACTTTATTAAAATTCGATTTCTCAGGAACTATTCGGCTGATTTCGCTCAAATTCATTTAAGTAATCAGTTTAAAAAGTCGTTAATTTTTAAGTGTTCCATTCAATTATTTCATATTATTACAATGACACTCCTTTTTACATTTCCATAGTTCATATTAACAGTGTATGAACAGAAACGTTTACATGCATTGAGGAACATAAATAGCATTAAAATGTTTTTCTAATAGTTTCAAATTAGTATTACATGCATCGTTACCAGCAACATATTGTTAATAAGGAGATATTATCAAAGTTTAATAACAATCGCAAAATGATTGTTAAAACAGCTGCTTTGTATTCGTTATGGATACCATGTAAATAATAATTATAATAATTGAACCATAGATTCACTTTTTAAATGCAATTTTATTCAAAATTAACTGGAAGGTACATTTTTTTCAAAAATGTTTCTGGAATGGTGATCACTCTTCAAGTCTTCCAAAGGCTACCCTATAAATAAATTATATGGAAAATCAGAGTAGAAAATTGTATTAAATGCAAGTGCTACAGTGACGTTTAAGTAAGCAATTAATATTGCATGAACTACCTATTCATATTACTAGCTATTGAACTACTAGCTGTTGTCTTTTATTAAGGTTTGGTAAAACCTCGCATTCATGTTTCCTAACGTAAATCATTAAATTAAATAAAGCGAGGCTTTGTTTAATTAGATATTAAGTTTTAATAAATTATGTAACAAATTGCATTATAAATCAAGATTTCTTTCAAGAAATAATTGAATTTCTAATAAATGATTTTTCGTTTAAAAAATTTTAATTTCATGTAAATTACATGAAATGTTAAAAAAAAAATCACTTTTTTTAACGTCAAGGCTTCGTCCCGGAAATAACTACAAAAACAATTTAGCGATTTCTCTTTAAAAAATTTATTATTAATTTCATTAGAACCATCAATTTATATTATCAGAATGTAATTTCATTAATTATTCGTATCATAAGTAATTACTTGCATATAGCTTTTAATTAAATTTTAGGCAATACGCTCTTAAATTATAATCTGTGAACTTAATTCATTCTAAAAAGATTTTGAACAGTAACCTATTGTATTCAAAAAATAAATTGTGTAATCAGAAATACATACAATTTAGTTTAAAAAAAAAACAATTATATTGTTATTACCATTAATTTGTATATACATGTTAATAATGTAAAAATTTACAAATGTGATTCGGAAAAGTAAATTTCATTACGCCACAATTTGATCAAAGGACACAAAACTGTTATTATAATTAAAAAATCGCGTAATTCTAATGTAATTTAAAGAGAAAATAACACTTAATGCATTTCCTCCGGAAAACTCAGTTTGGCGACATCTTTGCCGACTTGACGATACTTGGCGACCATTTCAGCGACAAAATGACAGTTCTAAAAAATTCGAGTTTCGAGGCGATCTAACTAATATTTACTGAGTTATACGAGAATTATCTAGAATCATGCAGACAGTTCCAGGGTTCCGAAGTCAAACCTATAGAAATAGGAAAGTGCCTCGTTCTGAAGTAGAGAGAATTCTAGATTTAATAACAGATAAAAAATTTCTTTTATTCTTTTGATGCTTAGAAAATTCTTTTTGCAATGAATTCTAATTTAAGGTATGCAATTTTTACAGTTCCTTATTGCTTTTAAAATTCCTAGAAAGCCACAGTGGACAGAGCTTTTAGGGTCCCAATGAGGTGACCCGGATTCGAATCCCAGCTATGGCTAGTCGATATGATTTCTGCACCCTACTGTCTGACCACAGTTCTGATGTAAAATATCCTCAGCGGTAGACTGAATCATGGATTAGAGTACCCTTGCCCTCAGGCTAATCGTGAGAGTTTTTCGTTGTTTTCATCTCCATGTAACGCAAATGCGTGTTAGTTCCATCAATAAGTCCTGCATGAAGGCAAATTTCACCCAATGCTTGATCCAGGAGTTTCTTTGTCTTTTGGATTAGATTCAAAATTGCAAAGCTACGCATTGATACTCGTAAACTCAAAACTGTATCGGCTGTTAAACGATGCATAAAATATAACAAATAAACATCCTGGCACATTATAGCATAAAATAAACATCCTGGAACACATAATGTTTGTATGTTTTTTTCCTTTTTTTTCAACCTATGCTTTATTATAACTAAAACAAAAAATAATTTTTTGCATTTGAAAAATAAATTCATGTGATAAATTTCAAAACACTAAAAATGCAACAAAAAATACAGATTAAAAATCTTGTAATGGTAAAACAAAAACATTTTTAATTTCAAATAAAACTATTGAAAAATGAATAATATAATTTTTTTTACTTTTACTGAGCTTGGTTAGCAACTATGAAAAAAAACAAGGAGTAAAAGGAAAATTCACAATAGAAACATTTAAAATGCAGATCGTTGCAACAAATCATCATAACTCACCAGGACACAAAAATAGTTTTCAGATTTATATTTTTAATACTTTATTAAGGAATCACTGCTTGTAACTAAAGCGAAGTCTTAGTGAGCAAAATTAGAAGCGAAAACTGAAATAACTCCTGACCTAATTATAATATTTTTACGCGCAAACTTGATACAATCCAAATGATTTAAGGGATAATTTTTAATATTATCATTACCTTAAATATGCTTTAAAAACGTATTTCATATGAATAAAACTTCCTTATTTTCATTGGATTCGGATTTTTGATATTTAAGACATGCGGATGAGAGGTATAACTGAAATATGAAAAGTATTGTTACAATAACACAGTCAGGTGAGCGGCTGGAAGTTTGGACCCCTTAATAAATTAGCAACCACTTTTGCTAATTTTGCCATGCCTCTGAAACTATTTTTGTGAATCAAAAAGTTTTTGTACTCCATTATTGAATTCTTTTATCCAAAAAAAAAAAAAAAAATTACAAGTAAAAAAATTTTTCATAATTATTATTTACCGTATAAAATAAAAACTACATAGCAGTAAAAATACTCCCACAGTCGCTGTACCTCATGATTAACTGTTTAGTGCTTTTTATAGTAAAATTTGCTATCATCCCAATATGCGATCTACCTTTTTTAACTGACTGTGATTGTTTTTATGGATCGATAGGTGGCGCTACTAAATCTGTTGTTCCACACATTTTTTCTTTTGATATTTAATGCATCATCTCCCTCTTTTTTTTTCCTTCCTTTTTTGTTGTCTAGCTATGTTGCGTGACATTCGGGAAGTAAATGTCTAAATTATTTTCAAAATAAAGTTTTAAAAAAAATTGCTCTTATAATGTTATTTACTATAATTCATATTTAAAAAAAATATTTAAAATTTTAATGGTGCTACCTATTAATCTGTAAAGCAACTATACAGTTAAGTAAGATAAATCTTAGTGGGACGATATCAACTTTTTATATAAGGATAGAACAACGAGTCACCATACCCGCAGTGACAGAAGGTTTGCTAACAGTTCCACTATGGATCACAATTCCGATAGTATAAAATTCCTTCTTAAACTAAAATGTTTTATTTTAAAAATATTAATTTTTTTAGTTAGTATATAAAAGTTTCTTAAGAGTACACTTTAATTCTAAAATTTTAAAACCTTTAGATTGAAAGAAAGTCTATAAATTAAATAATGTTTCTTTTTGAGTGGTATTGCAATTTAAATTTTTATTTAGGAAAAGAGTAATAAAACAAATTCAACTTATTTTTGGAGGAAAAAATTTTTATCGAATGATTACTTGTATCGATCCTAATTATATGTAAAATTATCGAAAACGGCACTATACAGTTGAACTCTTGCCATTTAACGTCAAATATAATGAAACAAACACGTCATACAAAATATTTAACAATCGTTGTTATAGAATATTGTTATCTAAATTTTCGTAGCAGATTTAATTAAATTTCGTAAGCCATAGTTTAATATTACCCGAAATATCTTGTCTTATAGCGTCGAAAAAATAAAGTCAGCGCATAGCAAAAGAAAAAAAATTTCTTTCACTTAAAAGGAAAGAAAAATCACGTACGCAGACGCTCATTTTCCTTTTAGCTGTTCAATGATATCCCAAATTAAAAATTTTGTATTTATTGTGATTGAATTTAAAATACTAAAATAAATATTATTTTAATATGATTCCTTATCAGTAACACATATTACGCTCTTTTCACTCAAAATAAACATAGATATTTTATAATATTATTATCGAAAATTAATTTTTGCTTACCTGCGTTAGCAATTCCTGTAATAAAGTCAATTATTAAATAAAAATGTAATAAGAGTAAATAAAATGGGAATAAATAAGAATAAAAATCAAATTTATATTAAAATATAAATGGAATCCATTTTAAAATATAATATATATACACTGAAGATCCATTACATTATGACCACCCTCCATCTATAACAATGGGCTCGCCCAGGTTTTCATGGTTTCTCACCCAGAAACAATGTTTTCATGGGGCACATTAGGACCCATAATCCTCATAGTACAATCCCTGACGTCTGTATGCTACTTGAACACAGTTGCAGATCAGGTTCACCCATTCATGGCAACAGTTTTTCCTGCGGGGGATGGTGTTTACCAACAGGATAATGCACCATGACATAAGGGTCGAATCGTCGAGGAACATTCCAGTGAATTTCAAGTCATGTCTTGGCCCTCAAATTCACCTGACCTTAATCCAATAGAGCATTTGTGGTCCTACTTGGAAAACCAAATTCAGATAAAAGCTAAAACTCCCAAAGATATAAAATCAAAATATTCGGAGAGAATAACCAAATGAAATACATCATTGAACATAGTTGCTACATTGAACATAGCATTTAACATAGCTAGTTGAACATAGTTGCAGACTAGGTTCACCCATTCATGGTAACAGTTTTTCCTGCTGTGGATGGTGTTTACCAACAGGATAATGCACCATGTCATAAGGGTCGAACCGTCATGGATTGGTTAGAGGAACATTCCAGTGACTTTCAAGACATGTCTTGGTCCCCATATTCACCTGACCTTAATCCAATAGAGCATTTGTGGTCCTACTTGGAAAACCAAATTCACTGCCACGCTACCCCCTCTCAATGTGAGGGAATTGCAGGACAAGTTGGTGAGCGCTTGGTACCAGACACCTCAGACTACCTATCAGCACCTTGTGGAATCAATGCCACGGCGGGTGCTGAGGGCTAAAGGTGGTCCTATATGTTATCAGCAAGGTGGTCATAATGTAATGGCTCTTCGGTGTATGTACATATACATTTGCTAAATAAAATTACTCACCTTGAGCGAATTGTTTAACTGCAAATTAAAATATAAGAAAGTGTTATTAAGATAGTTTCAAGCATGATATTAACAGAAAATGCACATTTTTTTAAACATTTTTAAGCTTTTTGTTTAGTTATGTTAAATTCATTGATTACTAATATTTAGAAATAATAAGAAACCACATTATGATTTCTAATTTGTATGAAACTTGATGATCATATTAATATAATTAAATATTAAAGAAGATACATTTTATTTTTTATTTTTTGAAAGTATAATAATCATTCTTTATAAACTTATCTCAAAAACAAAACTGCTTCATTTTCTTTATAATTTCTCAGTACTGAACTGTACAAATTCTTTTCCTAGCATTTATTGGTATTTTGTGTTTAGTAATTAAATTTTGTGTTTAGTAATAAACTTATCAAAATCTAAATATTGAATTGAAAATTTATAAGTGGAATTTCTATAACAATATGCAAGTGGAATATTAATGAAAATTTGGGATATATATATATATATATATATATATATATATATATATATATATATATATATATATATATATATATATATATATATATATATATATATATATATATATATATATATATATATATATATATATATATATATATATATATATATATATATATATATATATATATATATATATATATATATATATATATATATATATATATATATATATATATATATATATATATATATATATATATATATATATATAACAACCAGGAGTATCAATAACAACTTGCAAGCTGCATACATTTCTCAAATTTCTGTATTGTTAGAGAAAACTACAATAGAGGAGAATTTTTTCTATTTTTCTGTAAAAATTAGTAGTATAGACAAATATAACGGTTCTTAATTATAATTATTTTTATGTGTTACAGTGTGCTGAAATTACTCCACTGTAATAAGGACAGATAATACCGAGAAGAGAAGAAAAAAGAACTCACACCTCTGACCGTATTCGAACCAGGTACCTTTCGAACGTGGCAACTGTTCCCTTACCACCATATAGAGGGTCGGCCACTCTTTATCTTGTTTCGTTTAAATATAATTTTATCCAAAAGGTTTTTCCTTCAATTTTTTAATGGCCAAAAAATATTTTCATATTGATGCAAAAATTTTATTTCGAAATAAATAATAAAAAACACTTCAAAAAAAGACTATTGTGAGCTTTTGGTATAAAGCAATTTTTGGTAGAAATTAAGTTCTTTTGTAAAACTTTAGTTTTCGTTTTAAATCTTATTAAACTACATAATTTTAAGGGTCGAAATCTAAAATTTAATCATTGATCTCGTTTCTTTAGATCTAGAATAATCCTAAGTCTGCGTTTATGTTTTGTTTTGGAACAGTTTTGGAACATCAACAATAATTAAATAATCGACATAATTACAGCAAAAATAATTATTATACATACTCTTTTCTTTTGTAGCTGTAAAATAGAAATATTATACTGGATTACACTTTTTGAAATGTCTCGCCAAAATATATATCTAATTATTTATAGCTAAATTAGCTTTACTATGTATAACTGAATGTAGTTGTTGCTAAACATATTACATATTATATATTCAGCTACAACTCAGTCTGTATACTAAATAAAAACGGGGGGAGGGGAACTCACCTGCCTTTCTTAAATATGTTTTAATAAATTGTTATTTATTCAAATTTTTTATTGTAAGGAACTGCATAATGATATCTGATGCTTCTTCCAAACACGAGGTTAGTTTTATTCATCAAATCAACAGAGGGGAAAAGGTCAATAAGAGGGATTATACTTCCACCTTTCTATCTGGACAAGTACGGTATTGTTTTCCAAATATTAAAACACTCTGTGTCGAATGAAACCAACTCCAAAACAATATGATTTATATTTAAAAAGTTGTAAATGGTTTTACTTATAAAAAGTACAACTTATACTTATGCTTGCTTACATGTCTGACATTTTTAACAGACAAATTTGACGCTTAGTTCTTTTACTGTTTAGTTCTTACTGTTAGTTCTTACGCTCACTCAGAAAAAAAATTAAGTTTATAGTTTCATAATACTTCATGTGTAAAAGAGTATATGGTAGAGTTCCCTTATAACTGTTAAATTATTAACCATATAGACTTGGTTTTAAACAGCTCGATTGAACATATAACAGAGCATAGAATCCAATTCATCGCTGATCTATAAAACATATTTTAATATTAAAATAGTTTTAAGAACAAAACAGTTTTTATATATTCAAGGTTTTGTAACTTTTGAACTATTAATCCTATTGACTTAAAGTTATCTTATGTTTTAAAAAAGTAAAGAAATAAAAAAATTAAAATTAAAATAATAAAATGAAATAAATAAAAAATTCAAAAAATTCCATTGAAAACAATATTCTACATGATTAGATTAAATTTTGTACGTGTCACAATCCTTCGTCCCTTTAGTTAATTCAAGATGATTAGTGTGAATGAACAATCACCGCATATCCATATTGAGCCTAAACCAAAACTTTTAATCCAATTTTCAGTTTTTCTCTAAATGTTACCATCAACAACTAGTTAGAAATTATAGTTTAGAACTGCATTATATAAAAATGGAGAAATTACTCAACGATGGGTAAATTGATTTAGTTTCTGCTATGCATAAAGTTCTTTTACAGGAAACTTTAAGAGTATTCACTTTCAAAAAAGGCAGTTAAATTAAAATAAGGTCAAAATTTCTGTTTTTCGCAACTTGGGGCTTCATTTTAAGGTCTCGTCAAAAGTGCTTTTTAAGTAATATTTATTACCACCCAAAAAATTTGTTCCTCAGTGGTTTATTGTTGCAATATGTAAATTTTTAAAGTCAAAATGTAAGAAAAAAGGCCTTTTTTTAATGAGATTTAAATGACCTTAGACCTTTATGTGATTGATTCTTGGCGTAAAAAGTATCGCCAAACATAAATCGATGCATTTCTCTTTAAATACCAAATGCATACCTGCCAACCTTTAATCCTTTCGAGGATGATTTTCCCCAGTGGTAGTGGGAAGGAATTTAAATTTCAAATTTAGGCTGAAAAATACGCTATATTTTGAGCAAGTTTGTGCGGACAGCCCAAGTGTATCCCATACTAATATATATACTTAATTTTTTTTAAAAATAGTGGTGGTCAAAAAGATTGTAAATTAAGTTTATAAGTGCAAGAAACATATAGAAAGCATACATTTAACTACCACTTAAAACATAGAAATAAAATTTTACGCCAAATGTGTAAAAGTTGGCAGGTATGCAAATGGCCTTCAATTTTAGCCTCTCAAAAAATGAAGAAATAAAACTTTATTTATTTACTTGCGATTATTATTATTATTTGCAAAATGAAAAATAAAAATCAGGTGCTAATTAGTTTTACATAAAGAATAGTTTTGAAATTAAAAAAAGAATTTTTTTTCAAGTATTTAACCCTGTTTTATTCTTGAGAAAGCAGGCTCTTAAAATAGATTTCTTATTCAGTTCCCAAATTATAAAATAGATATAAAAAAATATTTAAGTAAAATATAATAAAAAAATACTTACAGTCATCTAATTTTTGGACTGTAAAAAAAAATCGTAGAAATTTATTTATACAGATAAAAAAATTAACACTTAGTAAATTAGTAAAAATTTTAAGCATTTTTTATGTTCATTGGATGCAACATTCGTAAAAGTACTAATTTGAAATCTTAATTGTGAATAAAAATTTGTACTTTAAAAATTTCAGTATCATTTTTGTACAAACTTCTCTGGTAAGATTGACAGTTTAAGTAAGAAATTTTTATTTGAGAAAACTAATCGATGCTGATCGATCGTCTATTTTAAAGAGTTTTTCATTTCGCCCAGGACTGAAGGTTAGGTTCAACAGCTGAAGGTTACTCTGGTTACCCAGGTTAACTGAAGGTTACCCAGGACTGAAGGTTAGGTTCAACAACAAACTTCTCAATGCAAGGATATCACACAGACAAATAAATATTTTTGAAGAAGTCATTGAAGTGGCTGATTTCAATAACCAACAGTTATTGAAGAATGACACTTTTGAGATCAGCGATAGTTTTGCTAAGCTTATTTGCGTGAATTTAATTTTTGGTATCAATCCCTAAAGATTAAGATTGAGGGAATAGGGTGGCCGCCGAGCAATAGATTGCTGGTCAGATATGCTGTATTCCAACTTTTTCACCGAAAACGGAACAAACACTAAAAAAAGAGCACGTCTTAAAAAAATCCTTCATGTTCTTTATAGAGCCGCCAAATTTTAATTGAATCTCGTCAGCAACGGTTCAAGGTTTTCAAGGTTTGACTTCTTCCCAAAGTTAAGTGTTTGTCATTTTGTTTCTATAAAGACCCAGTGATTGTTCTTGGCACAATTTTAAGAGCACTACCTTATTTGAAAATTTGATAAGGAAATTAAAGTATTATAGCAGCATTATATTGTAAGGAAATAATTATAGAAAACAACTCGATGATAATTAGTCACTAAAATATAACGTTTATATTTATGAAAGCTCATCTCCCGAAAAAGAATCAAATGTAAATCATTTTGACTCAGCAAAATTCAATGAGTGTTCACTGGTAAAATTCAAAAGTAATTAGAAAAAGAAATAAAAAAGCACTCACATTTCTTGAGAAATTCTAAAATTGAAATAGAGATTCATATAAAATTACATGTCAAATATATGAGAATTATCACAATTTTATAAATATTTTTAAAAAAAGTTATAGGTAGAGAGAACTCGAACAGTTAACTAATTTTTATTTTTTTAGTTAAATTCTTATTTGGGCAACATTTATTTCCTCTTCCATTGGCGGGACAGCCCTTGAATGCTACTCATGAATGGCAACAAAATATTTTGAATCACCAGGCTGACATACAAATTTGCAGACAAGGTTCATGGAATAACCGGGAGAGTGTTCCTGCTACCATAAGAAACAGCTCTTCAGACCATAACTCCCCATGTAAGTCCAGTGTGTCGAGGTCGGGGATAG
Organism: Parasteatoda tepidariorum; assembly: GCF_982258835.1. Lineage (NCBI taxonomy): Eukaryota > Metazoa > Arthropoda > Arachnida > Araneae > Theridiidae > Parasteatoda > Parasteatoda tepidariorum. Next base: position 73,713,004 of record NC_141757.1, read on the forward strand.
GTCGGTAGCAGGAGCTCACGCGGACTCCATCTTAGCAATATGCTGCTGTCACTGGAATCAAAGCTGAACACATCAGAAAACACAATAGATCTCTACACGGTCTTTCAGTGAGCTCTAACTCGACACCATTCGCATCGTAAACGGTTGTGGTTTGGAGTAAGTGGAACGTAGGAGTCTCGCTCGGAACTGTAAGGAGGAAAAAAAGCCATCGAAAAGTCCTCCATAAAGGCAAATTTCTTCCAAAACTTGATCCAGGAGTTCCCTTGTCTTCTGCATTGAATTCAGAATTATAAGGCTACGGAGTTGAACATTAGTAGCATTTAACCCAAAAATTGGATCGGCTGTTCAATGATTGGATGGCTGTTCAAAAATAAAATAAAATCATTCACAGTGGATACATTTCAATCCAGTCTTTCCGCAATATCGCAAAAAGAAAGCACTATTACACGACAACGTTTAACATCATTGAGCTGCTGATAATGTCTTCTTCAGCTTCTTAAAAGCATTCTTGGCGATCAACAAATCTCTATGTGAAAATTTTACGAAAAATAAAGCAACTCTGATTTCCATGTTCACCAAACTTATGCGCCAAGCACGAAATTTGAATAGACACCTTCTTTTAATTGTACGAACAAGACTACCAAATTTAGTTTATCTAGCACAACTCCTTCCAGGTGTTGAAATTCATTCATTGACTTGGGATTCATTAAGTTTTAATTTGTGTCCTTTAGTGAGCATACTTACATTTATTTCTAATAAGAATTTCTAACAGAAATTTCAAAAATATTTGCTGAAGGTGGCCCTTACAATCACCTTGTATATCAAAAAAATTAAGAAGATGAAAACATGAATTGGTATCAAGTTCCAAAAATATATTTCATCATTACATAGATTGTTAAATCTAAAATTTTTTTATCTAATCTTAATATATATTTCAGAATAATATTTTAACACTTTGACTCAGAATTGTCATTAATTGTATTTTTCATACTTCTTTTCATTATTTTGTACTAATTTAGTTAAAAATAATGAAAAATATTATATTTAACATTTTAATAATGTATGGTTAGGAAATACAGCATGAAATACCAGTTTATTTTTCTACGTAAAAGTTGGATTCTTCCCTACATGGTTCACATTCAAGCAATAATTTTTCAAATTTATATTCATTTGCAGTTATTTAGATCTAAGAGAAACAGTTATTCATCATTGAAATTTCATCAATTTTCGAAATAAAATATTGGCAAATTTTTTAACATGAACGAAAAAAAAATTTCTAACTACTTTTTATAGATTTCATATTTTATTACAAATATGATTCCTACAATTTAACAAATTTTTAATAACTTTTAGACTGAATTTTTAATAACTATTATTTAATAACTATTAGATTAAAAAATATTGAAATATATTTTTGCTTGTAATTATAGCGTCAGAAAAAAAAAGGTAGACAAGTGTTCCATCTGCCTCAAAGGATTAATACTAATTTCTTTTCAGAACTTATGCATTTTGTAAAAAACGAAAATTTAATGAATTTACTTACGTTTCTTAGCAGCTTCTGTAATTTCCAATTTATTCAACATTAATTATTATTAAAAACAATAAATTGCATTTTTATAGTTTATTTATGTATTAAATAATAAAATAATTTTACATTTATCACTTTAATTATCAATTTCAGTTTGTTAGACATAGCATTGTATTTGTTTCAATCTCTTTATCAGATAGATGTTACAGAATGTGCAATCTGAATTTAGTTTTTAAAATGTAGAATCATTGTTATGAAGTTATTATGAATCATTATCTGGTGTCGTACAACGCACCTTAAAATCATTTACGGTAAAATTGATTATAATGATATTTTTTAGAATAGAGTATCACTATTATGAATATTTTGTAAATTGTGGCTTCGATATTAAGAATCCTTTGTGTATCTAGAATATAATTGCATATAAATTGCTTACAAAATATTGCAGTATTTTGTAAGTTAAAAAATAATCTGAATGTACTTTTCAGTTTATATTTTTCATTAGAGAATAAATATTTTAGAGCGTTACCACTTTAAAACAAGTAGCAATTTTCGATAAGTGCTTTAACTCCATCAAAAATGTCCAAAAACTATCAAAACTTATACACAGAGGAAAAACTGTTTTTTCAGTCAAATTTAGATGCTAAATATTTTCTTAACACATTACCATTACTTAATAAAAATTTAATAAACTTAACTTTTACATTTTGAAAGTATTTCAATGATTGTTCAAGTTTCTTAAAAAGTAAGTGGGCAATTATGTATCAAAATTTTTTGTCTCAGAAAGCGTTTTAATTCATTGCAAAAAAAAATATTTAATTTCAAATTCTTGAAATGTTTGACATAAAATATTAAAATATACATTACATACTTTTGTCTGAAAAAATGAAACAAAACTTGTATAAATTAAATAATAATAACAGTGATAATTTTTTAAAGATACTATTACATCAAACTTAAATAGGCCTATCTAAAAAATGCATTTGGCCTCCCAGTCGCTGTGGTGGGTTTAAGCTTTGCCCTAAGACGGAGTAGATAGAGGTTCAATTCTTGAGGAAAAGGATAGCTGTTTGGTTGGACTTTCTCCAATGGTGTTTTATCGTGTAGAATCTAATTTTATGTCAATTCTTCGACGTTTAAAAGTTTCGGAGTTTAAAATCCACACTTGGTAGAAGGGTTGGAGAGAGTGATATCTTATGCAGAAGGCGAAATTTCTCTCTCTCCTTCTGTTTTATAATCAATTTTGCAAATCGTCAACTATTTTGAGGCACTTAATATGCATATTGATTAAAATGTAAGGCAGATAAATAAAAACTCTTCTTACCTTTTCCGAGTGCCTCGACTGAAAAAATAATTATGTCAAAATTATTTTTAAAAACAATGAATTGAATTATAAGTACGAAAATAATGCATCTCTGCATTAGATAGATTTTGAAACACAGATATATTATTTTTAAAGAACGAGAAAAATATGTCAAAAACGTTAAGAGTCAAATTATTATAAAGACGTTTAAAGACATTTAATATTATTTTGACTCTAAACGTCTTTATGATAAATTATTTTATAAATTATTATTAAAAATTATTAGGAAAACTTTTAGAGTCAAAATAATATTAATAAGATTAAAACATTTGTTCCAAAATTTATCCTTTATAATTGTCATCATTTTTGTATGATTAAAAATATTGATTTATAATATTAACTGTATCAAAGATCAAAAATCAAGATTAAAATATAGTCACAATTCTTTTAGATATATGTTTGTCATTCATTCATTCATTTGTCATTCGCAGAAATTACGTACACACAAGTATTGTATAAGTTTCCAGTAAGCAAAAAAATAAACATTAAAATGTTCAGTTTCTATTGTTGTTATAGACACAAATTATATAAATTTAAATAATACTTACGTCCTTGTTTAAACTCTGTAAAAATTAATAAAAACAAGTACAGCAATGGTCTTTAGATAATTAATTTATTTTGTAAAATTAAGAAATTACATTATACTCTAAAATCTACGTTTAATTTTCAATTATAAATTATATCAAAATATTTGAATAAATATGGTTTATATCTAAATATAGTAAGGACTATAATATAAATAAAACTTTTGTATTTTAAATTTGTTACTTGTTTTGTATGGAAACAGTAATTCTAATTGCTTATGTTGGCTTCTAATTATTGTATTTCTAAATGGAGTTACTCTAGTTATCTAACTTTATTTATTTTATTATCAAAAATCTTTCTACTTTTAAATTACAGAAAACAATGTTTTCAAATTTTGCATTGGAATATTGCGTATCAAATAAATCTTAATGAAATGCTATTATTGTTTTCAGATTCAATTATCGATATTCCTTCGATTGTAGAATATAAAAATATAACAATCGAAGAATATTTAAAAGCCTTCAAGGTAAACCTTTATTTTTTATACAGCTGTAAGTCAATCAAGCATATTGTATACAGTTTCCACTTCATCAACTAATTTTGATATCTGGGAATCATACAACATTTTGAAAATTTATTTTAATTTAATTAATGTTTTTTTCTAGCATCTCACTTTTTAACTTCTAATATATATATTTAAAAATCCTTAATCTTCTTAATTTAATTTAATTAATATTTGAAATCCTAATGAAAAATGAAATCATAAAAATATGAACAGTCAACAAATTTATATTTAGAAAAAGCGATAACTTAAGCGAAATCTAACTTAACTAACTTATCACACTATTACTGAAAGCGAAGGAAATAAAAATATCAAAACGAGTTTGATTGCAAGAAAAAGTAGTGAAAAGTTAATAGGCAATTACTAGAAACTACTACACGTTTAATCTGGCAATGAAACTTGTTTCGATATCAATCTCATTATTTTTACAAGTGATTAGACAGCTTTTAATGGAATTTTTTTCCCCACTTAATCAAAAAAAAAGTTTTTAATATAATTGATTTGGGGAAGATTTCTTTCTCGATAACCTTCCAAATATGGCTTACACATTGCATTAAGCAAAGAATAGTATTGGTTCATATGAAATTTCCAAATATGATATGAACTGGTCGTAAAGTGGGTCTCCTTATATGAACTGGTCGTAAAGTAGGAATTATCATACGTTTTTTATTAGTGAGACGTAGTTTATAGCAAAAAATTTATCTAATTATAAAAAAAGCATCAATTTTTGTTAACTTTTTCATTTTTATAGTTATTATATTAAAATTTATTTGTTTTCTAACAAAAATTATTAAAGATTTTATATTTCTGATTGAAGATATATAGTCATCCACTCTGTCATATTTTTGGTAGCAATTTCACTAACCACTAAGGCAAAGTTTTACTAACTCCTGATCTTGTTCATTGAACAATATTTTTCAGAGTAGCTAATTAATTTCAAAGAAACGAAACCATGTGTAAACATTTTTATGATTCATTGTACAGTAGTTTATAAAAATTTATGGGTCTTTACTATTTCTTCTTCCTTTTTTTAAAAAAAAATTGTCTCGCCCAAAAATTTAACTTTAGCAGTTGTTACATTCTTAAGTTTTTTTTTTAAATTACAGAAATTAAGCTGGTCGAAAATTTTATTTATTTTAATTTACTTCGCTACCCATGTTAGAAAAATCGCGAAAATTCATTGCTCAAATAAAAAATAAAATTTAAGAAACAAATTACCTGATAGAGTGCCATCAACTGAAAATGAAGAAAAAGAAAAAAAATTAATCAATAATGCTTTTTATATCTTTTCATTACTACGGTATTTTTCTCCTAAATTTGTAAATTGAATCTCTTGACGAATTTGCCATTAAAAAAAGCTTTGTCGCTCAGTTATAGCATATTCTAACATTTTTTTAAGGAAAAAAAATTAACTATTCTACTTAAAAAGGCCTTTGAAGAATATTACTATTAAACAGCAGACTTATTCGTTTGCAACGTTGAGTTGGCAAATAAAACATTCTTTTGCAATAACTTTTACATTTATCAAAAGAAAACAGACTTTTGCAATCAAATTTTAAATATTTTTAAGAAGCAAAGAAAACATGATATTAAAACAGTGAAAATATATTTTAAAGAAAAAATGCAAGAAAATTAATTTAGCTTAATGGCGTTCTTGAAGAAAAAAAAACAACATAAGCAAGCTAGATCAATCTTCACTCGATTCTGAAATGTTTTGTTGGAAACTAAAAAATCTTTTGCTAGCCAACCAATTTTATTTAACTTTTTAAGATTTGAAGAAAGGAATTTTCGCTGTTAGAAATTTTCTCAATATTGAAATTCAAGAGTTGAGACTTGAATATCTAAAGCTTATAAGCGAGTACTCACAAATATGAAGTATGCATATCAATACACGTAATCATTGTTTGCTATCAGCTTTTCGATTTATAGAGCTTATGCAACTTTTTATAAAGTTCATGGTATTTTTATTTTAAGGATAAAAATATAAAGCATAAAAATTTCGAAGTTAATGTTTAGAAGAAGTCGATAAAAATTTGGTATCAAATTTGGTATTTGTAATTTGGTATCAAAAAGTTTTTTGTAGTACAGCATAAATTTAAATGACTGGAAATTAAACTGAAAAATTAAAATTAAGAATATTTTTTTAGGAAATTACCAGTGACGAATAATTGTAGTAATTCTTTAATATTTGATTACTATATTTAGCTTGCAGATTGGTTTCTAGCATGCATTTTTCATTTTAGGACTTAAACATTAAAGAATAACTATAAATGAAATAAAATTTAAAAAACGTTTAATGGGAAAACGTAAGGGTCCTCATCAGGACACATCCTTTACGATAAATGCGATATTTCTGAATAAAAAATAATTATCCTAAGATAAATATATATATCTTACCCTTTGATGCACTGTCTGAATAAAATGAAAAATAAACATTAAATACATTAATTTAATACAAAATATACTGACAATTTGTTTAATTGAAAGTCTCTGTGACGTTAAAACAGCAATCACCCCTTATATGAGCATTTTGAGAATCTTATAATTTATCCTATGTTATTTAGGAGTCAAAAATTGTTATTTAGGTTAAAAATAAACATTAACATTATGTGGATAACCAATTTCTGTGGTCAATAAAAAAAAAGAGAGAAGAAAATGAAGAAAACCTAATAATGACTGAACATACTGGTCTGAAATAAACTCATGAGCATTCAACAAATATATCGATTTCTGACGAAATCTCTTATTTATTTCAGTCCGGATTCTTCAAATAATAATAATAATGGTTTTGCCTTTTACAACACTTAAATAATAGTTTGCAATCATTAAAGTATACATTTTTTACTTCATTTTTAATAAAGATTCTAAAGTTTCATAGCATGAGCGGTGACTGCGGAAAACCGTATAATATCTCTTTCATAAGCTCCTAAAATAAAGCTACACTTCAGATTTTTTGTGATAAAATATTTAAAACAAAGCGAAGGAAATTAATTGTTTCTGTATAATGTACCTTTTCTATGTCTTAATATTGAAAATTTACATATAAAGATATCTGACTAAACAGAAAAAAGATAATATATAAAACGTTATGATGCTGATTTTAGGAGTAGATTTTTTCGCGTTCAATATTATAAATAAAATGAAAAAACAATATTAATTTTTGTAACTGAGAAATAATTTATGGACGAGTATTTATACATTTAACTTTCATATTAAACTGTACAGTTTATTTAGGAATATTATAATCAGACAAATTGCTAAAAAAAAGTACATAATCAAGCTTCTAAAACCTAATTCAAGCTACAAAAATATATGGAATTTTTTTTTAAAAATTATGTGAAAAATTTTCAGAGATATTCAAAGTTTCATACGCAATGAGTGAATTTTTTAAATTTTTTAAGGCAAAGTTTGTAACATACCTCCAAAAGCAATCTCTAAAATGTGAAGAAATATGATTAGAAACTTAATAAAGCACACTCTTATAAGTCGATAAATCAATGTTATATTTTAATGCAGTGATGAAAGTTAGTATATATATATATATATATATATATATATATATATATATATATATATATATATATATATATATATATATATATATATATATATATATATATATATATATATATATATATATATATATATATATATATATATATATATATATATATATATATATATATATATATATATATATATATATATATATATATATATATATATATATATATATATATATATATATATATATATATATATATATATATATATATATATATATATATATATATATATATATATATATATCACAATAAATGAAATATAGGAAGGATAAGGAGAAAAAAGAGAAAAATGAATAAAATTAAGTTTTATTTATGGGCCATTTTCGAGCCAATCCTTGGTAACTAACAAATCAAACTTGTTTCAGTACTGCAGCAAGAACGCGCTATAAAACAAAATGTCTCCATTTACGCTTTTAGCTCAATTTGTGCTTATGTTTTCATAGTTTATAATCTGGCAATTGTATTGCGAAAATATTTTGAATCATTCTTGAAAATTTTACCGTACATGTTAGTTCATTTGAATTCGCTACTCGCTTTATAGATTTCATTTTGTGTTTTGTTCTGTCTTTTCTTTACGTTTTTTTTTCTTTTGCCTTTTACGTGATATTTTATTATTTAATATGCTCTATTTTGCTTCAAAATTGTTTTGTATTGATATATTGTATTGATATATTTTGCGTTTTCTATATTGATACAATATGAGAAAGCACTACTTTTAGCGGATATAATCGTGTGAGCTGAAGAAGAGATTATATCCTTTTTTCTCGGATTTTTATTGAATTCTTATCGAATTGATAAATGGATAATTCAATAAACTAACACTGTTTCGTTTAGCATCGATAAACTACTTTCGTTTCAAATTCGGAACAGAAAATGAATGCCTTATTAGAGACTAAGCTCATAACAATTGCTTTTATTTTTAAAATTAGAAATTATTAGTTGCATAAATAATAGTGAAAATAAATATCCAAAAATAATTATGTCGATAAAAAGCATTCTCATAAGTTTATGATGCGTTTTCAGAATCATCCTTAAAATTAATAAAAAAAAAAGATGGAATGATAAAAGTTAGGAATAATGAAGAAAAAAAACATACTTTCAATGAATCCCAAATCTAAAAAGAAATAGTAAGTAATAAGTAAGCAAAAATAAATAAAATTTTAAATTATGCGAGTTTAAAATAATCAAAAAACAATTAACTTTTTTAAAGAATTTTAAGGTAATCATTAAAATTATTTATAGGAGTTATATATCTATCCAATTGTCAAAAAAATATAATCTTTTAAGTAAATTTATTCATCATATACATTATATATTTATTTTTACATTGTTTTTTTTTCTGTTTTTAACTTCTATGTTAGTTTAAAAACATTCCATTATAATTAAATGAGTTAAGTTAAATTTGATGAAAGTTTTTATGCTAGTTATTTTTATATAAGGTATAATCTCTAATACTTGAAACTACATAAAGTAAAAATATATAAGCTACAATGGTAAATTATTCGGAATAAATATTAATTTGTGTTACACAAAATTTGCATTGAAAATATTAAAAAAAACATAGTTTTATTGCAATTAATTTCATAAAGTTTGTTATTATTTTAATTAAATGCATTTAATTGGTAAGTTTCAAATATATTCTAGAAATATTGCCATAAAATATAATATAATGTTTTAATATATTTTTAAAATATTTCCAAAAATGAATTAACTATTTTAGGTAACTAATACTTTATTTCGCCATACAATAATTTCTATAGAATAGATCAATTTCTTACCTCCTTGAATGATCTCTAAAAACAATAATATAATGAATCAATGAAAACTATATTATGTCGAATAATGAATCATTAAATAGATCTTATCTATAACTCAGGCAGCCCTTAAATATATTGAATCAAACTCATATTTGTGAAAGAGTTTAACACAATTCATTTTTAATTAATTTTTAATAAATGATTAGTATTAAGATTTAATTTAATATAAACACTAACGTATTATATGTAACATAGGCACATTCAGAGACAATTTCGATAATTAAATATAAAACAATGTTGTCTTTTATGAGTTATAAATAATAAAAGCTTAAGTTTACTAAACTAATGAATTAAACATATGCATAGGAAACAAATCCACGCTTTACTAAATTAATTATATTAAAAATGGAAAATGCATGAGTTTTACAAATAACTTTAATCTTATTTTCATATTTATTGTATTTATTATAACTTTTATGTCGTAAATATAGAAATTACTTACGGTCTATAGCTCCACCTATAGTGATGTGAAAAAAACAAATCGTAATTAATTCATAACATCAGTAAATTTATCTCAATATTCATTGAATTTTGTGCAATGTTTATAATATTTAGTATAAAGATTTCTTTCTTATTATTTTTAGCACCTTATTCAACTCTCAAAAAAAAAAAATTTGCCACTAAAATCAAAATTTTCATCCTAAATATTTCATATTTCAAATACAATAACATTCCTGTATTAAATATAAGAGCATACCTTAAAAACACAGTGCTTGGACACATTGAACAAGTTGTTGTATTACAAATGCTATCAACTATCACAAAATTTAAAGAAAAACTAAATCGATTTAGGGAATGTTGTTGGAAAATTTTGTTTTAATATCCTTTCTTAAAGTGGTTTACTTTTGCGTTTGATTCTTGATTAAGTAAATTTTATTAAAGTTAATTCAGCAGTTTTATTACAAAATAAAAAATGAATTTTGGCACGTTTATAACAGCTAATTTAAAAAAATTAAGTCGAACTCATTTATTTCGACCACAGATTTTACGAGATTTCAGGTTCAAAGAGATAATTTTTATTAATGTATTGGTAAACTGCTATAATGCTTGTATGAAGCATACTCATTATAAACATGGATTTAACAAGGAATTTTACAGAAAATCTTTAAAAACCATTTCATTCAAATTATCAAAAAATTGTCTTGTTCTGAAAGCGTTTAAAAAAACTCATTTAGTTCAAATTGTTAAAAAAAATTTTTATGAAGATGAGAAATGAAACTTAACAATGTAAGAGTATCTCATCTGTCGGAATCTGGACGATCTGACTCTTCATTTGCATGATTGCATCTCATTACATACAACACTAAATATGAAAGTTTTCTCAAGTAGAACATCAAATTTAGTGTTCTCTTTAGGAAATCGTTTAATGATTAAAATCAGACCACCGATCTGATTCTTCACTTTTATGATTGTATGTCATTACATGCAATACTAAATGTGAAAGTTGCCTGAAGTAGAACATCAAATTTAGTGTTGCATTTCGGAAATATTTTAATGATCAAAACATAATGTTAAATCTGACCACCAATCTGGTTCTTCATTTTTAATGCTTCATTACTTTTTATGCAACACTAAAAATGAACGAAAGCAAAACTATTTTATTGAAAATAACAACAACAAAAAAGCATCTGACTTTTCGAAGGACTTTTTAGAACACACTTTAACTGCAAATTATTCAACAATTTTATGTAGGTCAGAAATGAAGAATAACAATGTGAGGTACCTCATTTGTCTAAATCGCTAACCGATCTGCTTCTTCATTTTTATGTTTATGCAGTACTAAATATGTAAAATGTTTGTCTAAAGTTGAGCACCACATTTAGTGTTCTATTTCAAATATCTTTTAACGAACAAAAATACAATTCTAAATCACATAAGCGATCTGGATTTTAATTTTTATAGTTGCATCCACTTTTATGCAACAATAAGAAAAAAGTTTTCTGAAATAGAACAACAAATTTAGTGCTTCATTTAAAAATATCTCTTATAGTTAAAAAGTATAATTCTGAATCATACAGTCAATCGGGATTTTCCTTTTTATCGTTGCATCCCCTTATATTAAAACACTAAATATGAAGGTTTTTTGAAATAGAACACCAAATTTAGCGTTCTGTTTCAGAAATCTTTTAGTGCAGCGGCCAAAAGTATAATTCACAAACATACAACTGATTTGGCTTTTCAGTTTTATTGTTGCATTCCATTTTATTACAAAACTAAATATAAAAATTTTCTGAAATAGAACATCAAATTTAGTGTTTGTTTTCAGGAATCTTTTAATGATCAAAAATATAGTTTCACCTTTAAAATAGTGTTAAAAGTATTTTTATTAATATTTTTTTACATATAATTGATTTTTTAAAGTCAATATTGTGATTTACTTACTGGTATTTTCTAAAAAATAATATTTTCACATTAAAAATTATTTTCCTCGGTAATTATCAATTAAATTTGTAAAAAATATAATACGCAATCAAACATAAAATGCCAATTTTAATGACAATTGTTGTTGTAATGTTCAGTCAAATTTATATAGTATTTAAAATTTTCAGAATATAATTATATATTTTTTACAAACATAAAATACTTAATTAGGATTAGAAAATTTTGAAAAACTGTTTGCCTCAAATGATGCTACAAAATATCAAATCTGAGAGATGAGATCAAAATTTTGTAATTGAAACAACTCTAACGTTTCATTTTGTACTCTGAGCTTATTCCTGTTTAAATGTCAAGTAATTATGGAACTAAATTTAAATGTATGCTTGCATTTTTATCTGCTTTTATTCCTGCTTTAACGCAGTAGTAAAAATATTCTCCAAGACTAGACAACAGATAAAAGCGATAAAGAGTGTATCATTTATCATTGTTTTCTTTTCCTAGTTTGTTCCGGTTTCATTTCTACAGTTTTTTTAATTTTATAGTCGAGTACATATCAAAAAGAAACTGTATGAAAACATAAAAGCACAATGATCATTTACTTTGAAAACAGGAAATAATTATTTTTCAGTAAACATTTAATCACATTTAATTGAATTTTTATTTCTAACATAAATTCATTAAATGTCTAATTAGTAATGAAACAAGCGTATTAATAGCAATTTTTTATACTTACCATCTACGAACTGTGCAGCTATGAAGAAAAAAAAATTAGTTATTCATAATGCGAAAATTATTTTGATAGACATAGCTATATAAAAATGTTTTGAAATCCAAACCACAGTTAATCTAACCACACTTGAAATTTATTTTGAATGCAATAATGACAGATATTGTTCTCAGTCATAAATTAAACACTATTCAGTATGAAAAATTTTAAAGACAGAAAGTTATCATTTAAAATTCTTAGTTTAACTAATATATTTCATACCATTCAGTTTAATTATATTAAACACTGATTATTGAAAAATTATTATAATTATTGAAAATTCTGACTTATACTGATCTATTTTACAATGTTCAATTATAATAATATTAAACACTGAAATTATTATTGAAAAGTCTTAGTCATGCTAGTATATTTTACACTATTCGGTATAGTAATATTAAACACTGAAAATTATTCTTTGTTTTAAATAAATGACTTAAATTTCATTTAAAACCAGTACACTTATTATATCTCGATGCACAATTTTTATTTTACTTACCTTTATGAGCAATGACTGAAAAGAACAGTGAATTTATATATTAAATTTCTAATTTCTATTCACATATCATTGAAAAACTTGGTATAACTTTTCACAAAATGTTCATCATTCAAACTATAAAAGTATTTAAAAAAATCTTTTTCTTTTACTACGTGCAATAGTAAGGATTTTTATGCATAAAAATAAATTTCGAAAATCAACTATCAAATAGTGTCTGAGGAATTAAAATTTTATATAATGATCTTAAAAAGTCTCTTTTTTTCTTTCACTTTTGTCACAATCTTTTTATCTTTCTGTTAGTCTCTTAAAATTAAGAGCCTGAGAAAAAAATAATATAATGACATTTAAAGATCTTTTCCAGTCAAATTACCATTCCCTTAAAATATTTTAATTTAAAATCTAAAAACATTTTTTATTTAAAATTAATTAAAAAAAACTTTTGTTTTATTTCATTAAGAAAATTATCTTAAATACGTTAAAATATTGCAATTCATTAACATTAATTGAATTCTAAAAATTAACTGAAACTTTTATAGAAAACCATTCAAAATATTATTGTGAAAAATTATTAAGAATACCACTTTAAAAAAGATAAGAAAATACGATTTGCATGAAAAGAATTGACAAATAAAAATTTTTTATAAAACGTTCTGAGTGGCAATCTCTTCGAATTCATGCTAATAAGTGGAAGAACTTTTGTTGGTTTTTAAATTAATAACTGAAAAAATTAAACTAGAAATAAAATTTACCCTTTTATTCAGATATTAGGTGGAGTTTTAAGAAACTACTAAACTAGCTTCTTTTATGTCAGTTCAAAATCAACAAACATAATAATTGAAATTGAAAATTAACGGGTTTATTATTAGATCAAAAAATAAAATATGTAGAATATTTTGTTATTTATTTCGCATTCTTATGTGTCTTCTTCGATCAAAATCTTGATTAATGTAAGATGACATTTTGAATCAAAATGTTAGTGCTTATTTTAAATTATGACCACATTTCAAGTAAAAGAATGCAGAAATGTATGCAGTATATATGCAATCTTATCTATACAGTGCTGTAGGACTCGCTTCTGACGAAGAGCTTTGATAACCTCACTAGAGCTTCATGGTGATAGCTGCACTGCACTCTCAGAAATTCTGAATCTTCTTAAACCATAATATCGTTTATATTTGCTGCAACTTTAATAAGATGCTAAGTTGAACCATATTATCGTATTTCTTATACTTGATTACTCTATATTACGGTTCAGCTTGAACGGATGCATAGTTGATTACTCGATATTACGGTTCAACTTTAACGGAAGTATAGTTCATTGCAACACCTTATTAAGATTGTAGCAAATTAGCATAGTTTTAGGATTGAAAATAGCGTGTAGAGTATATCCTACATTAGGTCATCACCAACAATAGTGTGTTCATCAATGTTTAAAACGTCGTTAAACTGCTTAATGTTTTTGGTTGAAACAAGACAGTATTCAAGTTCTCTTTCGAGTCATTACCTGTTATTTCAATCGCCCAGTTCAAATGTAAAGCTTTTGGATACAGGTGTGTGGCACATTTTCTTAAGGATATATCATTCGGAGCGCAGCCTGTAGTGCAGAAATTTCAAGGCTATCTTTTCCCATTTTAATGAGAGAGAATTAGAAGAATGAACCATGAGAATTGATAGTTTCTATGAAGTCATTTGAAGCTGCTAATAATACCTTATTCCCGAGATTGTAAAATTCTTTCCTTAACAATCTGAATGAATTTTTAATATCGTTAAGACACTCAATGTTTTGTGTTGCGACCAGAGTGAGAATAGCAAGCCCTTTTTCAAATCATTATTGCATTTTACAATCAACATAGCGTTTCTGTAAGACTTACGGATACAGGTTTGTTAATAAGTTCCTTAAGCATATATCATATGGTGCATAGTATGAAGGAAAGAAATTTCAAGGCCTTCATCGTCTTCCATTTTAACACTATTGAAATCAATAGTTTTAATATTGTCATTTTGAAGCTGCTAATAATACCGTGTTCTTGAAGTTCTGACATTCTTTTGTTACAGATAGAAATGAGTATTTAATATCGATAAACTACTCAAAGTTTTGTGTTTCGATCAGATTGCGAGTAGCAAGTCCTCTGTCAAGTTAACTTTGGTTTTTGAAATCAACCCAGCTTTTAAGTAAGACATTTTTCAATGCTGGTTGGGGCACACTTCCTTAAACATATATTATCTGGAGTCTTCAGCTTCAAAGCCATCATCTTTCTTTCATTTTAACACTATGAGAATCAATAGTTTCTAATGGCATTTGAAGCTGCGGATAATATCTTATTCCAGCGACTGTAACTATCTTCCTTTATCTCTGGAAATGCGCCAATAGGATACTAAATCGTTAATCTATGGAAGGTTAATTCTGGATGGATAGTTGCTAAGGAGAGGATAATGAGTTCGTTAATCGCTGGATAATCGGATGGTTAATCGCTGGCATGCACCTCTTCATATAAAGGTTGCATTTGTTGTTCAATAGCTTTAAAGAATGCTTCATCTATTTCCGAATGACGCCTAAACTTGGTTTGCAATAATCATGACATTTTTTTAAAAAATTTAATTTTAAAATGCTTAAAAAATTTTAACATTTTTAAAAAATTGTAAAAAAATGGATGCCAAAATGTGTATTTTTTATTTTTAAAAAAAAGTTTTTTCTTATTTTTGGCGTTATTTCGCGATTCTCAAATTACTTTAAATCCGATCAAACGGGAAAAAAATTACTCACCAAAAGAATATACTCTAATACATTTATAAAATTGTATGATGAAAAGACTAAATTTCCGTTATTAAAATTTAGAATCTCGAGAAATACGGCATCATTATGAGTGGGTCTTATTGAATAATAATGATGGAATGTTAGTAAACAATGAAACACATTAAAGATATAAACATTTCTAGATGCTGTGTATACTTACTGTCAGCTATTTTTAGAGCTGAAAAATAGGAGGACTAATTAATTTCCTATAACACTAAGAATGATACTTTAAAAAAATTTTACAAATTATGCTTCGACTACTTTCATGTATTTTTCAACAAACTTTAAACGCATCGCAAGATTAGAATGTTTGCAATGTATATCCATTAGGGAATATATATGAGATGTGAGATTATATTTAATTAGAAACCCGTGCCCGATGAATTTAAACTCAATCCTGAAATCGATACGATTTTTTTAACCGGAGCACACCCGATTTTTAAATTTGAGAAGTCAGATTAAAGCTAAAACTCTCAAAGATATAAAATCAAAATATTCGGAGAGAAAAACCAAATGAAATACATCATTGAAGTTATTTATTTATTAACCAAAATATATAATATTCTAAAATTTTTACTAATTTTTTTATATTTAATCAATGAACGAAAACGAGTTTTTAAACATTTGTTAAGTTTGATGGCAGAATGAAATTTTAATTTATTTTTAAAAAGGCGGAAAAATAATTTCATCATGAGCTCGAGTCAACCCCTCCCCGATCCTAAACATTTATAGCTAAGACAATGTCGGAAAGTACAATAAATGTCATTCGCAAACCACAAACATGCATTTTATATACAGAGGATAAATTAAAAAATAAAACATTTTGTTTCGCTTCATTAGTTTTCAAGGGGAAAGATGTAGGAAAAAAGTGAAATTAACATTAAGGGACAGAAATTTTCTATCGCCCTTCTGCCTAAACTATTGGGACCATATTTTTCAGGTTACTGCTACTATCTATAGCCCGAACTAGTTTGAAATACACCGAAAAATATTCACTTAATTTTTTTTTATCTTTAACACTCATCTGCATTACCCGTGGTGTACTTTCCTTTTGAGAACAATTATATATAAATAATTTTAAACATGGAATACCGAGATGATTTTGATGTTGTTTAAAAATTAATTTCATTTTACATTCAGAATGAAAATACACAAAAAAAATTTCTTTTTTATCTAATTTAACCTTGGGATTTTTACCTTAATAAGACTTCTATATTATATCGCAATTATTACTATGGTTTTTATCTAACATAATAAAGTCAATTTCATTATGAAATTATTATTATTTAGAAGTTAATTTAGAGAATATCATTAATAAAATATCATTATTTTACCTTTATTAACAAGACCATCTGAAACATATCTTAAGATATTAATAACACATAAACATAAGAAATTACACCATACCACTGTGGGCCAGAAGACCATGATCTTAGACCAAAAGTCAAAAATTAAATTTTCAAATAAAATATGCGTAGGCAGTTTTAATATAGCCCAAATGAAGTATTCATGATCATTCCAAACATTATAATTTATTTTTTGAACCGGCGAGAGTACAATGTAATGAAAAATATTTAATATTTTTTTTAAATATAACTTTTAAATTTTCATTTCAGAAATATATATAGGAATTTCACCTTACTGTTACATTTTTATCAGTGTAGTTAGTCTGAAATTATCGTACAATTTTTCAATTTATTAGATTAGCTCTTGACAAACTTATTATACTCTTGACAAACTTATAGTTTATATCTTATCATTTGACATTTTACAATGTTTGAATGACTTTCGAAACTTAGTTCCAAAAGGCTCCACGAGGTAATTAGCTAAACTTTTTGTTGTTGTCTTCTTTAATGTTACGTCTTTCGAAAAACCCTGCCCCATTTTGCCCGTATTGCAAAGGTGGACTAAATATACCGAATAACAAAAATTATGTTTTTTTCTTAATGTTTTCGCGTTATTTTTTAATTAATTCGTTTTATTTCGTAATATTACTTCGGAAATATAATTTGCTTTTCACTTTAATATTAAATTACGAAAATTATTACATTTTCATTGCTATATTTAATTATTTAAACGTACTATAATATTATTTTTTTTGCTCGCCTATTCATTGTTATGCTTTCTTTATTTGTCAAATTTGCTTCGAAAAAAAGTAAAGAATTAAACCATCGACGCATACACTATCATTATCTCCACATAAAATAGTAAACTAACCATATTAAATATGATGTTTGAAAGTAAATAACAAGATTTATAATATAACCTATTTAAAAAAGTATTTGTCAATTCTAAAACTTACTAAGATAATTTTTTTTAAATTATCCATACGAATTAAGAGAATTAATATATCTTGTAAATTTTAAGCTTTACGAAAACTTTTGCTTTAGGAAAATAAAATAATAAATAACTTTTAATTTATTTTATTTTATTTTATTTTATTTTATTTTATTTTATTTTATTTTATTTTATTTTATTTTATTTTATTTTATTTTATTTTATTTTATTTTATTTTATTTTATTTTATTTATTTGTTTGCAGAACATACTTAAAAAAAATCGTGAATTTACTCATCCACGTATTAACATCCATTAAAAGTATGAATCCAGAATATAAAAATACAACCATTTAAAGTTTAGATGTTTGAATTAAAACTAACTACAATATTATATACGTTTTTAGTTAAATATTAGCAAATATAAAAATTTATCAATTTAAAATAAATACTAAAACTTACCGATGTCTGAAACGCATGAAAAATTTGAAACGTTACATTTGCATAAACTTTAAGCAATTAATTTAATTTAAAGTAGTAATTTATTTGAATGTATACCATGGAATCAATATTAGCATATGATATGTAATAGAAGTAGTCAATGAAGCAATTATAATTATGAAAATATTTATTCCTTTTTCATCACTAATAATTTCTGAATCTGTTTTTTTTTCTTTCGAATATCGCCTTTGAGGTTTTTAAAACACAAAATCAAACGTATTTATTTTTTAAAAAAACAACAACAACAAAACGTTTTTCTTTCGAAATGTTGTTCACGAAGTTGACGAGAAGTAACCATATTAAAGAACCATTTTTCGATGTAAACAAATTAAATATTGAAAAGAAATTCTCAGAGAAAAAACTAATAAAGAAAATTGGGGAGAAAATTTAAATTAATATTGAACTGGTCATGTCAGCGAAGTGATCGTGTCGGCTGTGAAAGTTTTTGTTTCGGTTAAGTGGCGTTGTTGTGATCGTTCCGTCAACTAATTGCCGGAGAATATGGGATGGTAAACAAATTTAACTTTTCCTAGAAATATATAAACACGGACTATTGTTCTGCGGCTTTTCAATATACTGTCTACCTCGAAATTTTTTATCAATTTATAACCCAATGAGTTATGCAGTTTAGGCTATTTTTGCACATATTTGATTTTTTTTATTTATTTACATACTATTTGTATGATTTTATTTATAGGTTTTAAATATTTTTTTATTTTCATCAATAGTATCTATAAATAGTTTTTTTGTCTTTGTATCAAATTTTATTTCTATTTTTCATATCTCCCTTACACTGTTTTAAAATCATTAAATTTTTTTTGTTTTGCATATCATTTGAAAAAAAAAACATTCATTTCCCACCATTTTAAACAGCACTAAGCGCAATTATGAGGTACTATAAGCAATAATACAAAATGGTACATATTATTAAACTCAAAAACCCAAGTGGTTCGAACTAGATTACATGTAATATGCTTTAACTTTAATTAATAAGAAAGATAGTCTTATAATAAATTCAATTTTACTAATATATAAAAACTTCGGATTAGAATATTATTATGCGACTTTAATCAGAAAGTTATCAGTGTTGACACACACACTGAGAGCTTACTTTGCAAAGCAAATAAATAGAATTTCAGTTTTTTATTTAAATTATCCTTACATTGAACTGAAGTAATATGAGTCTTATAAACCATATCCACCAATTTATAAAGAATTAATAGATAAAAAAGGCTCAATTATTTCCGTTGCAAAATGCCAAATAAATTGTCGTTTTCTTTACAGGTCAATAAACTTAAATTTCAGTCCTAGTGTCGTAAATTTAAGAGCTGAGATCCCCGATATCAGAGTTCAGTCGGAAAATGGAAATCGTTTCATAATCAGGGGACGTTTCCGAGTTTATTTTTTACCTCTCAAAATCAAACCTAAGACTGTAAGCAAAATTACTCCAAGTAATTAAAGTTCTCTAGTTGTCGAATTTTGGAATCTTCGTTACGGCAGTAATAAGACTGAGAAAAAAAAAATCTGGTCAAAGCTGCCAAAATGTGATAAAATTTCCGGTTTCGCTGGGGACATTAAAAAGCTCGGTAATTTTTATCGAAGTACTTTGATAATGAACTTTGATAAAATTAGCAATAAAATGTGGTTTCATGAAATTAGATATATGTGGTAAAATTTGGTGATTTTACCATGATGCCTTTAAGAATGACATATAAATAATTTATTCGGTTAAATTTTCGTTTCATTTTTGTTTATTTTACTAAATGTGTGGTATTACGAATTATAATTTCGATAACCAGAATTTTCGATAAATCGTCATCATATGAACGGGAAAAGCACCAAATTAATCGTTTAAGTACGGTATCTATAATTAACCAGAATCATGACTTCTTTAAAAAAGAAATGTCATCACCGTGTTATCATTACCAATTTTTTCTCAGTGTGCAATAAATTGAATTGAATATAGCGTTTATTGGTAAAAGGTTCAAAATGGAGAAGTAATTGGCAACATCACTATAATAATGGTCTCGGATAACCAAAGGGTCAGGTAAACGGACAGCGGATAATCAAAGTTCTTCTGCACAAAAAAATGTATAATGGAACTAAAATTAGAAATCTGAAAATATGAAAACCTCATTATGCTTTTATAAATGATACACTTCGAAAACTAAGATTGTTGAAGATGAAAATCTAAGAAAAGAAAGTAGGAATTTTAAAATGAATACTTACTTGAACCTGGAACAGGTGCAGCTAAAACAAGGAGAATGCTACATTTTAATAAATTTAATAATAAAACCAATTGGAGTTAATATTTTTTAGTTCAAAATATTTTTTTCAGCTATTTAAAACTCTGGCAGAAAGGTGGAATTAAATTTTTCCGCATGGCTATAATCATAGAAATTTATTTGATAAACAAAAAAGGAAAAAGAAGTGAAATCGCGGAGTATGAATTTTGTTTGGTTTATAACTAGTTTGTATGATTCCGAACTGGAGAATCACTATTAATAAATAAATATATATATATATATATATATATATATATATATATATATATATATATATATATATATATATATATATATATATATATATATATATATATATATATATATATATAATATATATATATATATATATATATATATATATATATATATATATATATATATATATATATATATATATATATATATATATATATATATATATATATATATATATATATATATATATATATATATATATATATATATATATATATATATATATATATATATATATATATATATATATATATATATATATATGTCATTATATGTATTATATATATATGTATATATATATAATACATATAATGACACGAAGGAGATTTTATTGTTTTTGCACAAAAATATATGTGAAATATTAAGGATGATGTTAAGTAAAATGGAACAAAAGTTTTAAAAAAATTAGAACATTAAAATAAAAAGGCTTAAAAAAGATTGTTAAAATTATATCCAAGTTGTATTTTTTGAAGAACATAACTTATATGATTGTATAAGATGATTCACGCGTAACGTACTACAATACTGGAGATATTTCTTAAAGATTTATTGATAATTGGGATGTTAAAGGAATGAAACATTCCTAAATAAGATATAACTCATATATTCTCCCTAGAAGTGAGTAAATTATAGCTCTAATCAGTTTAATACACACGGTTGTCTACTGAATTAATAAACCCTTTTGAAATAATTAAAAAACTTCTTTACAATAAGTTGTAAGATTACACTGTAAGAAAAATCCTGAAAAATCACGGTAAAATGTACCAATGTACAATTTTATACCATATTTTTTTAGAGTAATACTTATTGAATTACAGTGATTCAGTAAATATTGTTGTAAAAATTACGGTCAATCACATTTTTTTCTCTGTAAAATTTTACAGTAAAAATGGATTTCATGGTATTTTATCCTGAGGGCTTGGGCTTTTAACAGTAATTTTTCAAAACTTTCTTACATTGTATCATGTATTATGAACTTTTAAATTCAAAGAAAGTGCTGAGGAAGATTTTGGGATTAATTTGTTCGTTACCTTGATAATATTTTTTTTTCTGAAGTTTTAAATTACCATTTAGGTTTAAAAAATTTCAAATTAATTTTTCAAGTTAAAATCCATTTGTGATAGAGTGGATAACTACAAGACTTTTTCCCACGAGTTTTGAGATCTACATAGTATTTTGGACACATAATTCTAAAGATAATAACTGAGACTATAATTTACCTGTTACGAAAGATAACAAAAGAATTGCGGAAAAAACTGTAAAAATTGAAGGAGACATTTTCAAGGCTCAGTCATAAACTGTTAGGTAATAGAAATTTGGCATCAATTTTCTATTTATACTCTTATCAAACGTGTGTAACTACATAAAAATTTATTACCGTAAAATGAATTGTACAAGACAAACAATTCGCAATTATCTGACGAAACAACAAATTGATTAGTTTGATACTCATTTCTTGGTATCACTTAAAATAAAAAATAAAAAATTGCCTTATTAGTGTTAGACTTCATAAAACATAATAAATGTTCATATGTGTTTAAAATAAAGAAGCACGTTTTCGGAAAAAAATATTTGAAGTAAACTTTTTTACAATGGTTTTAGCCATGCGGAAAAATTAGTTACAATGGTTTGCAAACAGTAATAAAAAATTTATGGTAGACATTATTAAGTTGTTGCCCACACCTTCAAACTCGTGTAAGTTAGGGACTATCCATAAATCACGCAAAACTTGATTGGATTATTTCAGACTTTCTTTTTAGAGGCTCAGATTAGACCAGTGTTTCCCAAAGTGGTCCAAATGGACCCCCATGGATCTGTGGTACCAATCAGGGGGTCCGTGAGAAATAAAAACTGATTTAGGGGTCCCTGAACAACGTCAGGGGGTCCACATGAGGTATAATATAAAATAATAAAATTGCGAATGGTGTTTATTATTATGGAAATTAAAATAAATAAGATAGTAGCGATGTTTACGTCCTAAGTAAACTATAAATAAAGGTGGGTGCTTATAATTATTAACAGTAGTTTGTTACAAATTAAGCAGTTGATTTACAAATTTTCTTATATCTTTTGTTCCCTTTTTAAGAGATAACGGTATGAATGAGTCGAAGAAAAAACGCCACATTCCAAGCTACATTCAAGCATAGTGACAAAAAAGATAAAGATTTAACTATTTTTCAAACAGTCAAAGAAAAATATTTGAAAACACCGTCACTGCAACAACTTATAGGGACAACATCTAAGCAAGGTGACGATGGATTGCATGTTTCTCATAGTTTCGCATGTTTCTACATATTACATGATTGCTAAGTCCGGAAAGCCTTACACTATTGAAGAACTTATTTTACAAGCTGTAAATGAGATAATACTCACCGGGCTGCACAAACCAGCTTTTAACATTGTAGAAAGAATTCCACGAAGTAATAATAATGTAAAAAGAAGGATTGACAAAATATCTCAGTGCGCAGAAAATTCTTTGTGTGAGTACTTAAAAATATCTGAATTTTCTATACAGCTTGACGAGTCCACTTATCTAGGAAACGAAGCTTTTACTTTTAGCTTATGTAAGATTTGTAAAAGAATAAAAATTTGACCAAGAATTGTTATTTGCTAAATGTTTGGAAAGCGATACGAAAGGTGAAACGCTATTGACTGAATTAAAAGCTATGCCCTTGACTAATATCATTTCTGTAACTACTGACGGTGCTCCGGCAAATGGTAGGAAGATATCGAGGTTTTCTGGTTAACTTAAAACAAGCTGCAGGCAGCGAATGTATTTTCAGTACATTTGCCAAACTGAACGAAACTAATTTGAAACTACAAGATGAACAATTAAATTTAATCAAAACTAAAATCGTAAAACTGCCTTTCTTGCAAAACTTTTTCTGTATAAGCAAAACTTGGGAAGAGGACATTGTTCTCTCAGTTTCAGTGCCGTAATGAACCTCATCACAAAAATAATTAAATAAATAAATGATTAGAAATTAGTGCTCACAAACATTGAGCCTGACATAAATACACTCTTAAAATCTCATCACGTTCATCCAAGTCATTAATTTTTTTATTTTATTTTAAACAAAAGATATAATTTCAATAAATAGTTCTTCAACAAAATGTTTCTTTCCTTTTTTTTAATTTGTAATTTTTATACCGTACATATATGCAGTTTTTCACTTGGGGGTCCGTGGGCAAGTTTTGACTTTGAAAAGGGGTCCATGGGTTAAAAAAGTTTGGGAACCACTGGATTAAACTCTTTTTTTTCTATTATGGAGAGTGATCAACAGATTCCTAATTCTTATCCCCTCTTTAGAATCTTCCTCTCTCCACTTTATAATTTCGTGTGTTCTTCTAACATATTGGTTATACGTGTTATACCAGTTAAGTGTGTTCTTTCAACACTCTACTAATCCTCGAATCCTAGTCCCTATATTCTCCTTGGAATTCCCTCTATTTTCAATATGATTTTGCATACAATTTGAACCCACTATCCTACCTCTCGAATCCTAGTTCTTTTTTCTTTTGGGGATCCCCTCTATTCACTTTATGATTTCGTGTGTTCTTCTAACATATTGGTTATACGTGTTATACTAGTTATGTGTGTTCTTTTAACACTCTTCTAATCCTCAAATCCTAGTCCCTATATTCTCTTTGGAAATTCCCTCTATCTTCAATATGATTTTGGATAAAATTTTAGCCCATTATCCTACCTCTCGAATACTAGTTCATTTTTCTTCTTGGGATCCTCCTCTATCCACTTCATGATTTCGTGTGCTCTTCTAACACATTGGTTATACGTGTTATACTAGTTATATGTGTTCCTTTAACATACTACTAACCCTCGAATCCTACTCCCTATATTCTCTTTGGAATTCCCTCTATCGTCAATTTGATTTTGCATACAATTTTAACGCACTATCCTACCTCTCGAATCCTAGTTCTTTTTTCTTTTTGGGATCCCCCTCTATCCACTTAATGATTTCGTGTGTTCTTCTAACACATTGGTTACACGTGTTATACGAGATCTGTGTGTTCTTTCAACACACTTCTAATCCTCGAATAATAGTTCTTATAGTCTCATTGGAATTCCATCTGTCCTCAATATGATTTTGCGTGCAGTTTTAGCACACTATCTTACCTTTCGAATCTGAATTGTTATTGTCTCGTTGGGATCCCTCTCTGTTCTCCTTATGATTTTGTGTATTCTTTTATCCCATTAGTTATATATGTTATGTGTATTCTTTTTGCGCCCTACTAACCCTCGAATCTTAGTTATCATAGTCTCTTTGGAATTCCATCAATCCCCAATATGATTTTACGTTAAATTTTAACACATTCTTACTCTTATAGTCAATTTGGAATTTCCCTTTATTCTTATTAGGATTTTATGTATTTGTTGACACCCTGTACTACCCCCAAATCCTAGTTCTAAGTCTTTTTGGAATCCTCTTCTACCCTCAGTCGAATTTTGTATGTTCTTTTAACGCACTATCGTACTCCCAAATACTAGTTCTTAAAATTTTATTGGAATTTTACTATCCTCGTAAGGATTTTCTTTTCACACATAATCCGAACCCAGAATATATGTATATTTTATACCTCATTCATATTTTTGATCACCAAAATATGGGAGTTCGCTGAACTCTGAAAATATGGTCCTAATTTGTCAGTGATCAAAAAGTGATAATTTTCTCTTTAGTGCTTTTAATACTAATTTAGCGTTTTTAATTTTACTGAACTACCTGTGGATGAATGCATTTTATAACTTCGTTCAAAAATTCTTTGATTAGCATATAAACTTCCATGGAAATGGCGAAATATGCAAAAATTGACAATAACATTATGAGCTCAAACTTTTGCGCGTAATTTTGGCTAAACTTCTACTTTGATAGTCAAGAATTTTAATCCACCGAAAAAAGATATGTTTATAGAGAGATGGAACTTTTTGCATCTGATTTGCAACTTATGTAATAGTTACTATTAATTAGCATAATTGTGATCACTTTTTTTAATTATTAAGATTGGCACTTAGTTCGTTAAAGTCCTATCATTAAAATAAAAGTTTTTCAGGGTGCGGAAAAGTATGAAGACTAATCTTTTGGGTTAAAAAATATTGAACCAAATTAAGTAGATCATTTTAAAGCACGCTGGGTAACTAATTCTGGAAGGAAAGAAAATGGAGAAAAAAGAGTTACACAGTAATACAATTTACATATTTTTACGATTGAATACAACTTATTTACTAAGAACATAACAAAAGTATTTATTCACCCATTTATTTCTAAAATAAGTAAAAATATTTTTTCGACTTCAATATTACAATAATAATCAGTTAAATGTAAAATTAAATCCGTACCTTAAGATTATACAGGATGTTTATAAAGTCCCGGAGCCATTTTGATGTTTAATAACTCATAAAATAATACAGATAGATTAAAATTAATAACATAAATGGTTAGATAGATTAGAAAATGGTCATTCAAAGAACTACGAATGACCATTTTCCAAGAAGATGGGTTGGCGAGGAGGTCCAATTCCTTGGCTACCCAAATCACCTGATATAACGCCACTGGACTTCTTTCTTTGGGGATTTGCAAAGGGCAATGTTTTCAGGAGGATCGTGTCGAACATTGATGACCTAAAAGCCAGAATTACAACCCCAATAACCTCTGTGGGTGCCGACATGATTGCCGCTACCTGGCGTGAAATTGACTATCGATTTGATATTCTCCGTGCGGCGAAGGGGGCTCACGTGGAAGTTCATGGACAAGAGTCATGAAACTTTTTGAGTCTATCTAACCATTTATGTTATTAGTTTTAATCCATCTTTACTATTTTATGAGTTATTAGACATCAAAATGGGTCCGGGACTTTATAAACACCCTGTATAATAACCTTTTGGTTAAAGAAATATTTAATATTTTTAAGTTCATCACTTCAAAAAACACAGTAAGTAACTCATACCAACCAAAGTAAACTAGGGAAAAAGTAGGAACTATAGAATACAATACAATTTAACTGCTCTGAGAAAAAAAATGGTCGAAAGTGTCAGAATATAGCAAAATATACCGTGTTTCTGACTCCATGGAAGCACCAGAAAGCTAAGTGATTTTTTCCGATGCCTTTAGGTAATGACTTTGGCAAAAATTAAGAATAAAGTGTGGTTTTATATTGTGGGATAAAGTTTGATTAGTATTTTTAAATTGGATAATTTTATCATATTATCTTAGAACATGGCATAAAAAAGATTTATTCGGTTAAATTATTATAAATGGAAAAATTACCTAATGAATGGTTTAAATACCGTTTTGGTTCTCATTAATAGAATATTGGTATTTTTAAATGAAATGTCATCATCATACAGTATGAGGATTTTACCGGAATTTTTAACCTTTGTTTACTAAAAATATAACAAAAGATTTTTTACTACTATCTATAAAATTAATTAACAATTTTGCAACTGTTCAAAGAACAGGTGTTCAAATTGGATTTATAGATTACCTTTGGTTTTATAACTTTGAACATAAGATTTTTATCACTTTAAGATACTGAATAAAATCCAAATAATAAAAATTAACGTCGTACATTAAATAATGAAAAATAAATATTTTTTGCGCAACACAAAGTGTAAAGTAAACAAAAATAAAAAAAGCATATAATAATGCATTTAATAATAATGCAATTATTTTCTCATTATATTTAAGAATTACATAAGTTTATGTACTTATAAACTAATTTCAAACGTTTGATGCTCCACTTTAAAAAAGAAAGCATTGACTTCGAATATAATTCATAAATAAGAGTGGATTATTATATTAATCCTACCAATATGTTCAATAACAACAGTGTGGAAAAATTTCGAACCAAACTATCACATTTTCCCTAAGACCAACAGGCATAATTTTCTTTTTAATTTCAATTACCATTCGGTTCATATTATGTAATATGAAATTAAAAAAAAACGCATTTAAAAAGTAAAAGAAACACTGTAAAGAAACTTGTTTTAAAAGTGTATGTACAACCTAAATAAACATGCAGTTATGAAAACTTCAGGAATACTAATTCGGGGACGTAGCCCTCATGTGTAATCCATCCGCTTTGACCCTTAAGCTTAAATAGCGTAATGAATAAAGAAATATTGAATATTAAATAACGTGAATATGTATCATATTTTTTATTACATACTGTAATGAGTTTACAAACAAAATAGATGTTATCTTTTAAAGATTCGGAAAAAAAATAATTTAAAATATACCTTTTAACAATGTCTAATATCAAATTTTTGAGAAAAATTTAGTTTTCAAAAATTCATTCTAAGCAATTTAATTGAAGTTTTTAAACAAATTTTTAAATCGGGAGCAAAAATTACTCCTTGAAACTAATGTCCGAATTTCAAAACCTTCGTGCAACCGGTTCTGGAATTATAAAAGAGAGACAGACTCAGACTCGCACACTATCTCTTACGTTTATTGAGATGTCCAGTCTAGAGTCAGAACTATTAGGGGGACCGGAAAGTAATGTCGCTTCGGTGCATTTAATATTTGTTATCAAGATTTTGTTTTTAATCAATAATGTATTCACCCTCGTTAACAACAACCTTTCAATGCCGGATCGAAAATGAATCGAAAAAAAAGAATTGGTTTTTAAGACTAACGAATGAGCAAAAACGACGTTACTTTCCGGTCCTCCTAATATATCACTTGAATCGAATAAATCGATCAATTTTTCGAAATTTTGTGACTGTGAAGGGCAACTAGTTACTTGCATTATTCCTATTGGACGATTTGTATTTTCATCCAAATAGAAACCTATTCCTATTGGTTACAATCTGAAACTGAGTGATCAATAATGGATTTCCCGTGGACATTTAAGTGAAGTAATGTCAGTTTAAACGCCTGTATTATTGCAGGTAAATTAGTAGTAACAAATGTTTCAAGATTGTAGAGTTCAAGGGAAGCACATGTTTAAGTACAATGCTACAATACAGTAATGCTACAATATAGTAACAATGTAGTAAAATATTCTTGCAACAGTCCATTTTGAGCCAGGAGTGTCATGGAGATTAAAGTTTCACAATTTCGAAACCAACAGTATGATTGTGGTAATGTGGTCAGCATAATACTTCAACTCCATTCCTCTTTTTTAATTACTCTAACAACGTTTATTTCATTTTGTAAATTTAAAAATTAGAATAGTAAGTACATTAAAATGCATTATTTTTATGTATTATGTTGTGCACGCATGGACTGTCAAGTTTTTAACACTTTACGTTTCATATTTTAAGTTTAGTTAATAAATAAATGGTCATATTAACAATGCTTCGTTACTTGTCCCACAGTGGACTGATCGTTAAGACACGGTTCCCAGCAGACCACCGAAGTCAAGCAGTCTGCGTAGGGACCGAGAGGGTGCGGTATTGGTCCTCGTTAAACTGTTCTATCGTAAAGTGTTCGACTTCGCGTGCAGGTCGTCCGGCTACCGAAGCGGGGGTGTCATACCCTCTGCAGAGGATCAAAATTGTGATGGCATGTCTTCGGATCATCGTCAGGGATGTTTCCCAAACCGTCGCCAATAGCCCATTGTGCAGCTCTAGTGCGACGTAAATGAACTACAACAACAACAACTTACTTAACATTAACTGATTATTATCCTTATTAACTTAATGTTATTTTAATTCTGAAAGGTAATAAAAAAAATTAATGGTAACTAGACTTCCACTTTACCCATGAGCCGCAGGTCTCATGACACTTTAATCCCACCCTGAATGAATGGCGTTATAAAAACCTATCTACATATTCAAGATTGCTGACGAGTATGTAAAATTAGCCGTTGACAGTCATCTGACTTATGCCACGCATAACACTTCAAAAATTGAATTACACTATTGTTAATACCTTATCTATCATCATTAAAATTTAATTAAAATTAAACGAGCCTATTTTTTCGCAGTCTTTTCCTAGAGCGGTTTATTAGTTTGTCTTACTACTGTTTTACGTTAGTACAAACGCGTGTAACTGTGATGCCACAATAGTCATTACATATATTTCCTAGCTTTTAAACTTTCTTTAATTTCTTAAACTTATTTGTTTAATCTATCTAAACTGAATTTTAATTAAATTAAACAATCATTTAATTTTTTATTACAATTTTTAAAAAAGAAGCGAATATAAAATATTCTATTCTTTTCTTAACGATCAATGTAACGGCTAACTTTTTACTTCAATACTAATGTAAGACTCATTAATTCACTGTCCGGACTAAATCGAAAACAAAAATCGATTTATAACTCTTTATTCTTTATTTCTTACTACAAAAATGTGTCACTTACATGGTTATACTAATTCCCACAGTCTTTTTGGCGATTCACTTTCGCCAAATTATTTTCAAATTTAATAATGTTTATGGGAGGTTGGCTTCATTTTTGGCAGTGTTATCCTTCGATAAATCACCAACCATGGATCCCTTCCCATGCTCCTAGCTGTCCGTTGGAAACAATTCATTCACTTTCAATTTCTAATTATTGGCAATAGGATTGTGGCCCTTTTGGGACTCTCAGTCCCAACCGTTATAATAATCTTAACAGAAATTCTCGATGCTAAGAAAATGATTATCTTGATCCCTATAAGGGACTTCTTTTCATTATTTTTATATTTTTGAATATGGCCATATTCAACTTAATATTTACTAATTAATTCTACCTAAAACAATTTTATTTATTTCTCTGAGATAAATATCCCTACTTGACATTCAAATTAAAGGGTATCTCACACGGCTAAAAAACAAACTTAATACTTTAATGATGCTACCTAAATTAACCACTGAAATTAATAACTTATCTTAATAACCTATCATAATAATTTATCATAATAACTTATCATAATAACTCATCATAATAACTTATCATAATAACTTATCATAATAACTTATCATAATAACTTATCTTCACTCCTTTACACTTATGCCATCTTATATGTAAAATAAAAATTGTGAGCCCACTTAACCATTATGCATATCTTACGTCGAGTCACTCTAATTATTAAAAGAAATTTTAAACAACTTATTTGAAAGTCATATTATGCATGTAAAATATTGCACAAATGAAAATCACGTGGTTAAAAAATATATAATCAATATTTAAGGGGTAAAATAAAGAAAGTGCCCTTATCTTGAAAAAGAAAATGACTAGTTTAATGCATTCAAAACTAAAACATTTATTAATAAAATAAAAAATGACACATTTTGTAAAGGAATATTTTCGTACATGGCGTGTTTAAATAAGTAACACAAATCAAACATTTCATCACCATTCCAGCGTATTCTCTCTAATTTCCTTGAGAGTCGGACTATGTTCCGAGTAAAACTGTGAGTACCATCTTCTAAAACGAGTAATCAATTTGTCTTCCCTAACAAGAACGGGCCTCCGAAGAAAACGCTTGTTGTTCCAGACAGCAATATCTCTATCGAGCTATAAAATTAATGGGACAAAAAATGAGATATTACATCAACATACGCATAAAGTAACTGATATCCAAAATATGGCACAACAGACTAAAAAATTTTATTTCAAGCCCATTTTTAATTTTAATCTTTGAAAGATGTCTTGATTGAGATTTAAAGTTTTTTTTTAAATAGATATATAAGAGGTATATAAAGTTTAATTTTTCTTTTCAGTTTGATGTAATATGTAGAGGAAGCTTGTAGAAACAGCTCCATCATGACATTCCAAAAAGATTCGAAAAAGGAATCCAATTCCGAATTTGAATGAAATGTTTCTAGGATCCGATTAAGGATGATCTGATTTTGTTTTTTTAATTTGGATTTAATCAAAACGGTTAGAAAATAATTTAAAATAATTAGACCTATACCGAGATTGGACAAGTGGATGAGATTCCCTTTTGGTACTTATTCGTTAGTTAAATATCAAATGAAACTTGGCGAAAATCGTCAAGTTTCGTCATCAATGCCTCAGCAATCAGTCATTGATGCTTCTAAATCTACAGGTTCAAGAAAACAAACTCTAGTTTAGTTGTAGCCGTCCATCCTCGTAATTCTTTAAAAATTTGACAACCTTTTTGCTTTGGGATTATCGTCTGCTCCCCCCCCCCTCCCCAGTTAACGGATAAATAGAGATGTTCAAGCCAGAGGCTGAACTATATCACTAGACTATTCGCGATCGCAACGAACTATAGGGGGCGTTGTTGTATGAGACGCATACCTGCGATTTCTACATGAACCGTCATTCAGTTACTCTAGAGACGTCGTTAATGTAGCATGTAGCATTGCAACGTTCCTTCTTTATTGTGACTAATTACATTTAAAAAAGAAAAATGCTTGATATTCTTTCTTATGCAAACGAAAACAAAATGGTATCTCTTTTTATTAGAGAAGGAATATCCAAAACACATCGGAAAAATATATGTACATTAACAGAAAAAAATATGTATATTCTTATAAGAGTTAAAACCTAATGCCCGAGAAATAGTTTTACTAAATTTAATGATATAACATGAAAGGCCCATTTAAACTTTACATTCTATAGTTTTAAGAATCATATTACTTCAAAAATTAAAATGAACAAAAAGTATACATAAGCCTCATAATTTTATGAAATTTAATTTTGTAAACAAAGTTTTCTGACTACAATTTTTATCAAAAAATTTCAAGTTTTGAATAAAAATCATTATTTAGAAACTAAGAAACGTAAAATAAAGAATGCTGACGAAACAAAAACAAATGAACAATTCTTTTTTGTCGCCATTTTTAGTGCTACAAAAATTCGTCTTTGGGATTTGCCAAAAACAAAACAAGATGCAATTGTATTTTTTAGGAGGGAAATATTTTACCGAAAAAACGAAAATGTACCAATTCCCACAACATAAAACTTTATCTTGGTAAACGTACGTTTTGGAAATGTTATTTCATTTGGAATCTTATTTATCAGAGTTCATATGGCGATATGATTGTTTTGAATCTTTGCTAAACTCTATATCGGCTCATTTTCCACCGAAATCCGATTGACTACTTTGATTTTAAATAAAGTGTTTTATTTTATGAATTGTCGCAAAAATTTTAAGTGTAGATTAGCGGCACTTAAAAACCGCCAAATTGCGTGTAGATTAGCGGCGGTGGCGTTAATAAGTCCTACCGAATTTTTATTCCATACTTTTCTGAATCATATTACTTCAAACATTGGAATATACAAGAAGTATACATAAACACATAATGTTATACCATTTAATTTTTCAAAAAAAGTATTTTGAGAACATTTTTTATCAAAAAATTATAAACTAAAAAACGGAAAATAATGAATTCTTAGGATAAAAAAACGATTTCAAGAATTCTTTACATTGAAATAAAAACTTTCATATTGTTTCTTTTTTTATTATTCTTATAGTTCTTAATCAGACGTAAAAAACCATTCTGTAGAGAACCATCATCAAATGAAAAAAAAATATTTACAGTCAAATTTTTTATTGTAAAAATCATTGCACTTACCTGATTTATAATTCCCGGAGAATTCCAAAATGATAAGTTCCTTGTTTGAAAACTTTATTCTCAAATAATAGATACATAGTTTATCCCTTCATTACTTTTAGATAACATACTACACAGCAAAATTGTATAATAGATATGAAATTGAATATGTAGCTAAAAACAGAATAGCTGAATTCTAGTTGAACTTATTCTTTCAAAACTAAAAAATACTTACCAAGAAAGCGATTAAAATTAATTAAGAATCAGCACAAATGGCACTATTTCAAGTAACTTGGATAATTTTTTATTGTTGTTTTCCAAATTATATGGATACAGAAATATATATTATTCTATAACGAAGAAGAATATGTTATAACTATTACAATTCTGTATGTTCTGAATTCATATTTATTCACTGGAATGACGAAAGCAATGTTGACTTCACTTTAATTCGTAATGAATTGAAGACAGAAGAAATGCATTTTACCTTAATACACACATCTGTAACAGTATCCGAAATCGGAAGTCATCAGTTGCAAGTATGTTGATAATAGAAATGAAAAATTATTGAGGAATTTTTCTTCAAATGTTTGGCGTGTTCTGTTCCTGAAAGATTTACTAATATTCTGGAGATTTTTTTCAAGTTCTTCGGCCTTTTCCTTAGGGAAATTTCGTTTCTTATTTGCTGCTAAAAAATGGCGTCTGATTCAGTCAATGATTTCGATGGAACTAAATGAAAACGTGATAAATTAATGTCCGATATTTACAGGCTCCCGCTAGACGGCGTACTCGAGCGTTGCGATCGCGAATTATCATTCAATAAAGTACTGTAATATTATGGTTGTTTATGGCAGCCAGTTATTTACATTATTAACTTAGACATGAAACTTATTCCAATTGTGTACTTGCACTTCAAGAAGAAGAAGATAACCGATACCCACACGTGACCTATGACGTCAGCGCAATCTGATCTTTAACAGCAAAATTTTTTCACCGATGTGTACCACGAAAACTGTTTGAACCAGCTTAACCATTATGCCGCACCGCGTTGCTTTTTTATATGCTCTAACATTAGAGTGGGAACTGTTTATAAATTTCTCTGTGCTGCCAACTTTTCAAGCAAAATTTTTTATATGAATGAGGCCAAGAAGCCGTGGTGGATCAGAGATTAGGTCACTCGCCTCTCAATGAGATGACCCGGATTCGAATCACGATTTGACACGATTTGAACCGGATTTGACACGAATTCAGCTCCTGGCTCACATCGACCACAGTGATGAAGTGAAATATATTCAGTAGTAGATGGATCATAGATTAGAGTCCCCTTGCCTTCTATTAAAGCCTTTTTGCTAACCATGGAAGGTTTAAGGGTTTTTTCCCTCCATGTAACACAAATGTGGGTTAGTTCAATAAAAAAGTCCTCTACGAAGGCAAATTTCTCTCAATACTTGATTAAGAAGTTTCGATGTCTTCTGGATTGGGTTCAAAATTACAAAACTACAGAGTTGAACATTGGTAGTCGTAAACTCAATATTGGGTCGGTTGTTCAACGACGGTTATAAAATATATGAAGGTTATAAAATATATGATATCGAAATTTGCAAGATTAGCTTTGCGATACACTAGCCCATTTCTAATAGTTTATGGTCTCAATCATATTATTGTCGTAATATTCAATTCCTATAGAAAGCGTCTTAAAATTCAATTCATCATATTCATATCAAAATTAAATTCATATCAAAATTATATTCATATCAAAATATATTCATATCATTATTATTATTATTATTAAATTATATTCATATCATTATATTCATATCAAAATATTCAATTAATATAAAAAAGTGATTATGCAAGAAAAATTCACTTTAACTCTAGCATAATGCCCCTGTCTCTCAGCTGGTATTTAATACAGATTTGTCGAAATACTTAAATTTAAAAACCAAATTCGACTTAATCAAGAAAACGATATTTTATCTTCTATTTATCTAGTTCAGTGGTTAATTAATACTAACTTACAGTTGTTAAATATAACATACCATTCTGGCTTCCGATAAAATCACCATGTCCGCTGGAAACTGTCCGAAGCTTGATTCCGTATACAGAAGATGTATAATTCTGTGGCTAAGTGGAGATTCTGTCATTATGCATTGTAATAATATACCACAACCGTATCTTGATTCCAAATGTAAGTGAACGGTTGCTGGACCAATCTGAAAAATGAGTCAGTGATTTCATGTAATTACCAAGTATGTTATGAAGCTTGAATCAAAACGCACAGAGCAAAAAAAATAGGACGCACCTAAATAACTTTTGATCTAATAATCAGATTTAATCTGTACTAAGATTCAGCCTTAATGTTTCGAAGGCCTTACCTTGAACATACTAATTAATTTGCGCAAACGATATATCGAACTACGAAATCAGACACAAAAACGTACTTTCTATGAACAAATATGTGTTTTAATTTCGATAGATTTGCGTTCTTTCTACAATTTGGAAAATACGGTTCCAATAATTCGGGCATGACCAACTTGAAGGGAAGCGATGGAATGTTTAGACCACTTAATTTCATGAATTTCATATTTTAAGTATTTCGATATGTACTTAGTATTTCTCGAGAATTTTTTAAGGGAATCGAAAATTTTTTGTGTGCAATTATAAAATTCATTCATACAAAACTTATTCCTTGTAAAATACAATTTTAATAATTATTTATTAATGAATTTTTCCGAATCTATGCACATTAATACAGCGTTTCTATTCACTGTCTGTAAAAATTCAGCTACTTTCTGACTAATCAGAGCGCTTTAAACTCAGCAGGAACTGTGCACCTGATGATTATAAATTTTCCAACGTTTTTGCCGTGTTATCCCCACAAGAGAATGATTGTAAATTAAAATTCCATTCTCTTTTCAACTAAGTAGAATTTCGAAAATTTAACTGAAGTTCTGTATTTGATGAAGATATTTTCAATCCTTTCCTTACCGATAGAAGCTGGCAGGAATAGCCTGGTTGGCAGTGTGCTGAATTCACTCTGGTAAGGACAGGAGTTCGAACCAAGCCAGCTGAAGACTCCCCATGTAGTAAATGAGGAAAGGTGCACATTAAACCTGTCGGGTCAAAAAGTCCTTCATGTTCCCAAGACAAATTATACCTCTGGGGGTACTGAAATGGAGATTAATCGTTCTATGGTCCAGGTCAAAATTATGATCTGTGGATGCTTTAATAGGTCCGCCCTATAAACGGGGGTGACGTATGGGAGTGTCAGAAACCGAATACTTGGCCATAGATGGAGCCACTGGAAAACAGGACAATCGCACCCCCTCTGCTTTTATGGCAGACGGCAACAACAACAACCGATAAAAGCAGAAAAAGAATCTCCATATTACTGTCAATTGTACTTTATTTACGTCGTACTAGAACTGCACACTGTGCTATCGGGGGTGGTCTGGGAAACATCCCTGAGGATGATCCAAAAAACATGCCGTCACAATTTTGTTACTCTGCAGAGGAAATAGCTTCTCCGTTTTATCAGCCTGACGACCTGGTCGTGAAGTCGTTCACTTTACGGTATAGCAGTTTAAGGAATACCGATACCGTGCACTTTCAGTCCCAACGCAGGCTGAACAAAGTGGTCAACCATCAGTTACTGACCCCAGCCAGGGATGCTTGACTTCGCTGTTTTATTGGCTATCATGTTTTTACGATCGATCCACTGTGGGACGCAATTTGTAGTCAATAGAAGTTAGATTTTTCAGTAAATTTCTTATTTACAAATTTCTTTATCATAATCTCTATAAATAGTTTTGAAAAATATTTCAATGTCACATTTTGATGAATATATCCATATTCACTCCCTGTCTGTTCTTCTAGCTTTGCATCAACATTTATGACGCAAAACCTTAAATAATTTAAAATAATCTTAAAACGATAATCAACAAAAGAATATCTAGCTTATAGTAAAGGACTTAAGAGCAAAATAAAAGATGAAAACTTAAGCTTTACTTTTTTTGTTTTCCTTATGAACTTATCAAAAATATTATCAAAATTGTACATACGTAAGTTATTCACTCGCCCTATACATATTTTTAACTTTAAAGAAAAGAAGTATCAAGATTGTGTATACCTAAGCTGCACTTGTTCTGTGTTTATTTTTAAGGTAAATAATGAAAAGAATACCAATATAATGCATGCATAAGTTTTACTTGTTTCTACTTTCGTTTTTATCTTACAAAGAAAAGGATTATCAAAATAATATGTTTAAAAGCTTCATAATACTAACTTTCGATTTGGAAAAGAAAACATAATTATGCGTACATAAGCTGCACTGTTTTATATTCATTTTTAACATAAACTACGAAAAGAATATCAGTATAATGCACGCATGTATATATCAGCACTTGTATAATATCAGTATTGCACATTACAATGCACTTGTTTCTACATACATTTTTAGCTTAAGAGAGAGCAATATCAATATTGTACATTTATAAGCTTAACTTACTTGTTCTATGTTTATTGTTAACTTGAAAGGGGTAAGATTGACTCCAAACATGCTCGCTCGTTGAATAAGCTTTACCTTAGCAACATGAGGTCTTTCTTCATCGGGCTCCCATCCACGAGGTTCCCAGTTATGTTTGAGATGATCTAGAAGGGTGTCAATGAACGAAGTTTGTAGTCCAGAAAAAACTGATTTCGAATGAATCATATGCAGATGTGCAATATCGGCTCCATTCTCTGGTATTTCCTACAATTCAATATCACTTTTAAAAGAAATATACAACTGCACCAAATAGTTTTTATAAACATTAGAACCGAAAAAATTCAAAATATACATATTTATACAAATTATATTACCTTTTTTAATAAATAGATGTTTATTTCTGAATTATTCACAGTAAGTTTTTTTTTTAACTCAATAATTGAAAATGCATATTTTACTGTGCGTAATGCAATGTAGCCGTATAACTAAATGTGCATTTCTAACATCATTATGCGTATTACGAACACCATGGAAAACGTATGAGCTGTTTGAGTAGACATTTTCATATCTCTTTTACATTTATACCACTTTTCTTAAAAATAACAACAGATTTTGCATCAATTATTAAAAGAATTTCGAAACAAAAGCTGTAGAAATATTGTTCAATAATCGAAATCTATTTTGGCTAGTTATTGACTCTGGCTACTTTAAGTCACTAAGTTAATGATAAGCAAAACTAAAAAGTCTCATTATCAGTGACTCAAAATAATTATTATTACCCCAGGTTATGATATTTTGCTGTAAAATGTTTTCATATTTGTGTTTCGTGATTAATTTTTTTCTCATTTAGTAAGCCATAGTAAACTTTATATTAATCGACAGGTTAAACTCTTAAGGAACCTTTTTTAAACAGAAAAGGGGTGCTATTTTCTTCATGCTATAGGAAAAATTATTTGAACGCAAGTGCTTAATTTATTAGTTAAATAATTGCTGTTTAAAATTTTTTGTTTCGTTTTATTTATTGAAATATGTCCTATGGAACCTAGTTATGAATTTCAAATTTAAAGTTAGTATTTTTAATTTTTTGTTCATAATTATCTTGATGTTAAAAAAGATTTAAAAAACAAATAATTATAAAAAATTTGAAAAATTCTTACAATTTTAAAATTTGATACTTAGACTCAAAATAACACATTCAAATAAATAAAATGAAGCGAAAAATATTTCCAAATATTAATTGTTGTTGATTTTGACTTATGCCTGTTTAGGCAGAGGGGGTGCGATTGTTCTTGTTTTCCAGTGGCGCCATCTATGGCCAAGAATTCAACTTCTGCCTCACCATACGTCATACCCTTTTATAGGGCGAACCAATTCATACATCCATTCATTCATCCACATATCGTAGTTTTGTCCTGAATCAGAGAACGATCGATCTCCAATCCAGTACCTCCAGCAGTATTGTTATGGGATTATAATTGATTTGTTATGGGAACGTGAAGGATTTATGCGACTGGACAGATTTAACGTACATCAGTCACTTCACTACACGGGGAGTCTTCGGCCGGCGGGGTTCGAACCCACGCATGAGCCCAGCACCCTACCGACCAGGCTATCCCTGCTATAATATTAATTATAGCCGACCAGGCTATAACATTAATTAGTTACTTTATAAGTAAGGAAATAGTGTTGAATGAAGTTTCTGTAAGCTACTGTGTGTTGAAGAACGATTCACTATTTGGAAAATCAATTTTATGAAAACGAGAAGATATATAAATGTAAGGTTTGCTACATTATGCTCATGAGTTTAGACATATTTATTTTCACCAAATTTCACAATTGGTAACGAAATTTGTCAACAGATACCACTGTTGACTGGGAAAAACTATTAAAAAACGTTTTGTACTTCCTGTCAGATCATTCCTATTCAAAAATTTGCAGGTGGGTCTGAGGGCGTCTGCAGTTTTGCTCCTTAGACTGCAATTTGTAAAATTTAAACAAAAAAGTCATTATATTTCCCAATTAGCAGTGCTATCTGTTGTCAAACTTAATAACTAATTTTGGAACTTGTTGAGAATAAATCTGGCTTTCTAAGTAGATTACCGTTTTTCTTAAATTGGTTTTTCAAATCAACGATTATTTTCGTCAACTCAAAAGAATACCTTTTTGTCTAAAGATGACTCATAACTTCAGCCATCTTGTGTCTATGTCACTGACTTACTAACAGAATTCGGAAAATAAAGAAGAAAATTTTTCAATATTTCATCGCAGCTAACCTGTATATGGCAATGAACTACGTGCTCTGTCCTTCCTCTATAGGGCCAAAGACCCGATTCAACATTTGAAACAGATGGCATTTCCCAAGTAGGCTCCTCATTATCGGCATGGTACCATACAAATATAAAACCATTCTTTTCACAGGACTTCCAAGATTTTATTTTTGCTACTTCAGGAACTGCAACGAAGCAAAATAATGCAGCAAAATGTAAATATAACAAAATGCAAATATTTAATGAAAGTATACTTAAAAAATTTAGGAACAATCATTTTCTTACTGTAAAATATTTTATTTTCATAGTAGATTCGGTGAATTAAGCAACTAAACTACAGTTGATTCATCATTTTTAAGATTTTAACTAGTTATAATTCAAAGAACATCGTTAAAAAATATCAGGCATTTTAATATCGGCCATGTTTTGCATAGCAAAAAAGAAGAAAAAAAACCATAGATGAATAATACTAAAAGAAGTTCCATTGTGACGTCACACCAACGCATTTTGAAAGGTTCCTATTTGACCTGATTACAGTAAAGTCCTCTTTTAACTTTATATCAAAGCGTATGGTTATTGCTGTGAATTTGAAGAATTTAATGACCACGATTCAGTATCTCGGTCGTGTTTTTATTTTCACATGTTTCTTTTCTTCTTTTTTTAATCCTGTTAATTATTTTATTGTATTTTGTTATATGATAACATTCTACTGCCAGTGAAAAAATTTTACATCCGTAACTTATCGAAAAGCCTTCATATCGTAACCACATATATGAAATAAAACACTTATCGATATTTATTCTTCCCAGCATATTTATGTAAGCCGTAATTTTAGATTTCAATACTTTTTACGATCAAGCTCTTAGTGAATATAAATTGTACTACGATAAATCTAGTTTACATTAGTTTCATGAACAATATTTTAATTAGAATTACTGAATATTTCGTTTGTTTTGTACAAGTAGATTACACACAACTCTCATCATTATATCGGTCAATCCCTAAGAAGTGTCTAACTTGAATTTGATTCTTCAACTTTTTCAACTTTATTATAGGGTTTTCTAACCTTAAATCGATTAATATAATTCGGAAGAAAAGAAAATTTAGTTTGACAAATTTTGTTAATATTGCAGATAACAAGATGGGGAAAAATCTGTAAGTCATTTGATGTAGAGATGACAGGATATTTTTTTTTAAGTAAATGATTTTTTTTAAGTAAATAACGCACATGACGAAGGTAAATCAATAAATAAGCAAATAATAATCAACTA
The DNA here is from genome assembly GCF_982258835.1 of Parasteatoda tepidariorum. Lineage (NCBI taxonomy): Eukaryota > Metazoa > Arthropoda > Arachnida > Araneae > Theridiidae > Parasteatoda > Parasteatoda tepidariorum. The sequence continues at coordinate 73,754,617 of NC_141757.1, forward strand.
AATAATAAATATTAATTACTTAATAACATTGACCAGGTTGAAGAAACATAAGTTCATTTCCATTAAGAGCAATTCTTAGCTTTTTTGAGCAATTTTCCAAAAAATAAAAACCTGATTAAAAACGACAGCAACCATGAAAAATCGAAGAATTGTATACAATATTAATAAAAGAACAAAAGTATCTAAGATAGCACGCAATTTAGTTGAAAATACAAATAGTGGTCTGAACATTTTTACACGTGTAAGACCGTTAAGTCTCTAGAGGAAACTTTTAAAATCTCTTTGGGTTGTTCTAAACGAGCATTTAAAAATTAACTTATTGAACATTTTAAAATTACGTAAACTATATATGTATGAGTTATAATATATTCAGATGGAATCTTGATAGTATAAAAAGTAAATTCTAAAACAAAAAATTTTACCATAAATAGTATCATCTTCTGCTTACTTTTATCAGCATAAGGTATAGCAGAACATTGTCCATTTTGTCCATCGAACTGCCACCCGTGAAAAGGACACTCGATGCAATTATTTAAAACTTTCCCTCCGGCTGCTAGCTCGGCTCCTAAGTGAGGGCAATATGCGTCCAAGATATACGCTTTTTCATCAGAGCCTCTGAAGACACAAAATTTTCTTCCTATTAAAAATAAAACATGTATGAAATATGTTGGCTATATGGGGTTGTATATTAAATTTATATTTTATGTTTCCAATTTAAAATACTATGCAAGGTTAGCATGAAATGTTTGGATCAGTTGTAAACTTCGCACAGTAGCTGTACTGATGGGTTATAGGGTACGGTTTGTAATTCCTCCTTTATGATGATCTGAAGACAATATTGTTACATACGCACAATACACCTACCACAATTTGGATTGAGTAGATGGTAGTATAAATTAGCTACCTCAACACTGCACTCTTAAATTATCCAACTACGCGTAAGCTTTTCAGACTTTGAAAATACTGAGGACATTGTATTAGAGTGGATTTCAACTGGAGAAAGTGCAATCTAATCGGACGCCCAGTTTTTAGCCCGGGAATCGAACTCCAGTTCAAGTCTTGGTTAAAGAAACTCTACCCACCAAACTGGCTGAGCGACTAGCTTAAAACATCAAAATACATTATACACAGTGTAAAAAAAGGTAATATATTATTGCAAATTTTTGAAAACAATAGCTTTATCGCTGTCCTTCTAGCTTTTTCTACGTGATTGTTCCTCATTTCTATTACGAAACGTCTAATCAGAAGTCATAAAAGACTCAACAATAATGTGTTTGTCATTAGAAACTAATACTAAAACTTTTTAATCATATTTTATTAATTCAGAATGGGTGTAGATGAAGAAACAACTTTCTGCGGATATTCTTTATTTTGTCTAAAGTTTGGCTGTAAGAAATTTTATGACGGATAACACTTCATTCAGCATGATTTTGAATCGAGTTGTCTATTAAAAACAACTACTTAACCAGACTCAATATAAAATTATCAAACTAATGAAGAAAAGAATCCAAAACTTCTGGTTAAAAGTCAACGCAGCCGAAATTCATACCTATTACATTACCTTTCCACATATAGGTGATGTATCTTTCAGAACAAGCCTCGTAAAGTGTGCCACCAAAACGAAGGCCATCTTTTTTATGTTGTAACTTAATTCAAAGAAAACAATAAAGACAAAACAAGCAAAAAAATCTATTTATGAAAACATATTTACAGTTTGCAAGGCGTCATTTGCTTCTGGGCAGAAAAAAAAATTAAAAATGTGAAATAAATAAAAATCTGACATCGAAATAAAGCTATTTTTACGAACATCGTGTCATAGTATGAGAAAAGAAGAGGATTTTTTTTCTCCTTCATGCAGTAATGTGGAGGCTCATTAATGTTATTGGAAGGCTTCGGCTACAGAGATAATCTTAACCCAATTTTTCCCCTAAGTGGCATAGAGGCTACCGATTACCAAATAAATACTAAAAATTACTGCCATTTCCAAAAATGCAACCACTAACAGCCGGTAACCAAAAATACAACCACTAATTGCAGGTAACCAAAAATACAACCACTAACAGTTGGATTTTCCGGCAGAAAAATCCCCTATTCACTTTTCAAAATCTTGACATGAGTGACTATTGGATAATAGTGTGCTCGTCATGGGATGGCCTGCCCCTTCTCCTGATTTTAATCCCCAAGAAAACATATCGAAATAACAAGAGAAAGGAGTATTCTTAGTAGAGGGGTGTATATGCCAAAGATAGGCTGTCTCGATTAATTTTTCAATTGAAAGCTCTCTTTATTAAAGCCTAAAATAATATAGATGACACTGACCTTTAGGAATTAGTAAATGATAAGCGTCATCATATATTTCAAATCATGCATAAACATGGGGGATATATTACTGAAGAAAAATGGCTTTATTTCGACGAAACTCTTTTTTTTTTAAGTATACGATATTTCTTTTCTGTGCCTTCTGGTGATGCAATTAATAATTTTCTCCTTGTAAATATGTATTTATATACTTACTTTCTGAATGTACATGTTTCGTTCTCATTAGTTTTCCTTTCGTCCATTTTCGGCACAAAATCAGAGTTATTTATTTCAGTGGTACACACTTTAATTCAGTAACTTATCAAGGGTATTAAGTGAAACTAAAATAATATCTAAGAGAAAAGATATGCCAGTAATTAAAAATAATGGAGTTTCTATAGGGCACTGCAAAGAAATTAATGCTTTACTTGTGATTAATTTAAATGATTAGTAAACATATGATAAAATAAGATGTTTTATATTTATAAATCTATGAAAAATTAACTACTTAATGATGTTTTAATTACTTGACACCTAGTTTAATTTTAAGAATAGTAGGATATTTCATATTCTAAATTATTGCAGATCTTTATAAATGTATGAAATTATTCATATAACATTTGATTTTAAAAATTTTAGTAAATCTTGATCGTAATAAATATAGTTATAAAAGAGACACATACAGATATAAACTCTTCATTTTATTATTATTGATAAGTTAGATTATGACACACCAATAGCTGTAATAATGAATTTTTCGAATTAATTAATTATGCTGGATTAGGTTTCATATTAATGTAGATTACAAAGTTACAAATATTCTCAGAGACGCCAAAAAATAACTTACCAATGGCTGTAACCGTTTTTGTGCTTTTCGGTAAAAGCTCCGTCGACTCCAACACGGGTATCCAGCCATTCGGATAAACAGGTGGCAATTCTTTTAAAATTCCACTTTGCAACTTATCTTCTGTTAATTGCTTAGCTGTCTTATGTACATTTTTAAATGTAATTCGTGGATTAGAGCTTGATTCTGAATTCAATGCCTGTTGATATATATAAGTAATAAGTGTTAGACACATATATGATCTTTGCGTTATCAATTTTCAATTTATTTAATTCAATTCAATTGCTGCTTTTAATAATTTTTTTAAATTAAATCAAGTGTATTTATCTCAAGCGCACTATAACCGCAGGAAATTTAAGACCTCATAAATGAAAGTTTACTCAATTCGAGAGATGTTTCATATTGTTTTTAAGAACAAATTCACATACTCTGATGTTTCAAACATTCTAAAATACAGTGATGTTCATAAATATGCCGACATTGCTTATTTGCTAATGAGCGTTGCAGCTGGACACTTCAAACAAAGGGCAGAATAATTTATAAAATAATTTATAAGTTTACTAATTCAAACTTTTTTAGTATCATACACACACAAAGTAACAGGTAAATATAATTAGATTACAAAAATATTTAGTTGTAAATCTGAAAGCAGGTGGATTTTTGTCTCAACTTTATTTTAGATATTAAAGAAATTAAACATAAGCTAATTTAAGATATTTTAAGTTTAAATATGAGTTAATATTCATGCAAACTCATTCATAAATCACGCTTGTAGAATCAGGTTTCCAGTAATATTTCTTTGCTAATGAAAAGTAGTGTGCTTGATTTTAATTCTTTTGATATTAACCATATCAGTTTCTGAAATGGGAATTTTAAACCACTATTTATATAGTACTTTTTGAGTAAGTAGTTATTGATTACGGCTGGATCACATTTTGATTATCACAATCAATTCTATTTATTATGTTTTATTATAAACGCGAGATTCAAAACAAGTATAGTTCAAAACATTTTACTTCGATTTTAAAATAATTCTAGCTGTTGATATTTGGTGTAAATTGCAATAATCTTCACGCTCATTGGTTAATAATTTTATGCTCTTTTGTTGATAATTATTGTATATTTGATATTAAATGTAAAATATGCTATTAGCAATACATCGAGAAAATAATTTTTAAAATACAGTTAATTTTGATATTTGAAAAATATTGATCTTTCTCTATTTATCAGAAAACTCTAATTGAAACTACTTATTTGTTTCATTTTTGTAAAGCATATGATGCTATCTGAAATCTCTAGAAATAGTTTTAGAAGGGACTTAATTTATTTTTTCTCTAAATATATTAAAGCGAATTCTCAAATTTAACGCAACTGCACACAACTGTAAATTGATGTTTTGCTGTAGTACTTGTATACGTTGTGTTGTTTCTAATGCCACTTGCCAATATTAACATACCTGCTTGGTGAAATCAAGCAAATTCAAGGCAGAGTATGAGTTTCTTGTTTTTCAGTGACGCCATCTATGGCCACAAATACGACTACAGCCACACATGTAATTACCCGTTTATCGGGCGGGTCCATTCATTCATCCACAGATCGTAATTTTGACTTGAACCAGAAATCGATCAATCTCCAATTCAGTAATCCCAGAGGTATAATTTGCTATGGGAATGTGGTGAACTCTGTGATCCGACAAGTTTAACGTACACCAGTCACATTTACTAAACGGAGAGACTTCGGCTGGCCGGAGTCAAACGCACGAACTCTTGGACATGGGTCCAAAGCCCTACTAACTCAGCTATCCTGGACAAAATGGTTATGTTTTTATTAAAAACTAGTTGCCCTTGCCGATCAGCGTGGTCACCTTTCAAAATTATCTTGTGCAACATATGAACTTTAATGATAACCAATTCATATGCACAACACAAGTGTATTTAAATATTCTAAATCCCTCCTCCAATCTACCAGATTTTTTTCACTGTTTAGCTGTTGCCGCACAGAAGTTCTTCGATTTCAATTTTAATTATTTTCAAGTGATGTCCACGACATTGTCAAAATTCTTTAAATATTTAATTTTAGAAATAATTTAGAGCCTGTTCCGGAGCAATTAAATCAAAACAAACCACCATAAGTATAAGTTCGGAATATCAGCATAGCCAAAAGAAGAAGGAATAAAATTATGCCAATTATTCCACCTCGGTCGTGAGATAAGATAGAAAACTCATTCCAATGCTTCATTATGTGTTGTACTACAGTAGAAAATCGATTAATCGTTTCTCATGTGACCATTCATTACGAACGATAGATACAGGAAAACGACGAATGCGGCTCAACTTAAAATATATTACAATAACATAAAAATGTATGAAAAATAATAAAGTGATGGATTTAAAAATAAATAATTTAATAATTAGTCTAAAAATTTTAATTGAAAAAATTGTGTCCTAAATGCAGAAATGTTGGTGATGCAAAAGATGGATAAATAAAACATATTTATTTATTTAAAATCCTTGTAAATTTTGGTTTAAACACAATCTTTTCTTCTTAGCGGAACCAATAAATTTTGGATATTTATAACAGTTCATTTCTTGCGAGTTCCTATTGAATACAGAAAGTTTCTTGTTGTTTCAAAGGCTTCGAGACCTGATTGTGGCTAAACCCATTATCCCACAATGTGACTCTATTGGTAACTATATATGTATATTTATAATAGTATGTTGAATAGCGTTGGAATGAGGAAATTCGAGGTTAATACACTGTTATATTAACCTCGTTATAATGTTATAATTAATATAATATAATTACTACATGGCCTTGTATCTCTTAATAATATTGATCCATAATATTCCAACTGGACTACGCATTATATTACAGAGTACTAGTGCACCTTACCAGAAAAAATTATTATAATTATAGGTCAAATATTTAGGGGGACCACAATGTGGTGCTATAGGTTACTATGTATATATATATATATACATAAAAAAACTGGTATACCTGCCTAATATCGTGTAGGGCCCCAGCGACCATGCAGAAATGCCGCAACACGACGTGGCATGGATTCGAACAATGTGTGAAGTAGTGCCAGAGGTAATTGACACCATGAATCCTACAGGGCTGTCCATAAACCAGTG